>NC_037591.1:33175252-33507606 GCF_003073045.1 Pomacea canaliculata
TTTCACCAATGGTGAAAAATAAATTAACACTGCATCTTATAAAAAGAGGCTACCTGAAAGTACTGTTCACTGAGACGTTTCCGCTCATTCAGTCTGTGTGTGACATTCTCCAGTTCTGTCAGGGCTAATTGCAATGCTTGTCGATCATGGTGTGACTGTGGGGTACACTTGATAAGGTCCTGTGCAAATTAAAATTATAAAAATTGTATAACAACATGATACACTTAAAAGTCAAGTCTACCAAAAAGAAATGCACAGGATCCAATTCCAAATGCAAGATTTTTTAAAAATCAAAACTGCACAAGATCATGGAACCTACCCTATGTAGTATAAAAACAGAAATAATTTATAGATCATGTACTGTCAGTTATTCAGCAGGAGAATGGGCGATTGGCATTTCTATATAGGGAAAGTGTAAATGTGGTATATATATATAAACTACTTCTTTACCACAACTAAGAGAAAGAAAACTCCCCAATGAGCTTTTCTAAAAGCCCAATTCAATTACCTGTATGAGCATGATGAACTGCGGAAACCGCTGAATTGGTTTCACCATCAGACCAAAAATAGACAGGCGGTCATGGCTAGCTCGTTCTTTGCTCTGTATTTTGGAAAGAACTTCATTAAGAAAACAGGTCAGAAAATAATCAAGCAAATAAAAGATGGTTAAGTGTTTAAAGTAACACAGAAGCATGCAATCACATCATTTTGAGTGTTCATTCACCTTGCTCAACATATCACACACTTTCTGACATACCACATGGATATGAATGTGACAGATACAACTTCTGAAAAAAATAGTGCCCAACCTTTAAAAACTCCTCAAAATATGAACGATTTTGCTGTAAGGTTCGAATCTCGTCCATTCCTGCTGCAAAGTTGTTGACATAATTGCTGTATGCATCAACCAGCATGGATTTCGAAAACTGAATCACAAAACCAATGTAAGAGCTCGTAAAAATATTCTTGCTTCTCTAAGAAATAAACAACTCACATTTTCCGTACTGCAGTCAAATTTCTGCCTGGCTTTCAGATTCTCTTAGCTTTATTAATCCAACTAAAAGTTGACTAATTTACATCCATTGAACAATACATGCATGAAATGAACAATAAATTTTTCAAGCTATTAGTAGTACCATGAGAAATCACAAAAATATGTTCACGGCTTCATGAAAAAGATTGTGAGTTCACCACTCCCTGACCGATCTGTCCTAACTAAATGTTATTAGTAAATAAAAAGCATGATGCTTCTTACAGATGCTGTGAAAATGTGTCCAATACGCTCTTCTTCATCCCATTTTTTAACAGTTTCTGACAACTCTATCTGGAACATCTTGTGGTGTGTGAGAATCTCCTCCGCCTCTTTGAAGACAATGCGAATGTGTGACTTGGGGTGATTGATCAGTTCCAGAATTGGTTTCTTGTACTCCTGGAATAGGCAAATCATAGTTGTCTAACCCTGAAGTAAGAGAAAGCTGCAATATTTTCGCTAGTCAAGTTGCAGTGTCTATCAAGTCATTGATTTCATTGTCATCAGAATCAATTCCATGCACACGTTCTTCCAGCTATAAACAATTCAGAAAACTTACAACAGCAATGCATGCTAGTAGTGTAAAATAGAAAACCAAAATAAAGCAATTCTTACCATCAGGATTCTCTCCAGACTTTGAATATATGATCTCTCACTTGAAATAGTTAACTGAATCACACATCGACGTTTTTTCTAAGAAAACATAACAGGCAAGCACATATTACTATCAAAGATATTTTTTTAAAAAACCTATCCCACAAGGCTCCAGGAAATATTTCATACATAAACAGATGCATTGGCATAGATTCATAACTAAAGAAGATGCAACTTTTTCTCAAGTACTTCCTGTTTTTTTTATGTTTTTCACATAACATGAACTACATGACCCCTCCAAAAAATAGTGAGAAGTATTGCTACTTTACCTTTCTGTTTGGTGCACCTACGTTAATCATGTCTCATTGAATACAGCTTTTACATTGAAGAAAAAAGTTGAAAACTGTAATCCAAAACTTATTTCCTGCATAACTTACTTCCCAACTATTTGTCTAAAAAGAAAAGAAATTCACCTGGTTTTCTGTCAAACCTTCAGGCTGTAGAGGAAGTTCTGGTAGTGGATGTTTCTCAATGTTAATAACAAAAGGCAAACACACACCATCATCATCTTGCGATAATTTCCGATCAGAGGACTTTGTCCAGCTGAAAAGTTTAGTCCTCTGCAATACAAGCACAGGTAATTTATTGCATAATTTAGAAAATAACAAGGCTTTAGACACATTTCTTAAAAATCATTCATCCAGTGAAGGCTTATATCTCTGGCATTTTTAAATCATTTTTTTGTTGTTGTTGTTAACAAGTAGTTAAATGGTGATACAGAATAAAAGTCTCAACCAAACTAACTGTAAAGTGAACAGTAAATACATGTATAGCCTATTTTTTTTTTTTTAAATGATCAACATGCTGAACACCCCAGATATAGTACCATCAACAAGAGTAACAAACAAGATTGCAAAAAAAGTCTAAATGTCAACAAGAAAGCAACTGATCTATAAACCACAGCAGAACAGCATGGGTGGCATTGAAAGAAACATGAGCTCATCAACAAATGAACTGTACCTGTAAACTGTCATTGGTTTCCGCAGACTGTGGAATTTGAGGAAGTGGTTTATTTGGAGCAGGCTGCTCTGTTTCTGCTTCATAACCTTCCTGGTCTGAGTATTCTTCAAACTCTGAAGACCCCCAACTACCCTCAGACCAGCCGCCATCAGAGGTAACAGAATTACGATCTCGATTGCTGTTCCATTCCCATGCATGATCATAGATGGGTTCTTCAGTAAGTGAACCACCTACAATGTTTAATGTAACCAATGCTTTAGTTTGTAACAATGTCCTCTTAAATAAAGAAGTGATGAAACATCGACCTATATGTGTATTGCAAAACAGATTTTTGTTTCAAGTTAAGTGTTAAATTCCTCTATTTATCTTTGAATGTAAAGGTATAGGACTATACAGAAATGACATTGTATGTCGCTGACTCTCACACTTTTCAGCCATAATGGATAACACTTAACAAACATTTCCTTTCATGATAGAGGTATCTATTTGAATACTCCAGTCACATCTTAGAAACCATGTGAGGTTTTCCACAATGCTATAAAATGCATTAAAATTGTCATTTTTCTTTTATTTCGATCTCTTCGATCAGTGATTTCAAACTGTGGGAATGCAGGACAAAAAACTCTTAGCACTAAAACAAAGCAGCTGATTGTAAATATGATTATACATGGTGGAAATTGTGAATCCACTTCCTACTTGTATAAAAGCCATTTGAAATGAGTAATTTAATGGATATTGAATACTCTGATGTCTAGCTTCCCAAGCCATCATTATGTGGAACATAAGATCTGAGTTGAACAACTCCCTTCTGAGACATTCTGAGCTGCATTATAAAGGGTATTGAGGTTAGTAAAATCACTTCCTAATAGTTTATATTGATGTTTTGTTTAAATGCCAGCACTGCAGTTTATTCTTATGTCCACACTGAATTTGCAAATGTTAGTGGCATCCACCTGTGCCACAATCCTCTAAAATGATGAAAAATAATATGCTGACAACACTTTCAACTTTAAAACTTTTCTGTATGCTACATACTCGGAGTTCAAGTCATTTCCTATATTTTTTTTAATTATTAAAACTATTATTATTATGGGCATGAATGTGTATACATGAATACATATTAAGTATGAGTGCAACTAAAATGTCATTCTGTGTGTGTGCATATGCATGCTTCACTGTATGCATAGGTCATCCCCTGCCCTTTTCAGGTCATTGGAAAGCCAGGTGTTAAAGACCTCACTTTTATCAGGGCCAGCTTTATCTGAGGGCAGTGCCCATCTCCTCTTCCTTGCTGCCTCGTGATCCCAAGCCCTCTATGCAGTCAGATACTCATTGCCGCCAGCTGGGTCAGCCAAAGGAAGGTTTCTGTGCTACATGGTTATCACTGTATGCATGTTTGCATGTGTGTGCATATAACTGCATTAACATTTTAGCTTAAAATTCAACAATCTTCGCATTAAAACATGTGCACAATGATTATTCATTTTAGCAAGACGCAGAAATAAAAACTGACCTTTCTGCTCTTCACTAACATTATGAAGACTATTGTAGCCCTTATGCTCTGCAGACACCCTCTTTTTGCGGGATCTGCTATATTTCAGTCGGGTGTACTCATGTTCAATTTCTTCAGGACTTGGCATCTGAGGCATGTCCCCACTATTTCGAGGAGTACCTTGTTTGCAGCTGACAAAATGTCCACTGCTTCTGAGAGAAGATTCCAAAAGGTTTTCTGGGGATTTGGTACCCATGGGTTTGGCTAATTCATATATATTTTGTTTTCCTGAGGCAGACTGAATTTGTCCAAGTTCTTGGTATGTGCCGCTGGATTCTACACTTGATGGCTCTGCTGCCACAGCGTCAGTTACTGAGGCAGGAATCTGATCATCTTTGAACGTAATTTCATAAATATCTTCATCTTTAGCTTTTAATTTACCACAAACTTCAGAGTTTTCTTGAAATGTATCTTCCTTCCCACATACTTTGATGTAGATTTTGGTACATCATACACATAATTTCCTTTGATATCAGAATGAATAGATGGTGCTTCTTCTGTGCTGGTGCCAGAAGGTTTCACATTTTCTTCAGACTGGCTGTTATCAAAAGCAACTCTTGATAGGCGTTTTGGTTTAGGAGTATTCCTCCTGGCAAGCCCCCCTACTGGAACTGCAGGAAAAGACTGATCCTGAATCTTTGCTGAGTTTTCTTCATTCGAGCTTTCAAGAAGGTAGTAGACTGGTGAACTGGTATTATCTCTCTTAGCTGAGTCCTGTCTTGCATGCTCATCTGCAGAGGTCTGGCTCTGTGATACACGCCTGAGTGTCAAGTCTGAATCTGAAATTATGAAAAGAAACCTAATAGCAAAGAGCTCTTAAAAGTTCCTAATTCTATAAGGCAAATGAACAACAACAATCAATTCTAAAATGGAATTTGACACACCATTCAACTTTTAATGATCTAACTCCAAGACATTGCTACACGGGCATTACTGCAACTGTGTAAAAAAAACATGAGGACGTATTTGGATATGTACTCTTCTAACTATACAGGAAGATACACACATGACCACATGCACGAAATGTTAAGATGTGTTCTTCTTACTAACCAAATTTTACTAAAAACTGTTACATTATACTTAATTTGCTACTCATACAGGTTCATACATGAGAAAGTAGACATTACCATGTATAAAAATTTACCAAGCAGTCCCTATAATTTGTTGTAAAATAAATAAATGCTCAATAAAATAATGGATTCAAATCAATTATAACTGATTTTAAATATGGTAAATAAATGTTTGAACAGGTACCTTCACTCCTAATAAAAACTTCAGAATCTTTAACATTTTATCAATTAGTCAACTTGATCTTGATGAAGCCAGGCCCCCGTTGCCCCAACCAAGTGGCTCATTTTTACTTATTTGAAAAATAATGCTTCTTGTGCTCAGATTTATTGATACAAAAATGGCAATAAACCCTGAATTCTCTCTTCTGATGGCTGGTCCAAAAAATACTTCTCTTGTAGCCACTACAAAGACTGGTCAGTAGCCATCTACTCCTGATTTTTCCAATGACAAATGAGATTAGGAATGCCCATAAAAGGAAACCAATACCTGCGCAAGCATGAATATCTCTGTTTTTCGTCATCTGCAACAAACCTTCCAGCCTTAATGTATAAAGGTAGATATTTTTTCTGCACCAAAAAAAAATCAGAATGTGGACATACCTTGATTTTCTGGCACATCTGATGCATCATAATAAATGGAGCGAGATGACAAAGCATCAACATAAGATGGATCAGTCACTTGGTTTGCGTCGCTGGACAACAAATTTGCACAAACCACATGGCCCAAGGAATCCGAATCTCCCCCTCCGTCCGCTGGTGTGTTTAGTGACAAAGCGTCAATATAAGGGTCCTTGTGTAGTGACCCCAAGTGACTGGGGCCTGGCTTTGACATCTTGGATTTGTCAGAGGCAACTCATCACTGCAGATCCCTGTTTGGACAACAAAAATAGTCAAGCTGCTTGTGAAACATTAATAAAACGTGACTTTAAACTTGGTTAAATCTTAAATTTTACAACTGTTGTGTACAGGTACTTGTGTGTATATATATGTGTGTGTGCTCTAGACTCTATACAGATGGCAGGCGACTGTGCTATATTTGTTCACATCTTTCAAAGACCTCAAAATAACTTGTGTAAATAAGATCATATCTTCAAAAATGTTGGTGCGTGTTGTTTCTCTTCATAAATAAATGAAAACGAGCGGAATTGCTTTTTTCTTTTCTTAAGGGAGAGGCTGGTGCATGTAATAAAAGAAATTTGCGTCTGGTTATATATACTACATTGTATGTATAGTTTCTGCAACGGTGTACACGTACAAGTAGTGCGGAGGTGTTTGCGAGCGCGTGTGCGTGCACCCTGCGGAAGCGCACGTTCGCCGTCGAGCGAATAATTCTTGATCCATGTCACACTCATGTGACTTTTTACACAACTGATTTTACACTAAAAATTTACTTCTCTCACAAATAAATTCAAAGAGACAGCTGGAGAAAAACTGCAAGCAATAACTGCAATCCAACACTGTGACTTAACAAAACGAAAACAGAACGAATAGCGCGTGACTACAATGAATTTACCTGAGTACAGACGAAAGACCACAAAGCAGGTGAATATACTTTCAGAGCAGAGAAACACTTGCACTCACTGATGAACACATATTAATGTCATTATCCGTGGAATGATCTACAATCCATCGTATGATAACCTACGAGTGGTCACACCTGCTCCTAATCCCACTGTGTATGTAGTCACACCTATACACAGGTGTGCCGCTCGCCATGTTTTGATTAGTACAGCGGCTCGCTGCCGTCGTCAGATGCCAAACCTGCTCTGATTGGTCGCCTGACGTGGGGCCCCAGCAGGGACTTTGTACAGCGATGACAGGGTTTGCATTGTACAATCCTTCGTACTACGATGTTAGAATAGGCAGGCCTGACGACAGGTGGGGGAACAAGGGGAGATGCTGTACCCTGTGAAGGGGTCCGGCCATGGTCAGGGGATTTTTCTGTCCTTTTTAATGTGGATCTATAGTCAAGCATATAGTACACTTTGTTCTTTAATTAATGTTTGTAGTTATATATATCGATCGTTACTGAATGAAATGTAGATCTTGACAATCGAATTGTAAGCATATTATTATAAACTGGGAAAATAAAATAATTTACGATTACAAGGGGCCTGAGAGGTCGTCTGCCCCAGGGCGCGTTCTGGCTCTCGGCGGCCCTGTGAATGGATGGCGCCCTCAATAATTAATATATATATAAAGTGATTGATCAGATCATTGTAGCAAGATATCGTGTAGCCTATGAAAGTAAACATAATTGTAAAGTCTTTGGACTTTTTCTGCTCACATAATTAAATCCAAAAGACGAATCATCTAAGAAGAAAGACGAATAGATGCTGCTGAAAAATATATCTTAGAGACATATTTGTTTTTTTCAATAAAATTCCACCAATATTTTAAATTCCAGTGTAGGATGTGGTCCATTTCTCATTCGACAAAGTATAAGTAATGAGAAAGACGACATTGTAATGTTTACTGCAACTTACCTTGACCTACTAATTAGCTATGTGTTTTTCTAGATGTATGATATACGTATAAAAATTATGTTGCCTCAGGTTCACCTTAATGTGAATAAATTGGTTTCGTTACGCGAGTTAGTTATGCCTGCTGGCCACGGGACCGAAATACACGTGCGGAGCAGTGCAGGAACTGTGTATATATATTGTCAGTGGTGTGTACATGTACTTATGTTTGTCTTATCTGAAGTGGATGGATGCTCGATGAAGTCATACTGATGTGAACAGTCATGCACGTGACGTGCACGGCCGCCGCGAACGGTCGAGCAGCTAACAACATGAGGACTGAATGACAAATCACGGGACAAGTAAATTACACGAGGGTCCATCCGCTCTGGGATGTGCATCACGCAACATTTATCTCTGCCGGGCGTGCGAACAAGGGTTCAGAGGTAGAGGTCATCAAGTTCAGCAAGATGCAGCTTGTCAAACAAGGCATGTACGTGGTGTCGAGGGCAGGTACAATAAACTCACATCAGTTTATACACTAAGGAAATGGGATGCGCACTCATGAAACTATATATATGAACATTGATATACATATATAAACATAAGCATGCATAAAAGTATGTTTCATTTTCTTTCTTTCGAGTGTGCCTGCGTGTGCGCGTTGTTTCCTTTACTTCTTTCGAACCAAATGAGGTAGAATATATTTTATGTTATTTTTATAATGTTATATATCGGTTCTTAATAAGTTTTTGAAATTCAGCATACTTACATTATGCCCATATAGTTTATTTTTATCTTTGAATGTAGAGCTCATTGCACAAATATCTCATTTTGACTAATAAAAGTCTGTGATCCCTGAATTAGGAACGAAGTGCTATTCGTTTAGTGCCATCAGAGAAAATGAGTGTCCATACTCTCTGGTACAACCACACCTCCTTCTGTTTCGTCAGTTTGACAGCCATGAACCACGTGCCGTCCTCTAAGTGCACATGAGTTGGCCATTCATAAGACTGGAGAGACTTTGTAAAGACAGGAAATGTTTTAATGTCGGTGACCTGGATTCCTTCACACTTTTGGACCGAGTAAGTACATAATGCCACAGCTTCAAAGTTCATCAGTCTGGACTTTATTTTATCTGTCTCCTCTCACTTCATTGCTAGCATTTGCTCTAAGCCCCCTTTCCCCAGTCCGTCTCTCTCAATCTTGCCATTGTGTACTGATTACTCTCAGTCGACAACTGCCAGGCTCTTCTAGAATAAAATTCCAGCTGACATCTTGCAGTTAAAGCACGAAGGTGTCTTACTCTCCTTATAAAAATACTGATAATATTTTTTCGAGAGTGGTCCAGTCGAGACATCTACTGCAACACTCTTCGTTCACCTTCCAGGTCAACTCGACCGCGCATGAACTTTAACTGTCAGGCGTGCGACTGGACAATTTTCTCCTAAACCGCCGCTTAACAATGTGAGACAGCAGCAATCATATATATTCGAAATTATGTGTCACTGGCCTTTTAAGAACTGTGGCACCTGACAAAGCCGACTCACACTTTAGAGTCTATAGGTTAGCTTCATAGTCTAGACGCTTCGACCAGTCCACGAATGTTTCCTGTAGTCTGAGACAGGAAAATGTTGCTACTTGGAAGTTTACACAAAAAAAAATGTGCTGAAGGGGTTGAGGGTTATGTGGTTACAGGAACAAGTGGCGAGTGAGAGAATAAGGCGATAATTTTAGCTTCAAGCATGAGGTTACGCAGACAATTCTTTAAACATGCTCTCTTTTCATACTAATTATTTTTTTGAAAACAAAAACTCATTTAAATTTAATAACACATAGATTTAGCCTAAGGGAAGCAATAATTCTGTATATCCATTTACTCGATAGATTTTTCTAATAGGATGAGAACCCAGGAACGAGATAACATTTGTAAAAAGGTTAAGGGGATGACCTATAGCTACAATTAAGTTTCAGGGTTGGAAGGCAAATTGCGGCCTAAACTTTAGACAGGAAAGAGAGCAGCACTCTGTAAGTAGGTCGTCGGAAACAACGGTCTGTGTGTCACATGCCAAACTGTCATCGAATTACTTAGAATATATGGCGGAAGAGGGAGAGGGAGGATTTGAACAGACGGAGATCAAACTATGAGCAAAATAATATCGCCTGTGTGATACATAAGTGCGTATTATCATGCGTATCGGTGCGGTTTATCATCCATCATGTGTCAGAGAATTCTGATTGTATAGTTGTGGTTTATCCTGTGTCAGAAAACTGTGGTTGTATAGTTGGGGCTTATCATGTGTCAGAGAACTGTGATTGTATAGTTGGGGTTTATCATGTGTCAGAGAACTGTGATTGTATAGTTGGGGCTTATCATGTGTCAGAGTTTTGTGCCATAGCATGGCTGCGAGCATTATGCCAGTAAAGGTGTCCCATCATGCATGAGAGAAGGAGGAAAGTACAGGTGTGATTCATCAACCATCATACATCAGAAAACTATGCCATTAAAAGTACTATTCATGTTTTATTCAAAGGAATTATTACCTTTAGATTAATAATTTGACGTCGGATGAGAGTAGGGGTGGGGTAGAGAACTACAGGTATTTGACAGGGATTTTCTTTTTCTGTCACGAGAAGACGTGACCCTCCCTGTATTTCCCATCATGCTTTACGATGCAGCATCACGAGTGACAATACCGTGTGTCGGACCTTCAGACACACTATCTCAGTCAATAAAGAATAGTTACCAAGACGACCTCAAACTCCATATATTTTGTGTGACACGAACAAGCGCTAGAGAGAGAGGTGACACGATGTCATTAATAACTGACAGATACCTTGATGACCGATCAGTCTTTTCTACTCATCGACTCAATATCTTTCTCTCCCTCTCTCTGCTAATTGTTTTGTGTGTGTGTGTGTGTGAGAGAGAGAGAGATTTGTGAGTTTCCTTCTTCCTCATATGTATTTTTTTTCTCTCTTTCGTCATTCGAAATACTTAACAGTCCTGCCTTTTGGGGAAATTCATGTGTAATCATAAATAATATAATACATTTTTATTTTTGTTCCTAATGAGAGGGCAAACGATCAAACGCGAAAATAAGCAAATTAAAGACAGAGGAAAACAGAGAGAGAGAGAGAAGGACTTGGAGTTTTACGCCAAGCCATCAACTATTATTACAGATCACAGCAAAATAGCCAGCCCTGTAAACAGATGTCAAAAAACAGTGAAAGAACAGCGTGCCCGAAACGAGATCTGAACCCAGAACTGCCAATCCTCACTGTATTGATGACACACGCTAAGCGTGGCGCCACCGGACCGCGCAAAGAGAAAAGGGACAGAGAGGAAGAAACGGTAAAGGAAAGAAGACTAGCACACAACATGATGGACAAGAACATTTAATACCTCGTGATATGTTATACTTGTCGACAAATAAGGCCATTCCTACAGACCACAACACGACACTGTATAGTCGATCGACACGCCCCCCCCCCCCTCTCTACCTGTCCACCCCTTCCTGCATATGAGAAACATTTCTAAAAACCAGTCTCGCTACTGCTGATAATATTTTTATAATCTGTGGCCGTAGCCACAAACTATAACTTCTGGGTAGCGTAGGGATTCTTGCAAACAAGTGGGACCTCAGATGTCAGTGCATCTATCAAATTTTCTGACTTTCTATGCCAACAAGACTTTGCGCCAGATAATAGTAGAGGCCGACACAGAACTGAATTCATAATCAAAAGCTATCATCTTGGTTCATTTGCCTAAAACTAATAATGAAAAAATTTAAACTGAAAATAAAACGCGAAATAAAGAAAAAGCCGGAATTCTAGGCACAATATAAATCCAATTAAAATTGGCATTAAAGCACAAAAAGAAATTATAATTAACTAAAATACCACTAAGTTAAAAAGTAACAGAGCATTGACCAAATAACCCAAATTATACGTTCTGCCAAATTTCTGCAAAAAAAAAAAAAAAACAAACAAACAAACAAACAAACAACAACAAGTAAGCAAACAATGAAACGTACTCAGTGTGATAGCCATTTTGTAGACTTGGGCTCCAGACACCCCCATTCTCAGGGTCCTAAACAAGGCAGAGGTCGACAGATAATGTGTTCTGGATCAGTGGTTTTCTGGGTCAAATGGAGATGAACACTGTAATGGAGTGATGGAAGAACTGTATCAGCTGCTTTCCCCCAAGTAGAGATGCTCTTGTAAACAGTGAGTTGTAAAGCCAGAGAATGAAACACAGATGTAAAGATTGATACAGCGCAGGGATGGACTTCCACAGAACACATGTAACATGTTCACTGAAAACCGTCGGCTCATTTCCGTAAATTCGAATTATTTCCTCCCACTTGAGTGGTTGATGAAAGTTTTCTTGTAACAATGTGTTAAATGTACGACTCTCCCCTCCCTCTATTCCGGTTTTTTGTTCCTCCTCGCTCTCTTCCCCCACTCCTCTCTCTTTGTCTGCCTGTCTGTTGCCCTCCTCTTTCTTCCCCTCCCCCTTCCTTCCTCTCTCTTTCTGCGCGCAGTGCAGGCGGATTTCGGGCAGAGCATCACTGAGTTGATGGAACTCGACAAAACTTACTGCTGACAACTACCGACGACGAAAGACGTACATTTCACGTACATTTCACGTAGTGTTTACAACGAGAAGCTGTGCTGAAGATGTCTGGTCATCACATGAGGCGGACTTTCATGTTGACGGCTGAACAATCAGAACAGCAGGAAAAACAATCTACCAAGTCATTGAATGATGCCCGAATCTTAAAAAAGTATATTAGAAAGGTAAGAAAGGAATAAAGAGACATAACTGATGAAATTTAATTATGTCTAGCTATCCTTGTCATTATCGGTCGCCATCATCAAGCGTCCTCGAGGTCTGGGCCACATACACGGTTAAAGAGGAGGATTGACACCTACATATTTTCTTTTTCCTCCCAGAAGAATTCTGTCAAGTGCGGCAACAAAATGAAACAGTCGCTTATCGCCACTGGAAATTCTTCCGGCAAAAATACTTTGCTTTTGATGCAAAATTATTTCAGTTCAATTTCGTCTTGTGGTTGCACATATTGTTGAAGATGTGGAAGACCGCTGACCAAGCGACTACCACAAGGTCTGGGGCATGTCTGCTTAAACACGGGTTAACTAACAATTCTAGCATTTTTTAAAGTTTTTTTCCAGGACCACCTTTTACCTTTTGTGTAGAAAGTTTTGTGGTATGTAACATTTTGACTGTTTTATTTATTTATTTATTTATTTATTTATTTATTTATTTAGTTAGTTAGTTAGTTAGTTAGTTAGTTAGTTATTTTGGATCAACGTAGTCTACATTAGATTTTTTCAAGATGTTTAACTCACTTTTGCTGCAAAGTCTGTTACTCGTCACTAAAATCTGGAAATAACAAATCAGCAAAAAAGCCAAGAGTTCCTCAAACCTGACTTTCAGTGGTTGCCACCTATTGTCGACTCATCCGCCTGTACAACTTTCCCCCCTCCTCATTCCCAACCCACCCTCACCCCGCCCCTGGAGCCGTACAGAAATAGAACATCATGGGATGCTGTATACTTTAGACCGAGAAACCTGTTTCAGTGGCAGAAGCTCGCCCTTGGATTGAGTTCAACATATCCATGACAACGTCGTGTAAATATTTCCGGAGTGGGAAAGTCCTCTCGACCTGCGTTATCCTCTTCATTTGGTTCTTCCTTTCGTTCATGTTTCCTTGTCTAAACCGAAAATGTCCTGTGCACAGAAGAAGCAGCTCGCATCAGGACATGAAACTGAAGGCGAAGAAGTGTTATTAAACGCTGATGAAACGTCCGTTGACTTGTAATCCTTCAAACTGCTTTCTGCCCTCGGCCCCACCTTTGGATCGGCTGTCCTTTGGGAGGGTTGCTTCCAGGCACTTAAAGCTACTTACCTCTTCCAGCTGGAATAAACAATGTTATCCTGTTAGTACACGCCCTCCATTGATTGTTCAGCGCGGTTGTCTCTTTTACTTCTTGATTATAAGAACAACCTACTTCACAGGCTGCAAGAAATCGGAAGGCTATAAAGAAAGAACAGGAGAAAAAAGAAAAGACTATGACAGCCCTAGTCTCCCCCTCCCAACATCTCTTTCCCAGCATCCCTCTTTCCCCCATTAAGAAACCAGCGCGAGGTACTTTCTCTTTAGCAGTCAACCAACCTCTCTCTGAGGCTTTTGGAAAAGTACATTTCCTAGGTTACACTGTCTCGCATCCTTGTTTGAGTACAGGGACAAAACGGTTGAACCACAAACAAACTATTGTACTGTCCTGGACTTCAGCCCGCTAAGTGGTGAAGCTCGCCGAGACCAAAAAGGAAACAAGACGTCAGTTGAGGAGGCAGACCGGATGTGACGTCCAGTTGAAGTCGTTGTCCTCAAGTGCATCCGTCTCCTCCCCCACTCTATCTCTCTCGCAAGCTGCGCTTGTTCTGCCGAAGCAGGTTCGCTTTGCTGTGTGAATGGCTTCACCGAGTCATGTAGACGGTGTTGGACCTAGAGGGGGGAGAGGCTATGGGAATCTTGAAAAGTGGTCACAAGTGATGGATTTTATTCATGCAACCGCCATCTTTTAACCGGAACGAGGTGACCTGGCTACCGAAGCATATTGACACTGACCTGTATATAAAAATGCCCATAATACTGGAATTCACTTTCCGTTCCCATATTTACGAGTAAAGATTTCAGGAAAAAAAAATCCCCAGACTGAGACTGGATTTTTTTTCGCGCGCGCTATTTATTATACTCGGGTGACATTGTTTTAATTGTAGTTAGTAACAGGATACGCTTCGTCACTAAGCGTATACCTGCCATGTCCTAACGTCTGTGCTGTTGACCTGTGTATGGTGATGTTTGTAGGCTTGAACAGAACAGAAAAGAGAGAGAGAGTGTGTGTGTGATTTACACTGGGATATACCCAGTCATTAAAATACACTATACACCCCTACAAGCCTGTAACAGAGTCGTGCGCATATTCGAGGCGTTTGAACCAACGTGTTTCTTGAAAAGCGTCCGTTACAGATATAGACTATAGGATGTAGAAATGAAAATCTTGACCATTATTGCGAGGAGTTTAACATAAAGCAAGACAATTCCGTGGTACCATGAATCTGTAGTGCATGGGGATGAATCCCTTTTAGTGTAATGAATACAAATCATGCGCACAGCCTCACTTAAATCTCTGACATCCATTTTATGAGGCAGTTAAGAAGACATACACTAAAATATGTGATGAATATTTTTACATACACTTCTCGATTGCTACGGGCATTTTCTTTTCCCCCAGTTATCAACAAATCGTAAACTAAATTTGACATAGTTTGTGTCGGGATAAAAATTTTATTATAATAATATGATTTATATAGCGCATTACCCACACGGAGGCGAGCTAAGTACGCTTTGAAGATGTAAAAGGCAGTGTGTATGTGTGATATAGGTAGTGATCGATGCTATAAGACAGAGAAGAGCATCACAATCAGGTAATATAGACAATAATACAAACATACCTGCACATTGAACATTTCTCGGAACAGAAAGAACACAGGGGAAGATGGAGAAAATAACAATCAGGGTAAATAAATTACACAGTCACTAGGTGTTTCCGAAAGAGATAACTTTAAAGGCCAGAAAGTATATGTATATATTCTCCACTGTACGTGGAGACAGGCAATAAATTTCAAACACCGGGGCTCACCGACTGCAAATAACGTCCAACACAAATTCCGATCGTAACAGTCCTTAAAACAATTATACAAATTTAAGGGAAAATTAGAAGAAACGATGAGGCCAACTAAACTAACCCAACTTCAAACATAGGTCATGTACTCACCTGTCTTTGTTGTCATGTGATAGTCTCCCCTTGTTGACGGTTTCACGCGTTAACAATCCAGCATCAAAGAAAAATCAAATTTTCATTATCTCAAAAATGTCTTTCTATTTATTGGTGAACATCCAACACACATGTTTCTTGTTACTTCATTTTATTTTGCGTGCTGCGCACTTCCATCCATATTTGTAAGATATGTATAGAGATGACAGGTGGGTGGCAGATATTTTTATGTCACCCTGATAAGGCCTCACGAGGGTCAGGTCAAAAAGTCCCCAAACTTCACCCTGTGTTTATCACAGAGGTTGAAGTTTTACTGTTACAGCTCATCCGGCATTTGAAGTTATGGCTCGAAGCTCGATAAAGTGCTTTTCCTCGGCAGCTCTTTTCAAAGCGAGTGCAAGTAAAGTAGGTCAGGCGGCACCTCGCTTCCGTCCATTATTGTCCGCAGACGTCTGTCACCGCGCTGCAGCCATGAGTGTGTCGTCTGCTCCTGTGATGACACCTCCAGAATGTTTATCCCGCCCGCTCCAGTTCCCCAACAAGTTGCTGATGGGTGCGGGTCCATCGAACGCACCACCCAGGGTACTCGAGGCGCAGGCTTTGCCTCTACTCGGTCATCTTCATCCAGATTACACTCAGGTTTGGTTTAGTGCCATATGTTTCCACCGCGATCTGGGAGAAAGCATTAAACAGTAGACTAACTCATGATATACATTAATTCACCCGAATATACAAGGTCGAAAGTTTTCAGTCGTCATTAAAATTAATTATTATAGCATAATTGAGGATATATTTACCATGAAAAAGTTAATTTTCCTGTAAGTTTCATGGCTTCTTGCAGTCTGCCACTCTTTAATTCCTTTTAACTTGTTTCTCAATCTCTCGGTTTTTACACAAACGCGTGTGGATGCATAAATATAGCATTACATTTTGATAAAATCAATTTTTACACCAGTAACTGTAATGAGATCAGTGTTTGACATGACAGATCATGGATGAAGTGAAGCAGGGAATCCAGTATTTGTTCCAGACAAGAAATAACTGGACATTTGCATTACAAGGTTCAGGTCAGTAATCTTAATTTGTACACACAAGAAATTATGGCATTGTTTACATTTTTATCATGACATGATGAAAAAAAAAAAGAAGCAGATGGAAAATCCATAAATTCTGGGATCATGCCATGTGTATGTGTGTATAAAACCATTTTCCTTGTTTCAGTGCTAGTGGCATAGGCTTTCTAGATTTTAAGTAACCATAATCATAATTATTTCTTCAGCCTTAAGACGGTGTTCATAAACTGCATTATTGTTTAAGGGCATGCTGCAATGGAGGCTATGGTCTGTAACCTGTTAGAACCTGGAGAGGTTGCTGTGGTTTGTCAAAATGGTCTTTGGGGAACTCGTTTTGCTGACATGGTGGAAAGAAATGGTAAGAGTTGCTGAGTACCTAGCTAGTATTTTAAATTATTTTAAAAATAAAATGCTTCAGCTTCTAACATTAACTATTACAAAAACAAGTATCTGTTTTGGCTGTCTGTCATACTTCGATTATCTATGAGAAAATATTACCCTTTAAACAAGTTATCTTGCAGTTAGTCTTGAACATTTTGAAAAGCAGACAAAACGTGTCGTTTGTTAGTTTATTAAAGTAAAAAAAAATACAAAATTGACTGTCAAGATTCACAAAATTGACTGTCAAGATAAACAAAATTGTTATCTAATCAAACAGTGTTTTAGAATTTTATGTTTTATTTTTGTCTGCTATCAGGATCTGTAGCTAAGAAGATCTCTCACCCTATGGGTCAGGTTTTCACCAGGGAAGAAATTGAAGAGGTACAAATTACAGACATTGTAGAATGTAGATTAGTATAACAGGATGAGATTACAGTTCAGTATATGAAAGCTACTCTGCACTTTTGGAGATTTTGTGAGAATAACATGTAAGAATATATATGTGGATTCGATTTGTTTGTTTTGTTTCTTAAATTTGATATTTGATCCGTTTAACAAATGTGCAGATGTGTTTGACATTAAAACGTACGTTTTATTGACTCACTAAATACAGCTTCCTAATAGTTTCTGATTTTTTTTAAACTTTTAACTCTCGTTTATTTTTAATCTCCAATTCAGTAAGGAAGTGATTCAATTGTTGCTATCATGATTCTTTAGAAGAGAACAAAAAGGATTAAATTTCTTATGAAACAAGTTAAACAGAGATGTAAGCTATTCACAATGCTGAAAAGCCTGATGGAATCTGTATAGTCTCTATATATAGAGATCTTTTTCAGGCTTTGAAAAAGTACAATCCAGCCATTGTCTTTATCACCCATGGAGAATCATCTGGAGGTACAGCTCAGCCTCTGGAGGGTCTGGGATCACTGTGTCGCCGGTATAAATATGTTCAGCCCTTTACCTATTTCCCTATAACTCACAATAAAATGAAGTTCCTGTAACTCATAGCAAAGGGAAAATAAATACATTTCTAGAAATCACCACTGTGATACTTTATTCTCCTACCTCTTCACTATGTTCAACTAAGACAACCTCAGTATATCAGTTTCAATAATGAATCCCTACAGACACAAAAATAATGTAAAAGCAAACTCAAAATAACAATAATATATATCCCTTGCCATTTCTTATGGAGTGAATGCATTAATTTGGCATGCTTCATTGTCTTCTATAGTACTTATTATGCCTTCAAAATGTGTTCAACTTTATGTGTAAATATTATTTTATGCTCTTTTGTATAACAGATATGACAGTCTGTTAGTAGTGGATTCGGTGGCTGCCATAGGAGGAGTCCCTCTATTTATGGATGCCTGGGGTAATGATTAATTTTCTGTCATGATGGTTGCTTAGGCTAATGTTTGAGATGTGAAAAATTGCCTAAAAAGGATAAGTAAACATTTTGCAGTTTTCAAGAAATACTAAACCAGCCTACCTTTGGTAGTAGTCCTTGATAATTATTGTGTTTCTGATTTTCCTACACACGAATATAGCATCATGACAATATTCTCTGATGATTTGTGGTTTTCAAATGTTCAGATTTTAATTTTTAGTCTTTTTGTGATTTTCATGGGTCATTTGATTCAGATTTTTTCTTATATGAACTAAAATTTAGATGTAATTTGATTAATTTATTCAATTTATTTTCAGAAATTGATTGTCTTTATGCTGGCTCACAGAAAGTTCTAGGTGTTTCCCCAGGTACTGCCCCCATGTCCTTCTCTGACCTTGCGAGGTAAAGCATTGCAAAAGATAGACTGCCTCTTTCCCAAATTTTCTTTCATTTTTTAAAAGAAACAAATAAGAGATGACAAAAAATAAAGACAAATGGCACTACATGAAGTTTAATTCTTTTCTGCTAAGGAACTGGTTTAAAACTAATTTGTCTTTATCACGGCATAGTTGTTAAAGTTTTACAGTCTGGTGAAGATTGCTATTTAATGTACTGTTTAACTTGTAACAAACCTGAAAATCAGAGAAATATATGAAAATGTGAATGGTGTTTTGCAGGAAGAAGATTGAAAATCGTGCCACTAGAATCAGATCATATTACTTTGATGCCACCGAATTGTCAAATTACTGGGTGTGACAACCAACCTCGTAGGTAAGTAGAATGTTTCTTGTCAAGCGCCCCAATGCAAGGGAGTTAATAAGTGGCAGGCGTTATCAAGGATTCTTAGTAGTATTCTTTCTTCATTTGAAAATTTAAGATAAGATTCCTTATAAAGTTGGTGTAGAAAAAAACAATCTTGAATGGCTGTGCACCTTTGGCCTACAAGGTTTTCTCTGTACATTTTGGTACAATTCTTATTTTTTTTATAACCTGTGTTGCAAAATTAATCTGGGTCAATTATTTTCAGATACCATCATACATCACCAATCAGCCTAATGTATGGCTTGAGGGAGGGTCTGGCTAACCTTTCAGAAGTGGTGAGGCATGATTAATTGGTCTTGTCAGTGAGTGGGTGAACCTGAGAAAAAGAGAGAGAGAGAGAGGCCAGTGTATGTGGATTTGTGTGTGTGTGTGAAAAATAGGGATACATCCTTTGGTTGGCATGGGTGAGTGCTTGCGTGTTTGTGTGTGTGTGTTAATATAAATTTTCTGTTTGGTATGTATACACCATGAATTGTAATCAAATAGCCATAGCTCCTGTGTAACTAGATTTAGACCAGATTTGTAATGGCAGCAAAGCCCTTGGGTAAAGATGTCTGTGTTTTTTGGTTCAACCAGGGTCTGCAACAGAGCTGGGCTAATCACAGAGCTTGTGCAGAGCATCTGTGGGAGGGCATTGAGAAGCTTGGTTTGCAGCTTCTTGTGACTGATAAAGTAAGCTGTCTCACCTCTGTGTAGCAAACAAGCTAAAATAATATCCCCGTTGTTCACTTTGATGTTCTTAGGTGGCAGCATTAGTTTAATAGAGCAAAATTTGTTCTTATCTCAGAAAGTATTGTACTGATTTCAGTTCTATAATTTTTTAATTAAAGAACCACATACAGGAAGGATATATTTTTGAATGAGTATATTAGAATACTTTGAGTAGTTAAAAAGATTTTTTGGCAAATTAAGAAGAATAGTTGCAAATGGTGCTTTAGTGATTTAATGTCTCATTCTGATTTTTTTTTCTTAATACTGTGTATGAAAAGAAAATTTGAGTATGTTGTTGACTGGAATGCTGTATTAGCTAGCAACTAAATATAGCACTAGCCACCAGCTTGCATCAAGGCATCCCATCCATCATCGCACAGCATCACTCCATGCAGCTATGTTACATAGTGTCACATCACATCTGACAGCAATACCACAGGGCGTCACCTCGTCACCAAGATTGTGAGCTGGTGGTGGAGAGAAGCCAGTACTGTGGATGCTTACACAAGTGCTGATGTTGTTTCAGGACATTCGTAACCCTTGTGTCACCTGCATTAAGGTTCCCGAAGAGGTCCATTGGAAGGATATCACAGATTTCGCCATGAAAAAGTGAGACTGATTTATATTTAAATATTACAAGAAGTTAGCGTTTGTCTGTGCATTCTTTAGTGCACATGCATGTGTGTAATCGCGTGTGTTTTAATGTGCATATGTGTTCATAAACATTGCAGAAAAGGGCCCCAGCTGTGTTGTAAGAGTTAACTAACAAACACCACCATGGGTTATTTTTCGTCCTCTTCAGTTCACTTAAGCATCTCTCTGTATGTTGTAGCTACAAGGTGGAAGTAGCCGGAGGCCTTGGTGACCTGGTTGGCAAAATCTGGCGCATCGGGATCATGGGTCACAACTGCGCTGTGGACAAAGTTGACCTGGCGCTAACTGCCTTGAGGGCCGGTCTCGTCAGTGCTGGGTACAAAGTACCTCAAGTCTGACCGTCTGGGAAGCGTACATCCCTTCTACCATCAACTGCCAGATGGCATTCACAGAGTTGAAAATTCTGTCTGTGGCAATGTCACCTCCCTACTTCATAACCATCGCTTTTAAAACTGAGGTTTTTGATTAAGGTGCTATGATTTTCTTCACTCTTATAACAACATGTAAGCGTTGTACCTTCATGTTAATTTATCTTACTTTATCTTTTGTTATAATGTTATACAGGTTATTTATCTTTTATATTTAAATATAATTTTTAATATCTTTGTCATTTGCACTACTGTGATAATGTGTGGATGCGTACCTGGGATTTAATGTTCATTTGGTTTTCCACCTCCAATTGTGGAAGCTGCCAAGGTTTGATGTGCTACAATCTTGTTGCTTGAATACTTTGGCGATGTGGTTGCCACGACTGGCAGTGGTTGGAGAAATGTTTGCTCGAAAGAAGAGGTCATAGCCAGCGATACCCGACCTACATGTCATGACAGATCGCTCAGCAGACGATTTGTCAGGTCAGACAGGTCATCACTTGGTGAAGGCCGATTAAAGGTTGTGATTGCATGGTTCTGTATCCAAGCTGTATTCAAAGATAGTAAGGATCATTTGCTTAATCAGGTAACTATCTGAGAGTTGTGAGATTGTAATTCCTACCCTCCACCCCCCACAAAAAAAAAAAGTTAGCGGTCCGGTGGCGCAACGGTTAGCGCCTGTCACCAATACAGTGAAGGCTGGCTACCCTGAGTTCATTTCTCGTCTCGGGCACGCTGATCTTTCTCTGCACGTGACATCTGTTTACAGGGCTGGCTGCTTGCTGTAATATAGCCTTAGTTGCTGACACGCATAAAACACCAATTCCCCCCCAAAAAAAAAAAAAAATCATGTGAGAGATGAAAAAGGTTTGTGGCATAATCTGTGGAAGCTGATTCTATGTTTTTAATGAGATATGTGGAAATAAAAAGAAAAGCTATTTAAAAGATACTGTTGCAATGCGTCTGTTGGTGTGTGTCTGGGTCTTTGAACAAAGTGGTGTCCAAAAGTGCTTGGTAAACAAACCGCATAGCCTTATCATTAAACACATCTGTTGCTTTGTTTTCTACATGGATGTCGGGAATTACGTGATAAACTAAATATTCCTTTGTATCGTGACTTCCTTCTTTTTTATTTTAAACGTTTGATATAGAGTGCTAGGGAATTTTTGTAAACCAGTTTTGTGTGTGTGTGTGTGTGTTCTTTGTATTTGTTCGCTTATTCTTTTCCACTATTCTACACCCTTAAATAACAACTGATATATCCCATAGGATATATAGTTAATCATGTCGGGAAGTATTTCTATTTAGCACTTGATCTTTGCAAGTTAAACTTGCATAATTTTCATAATTATATTTTTGTTAAAGTAGACAAGACCATAAACTGTCAGGACGTGCAGGGATTTAAAAAAAGAAAATGAAGAAAAGGCTATTAACTTATGCACATATCTTTTATTTTTTGTAATACGATGTGCAATTAATGGCAAAGTTTGTGTTTGGTGTCAGAACTAAGCCGAGCGCCTGGAAGATTTTTTATTTATTTATTGGCGATTCAAAGTACGCGCATAGTGCAGGCTGCTATCAGCTTCAACACCATCATAAAACAATTCAGCATAACTACATGCTTAACCTACATCAGAAACATTTCAAAGTCCAACATTGTCCAATTGAAAAACAGCTTCAGTCACAACATCAGAGCTAGTAACTAAAGGTTGGATATAAATAATTGTTCGTCACAATAAAATTGCACATGAAGTAGCTCAGAAGGCTGTCACCGGCCTCGAGCTCAGGTATTTTTTTATGGCGGGGATGGATTCCACCTTGGATTTCAGCTTCTTCAGCTCGGGAAAGCTGGTGCCCCAGTCTTCCTTGAATTTGTCCGCTCTCTCAAGGTGATCGAACACGAAGAGATCAGCCCATGTAAGCTATGATGTTTAAAAAAAAAAACAAACAGTGAGATTGCATTAATCAGGAAACATGGAAAACGATTTTCATAACAGTTTTCTGAATCCAGGTAGCCTGTTTGCATTGTTCTGATTCACATTACGTAGGACTATGCCATTCTTTCATTGGTGATGCTGTTTTCTGTGTATGTGAGCGAGAAAGTGCATTTTATGTGTAAGCACAAGTTTAAAAAATACAGATTAAATGTCCTCGTCTTGATTTTATCTCTGTAACATCTCTATCGTCTCAACAAGAGAAGCAAAAACAACCTGAAGTGAAGTAGTCGGCAGGCATCCCCATAACTGTATGTCTCATACACAACACAAGCATAAACATAAACAACATACACATGTGTTCTACACATCGTCTTGTGGAGGGATGTTTTACTGACATTTAGCAAGCATGCAGCCCAGAATCTGACGTTTAGTCTCATCAGACTTTCTGCAGCTGCAGCAATGAGGATTGATTACCTTAGAGCCAACGAAGAAGCCGTTGCTGCCATTCTCCTTGAGCAAGTTCTCCAACATCGTGAAGTATTTGACGAGGTCCTCTCCGACAGTCTTCATGACTTCAGCCTGCAAACCACGATGTGAGAGAGAGATGAGAGTAGGTGTGCCTGTGTGTGGAGTTTATTTGACCTCTGACATACTGCGTGTGTCATGTCGACAGCGAACATCCTATCCCATAATCGTCAATCTCTAATGGACTAAAGGCTGGCGAAAACGTTGCAGGATTTTTTTCTTCTTTGATTCGTTTATCTTTATCTCTCACTAACGTTTTCCAGTCCAATTATCTTACCCTTCTTCTTTCTCCATACCTACCTCCTCTCTCTTTCCCTCCATCACGTCTCTCTCATCAAAATTTGTTTTTGCATTGTCAAGTGTCCACACTTTTTTGTTGTTAAAATCTCAGACTGACCAACTTTCATAAGGGTTTAAGAAGCAAGAAATTTTTGCTGTACATAGTCACCTTTTTCTCGTCATCCTTCGCATGGAACAGTTGCATCATGGACTTTTGAAAGTCCAAACAGACGTTTATCGCCTCGTCCACTCGCATAGCCTCTACGTTACCTTTGCCATACAAGCCTGAACATACGAGAACATATCAACCTGTGATCGCAATATTATGCCATCTCTAAATACTAGAACAGGTAATCGGAGCACTCAGCATATACGAACAAATGGTACCAGCACAATAAGCGAGTATCAGATGTTTGATATTAAATGCGCTGTCATGCCGGGTACGAAACTGTTCATGCGTTAAGAATACAATTAATATCAAGATATAGTTCTCAGCAGTTTTTGTAAAACCTTGCTCAGTGTTTGTTAACCTTTAGTGTGGCAAGACTCCTGAACACAGTAAACATACCTTTTATTGGGTAAGCTCGGTGAAGGCGTTGGGAAAATAAGAGCAAACCATCAACCACGCAAATAGCAAAGACCTTATACTTCCAGCCAGAAATGTCTGGAGAAATAGTGCACTCACCGAACTCTCTAGCCAAGAAGGCGGCAATAGCCATGCTCTGTCCATAGTTCTTTCCCCCCAAGTGAGGGTTGGCAGACAGTTGAACTTGGTTTCTGAAAGAAGTGAGGTTTTGTGTTCATAAATTCAACAGGGCAACTGTGCACGCACATAGAAACACACTTACGTGTGAAGCTAGTAATTGACAAATGAGTGAGCGCGAGAGAGAGAGAGAAGAAAAGAGAGATAAAGAAAGAAAGAGAACGAAATACAGCTATGGAAGAGAGATAGAAAAAGGAAAAGGGACTAGAGATGAATAAATAGTAATAGAAGGGAGAGTTGGAGAGAGAGATATACAAATTCCAGAGATTTGCTGTGGTTCAAGTACAGACGTATTCATTGCTAAACATGGCAATGTGTCAGCACTTGCAAATCCACTGCAAGCTGGACTAAGGGTGGGCTTATTAAAGAGTGTTCGAACGCCTGGAGCAGCCTGACAACCCTGTTTCTGCCGTCTGCTATCACATTTCGTTCTCCCCCACGACAGCTGTGGCTGGTGAGAAAAAAGAGCGACAAGCCCAGCGCAGCGATCAATGTTTGCGAAAAAGAAGTAGGAACACGTTTTCACCTTACCTTGCACAACACCTTAATGGCTTTGTAAACACGGTCGAACTTAGACCTCACCTCACCCCTACAGGAGGAAGGTAGAAAGGGAGTAAAGGAGAAAGAATGTTCGTACTATGTTGCATACTGGGACTGTGTATGCATGACCACACAGCTGTGTTTCTAGTTTCAAGCACAAAGTACAGAAGAACATAGAGAATAATTATACTAGAGGTAAAAGTAAGTGGGAGAAGACCGAGATCAGAGACAAAGGCAGGTAGGCATCACCCCAAGGAACATATCCTCGAGACAAGACAGACAGTAGGAGAGTGTGACTATATGCAGGTAAGCAAAAGGTCCTACTCACGGGCCTTGAGGCTGGGCCATTGCGACGATTCAATGCGGACGTCTTCAAACGGTTTCTCCGCTGCCGTTAGGATCAGTCGGGAGATCTCGGCGCGCCCTTTAGCGTTGAAGTAGGTAAGCTTGATCTTGGACTGGGCCATGGTGGTCTGACTACTCCTTGAATCCAAGAGTTGCGTAGACAGGCTGCAGCAAACATCTCGAATGTAATGCTATACACCAAACGTACCATAGAGAGTCACACAGGTAATTAATCATGTCAACTATAGAGTGTTGATATTTCAGTAAACCATAGGTACCGTCTGCTCTCAATAAATAGCTTCGAGCATCCATAAATTATGACAGGTACCACGTTACCAGATCATCCATCGTTCATCGATGATTTCGGGCATCAAAGAGTTAGATAGACAAGCTTGATGAGGAAATGCATCAGCGATTCGACTTCATGTCACATGACTAAATCCACCAACTTACCGTTAGTAGTGAGGGCCGAAAATAAGGTCGCTAGTAATGAAAGGCAGTGTAAGCACAGGACTCTGGCATTGCTTTATATACTCTAGCCTGAAAACCAGAACATGAATCTGCTGCGTCACCTATTCAGTAAACACGGGATTAACGTGAGACCAACGGGCGGGCCTCTACAGAGCAGCTTAGCGCGCAAACAATTCGTCACGTGACATGATTCGCTCTTCTTCCAGCCAGAACGACCCGTGCTGAAAAGCGTTCCTTATTCCATGACCTACCTCCGAGCGTTTGTCGTTGTCCAGGCGACGGTTAGAAGGGACAGAATAAAACTGCTGATTCACTTCAGAAAACCAAAGGACCGTGCAGGCTCAGGCATAAGAGAGATTGCAATTAGCATAAGCGCCATTGGGATCAAAGTAGACCTTATGTTGCTGACACACAGATACAAAGACAGGTAGACTAGCACGCGCGCGCACACATATAAATTAATATTGAGAGAGATAGATTTTCATTCCTTATTTTATCTGCCTATGCTACAAGAGGTGGTTAGATGGATTAAATACAGAGAAATAATTATATGTCTCAACATTATTGCACATTGCACATTTACGGAAAGACACTGACAGACAGATAAATAAAAGAAATCTTGAAAACACACTCTGTGGTGAGGGCAAATCTTGTGACATCGCATTTTGAAGTAACGACATTGCAAAATAACTGAAGCAGTCCAGACAGGCCGTGAGACTGGCTGGGTCAGTAAATATTAGGGTCGATGAAGGCATTGCGGAGAAAAAAAAGTAGGCATGCAGGTTCTTCCCAAGGCTTCAAGCTGGTGACGATGACCCAGCAAAATTCAGAGAGGTGAATGAGAACTGAGGGGTGTACGGAGGGTCCCCTTGGATCAGATCTCTTGAAGCTGTTTCAAGAGTTGAAGCATTGCTGCATTGGTTATACAACATTAGCATTTCCTTTTGTGGCCATAGGAAGAATCAGAAGAGAGTGAAGGCTTATTATATATATATTCCTTCTCTCTCTCTGACTACTGACTGTGTGTGTGTGTATTTTAAAAAAAAAGTCCGCACACAATCTTCCTTCCTCTCACAAACCATCTTTAATCAGTTTTATCTGTCCACATATCTATCGAACGCTGTAAGAGGTACAACAAGAAATCGAAGTTTGTACGACCATGTCCCTCACTATCCCCAATGATCCCCTGAACATATTCCTGTCTCCAAGGGTCATGAAACTGTCGGATGCACGATCTCGGTTTTCTCGTCAATATCCGCCCTCCCGACAACGCTGTTAGGAAACTTTAGTCAAATAACTACATCATGGCCACAAGCTGTTTCCCGTGGTTTAACAGCCTGATTAGCAACACTTTTTTTCACCTGCATTCCATCGATTGTTGTGGATGTATGCACATTATCCCTGCTGTTGTAGTCGGTGATCGCCGAAAATAGTTTGAGATTCAGCTCTGGCGCGACGCTTACGGGAATGTCAACATGTAGCGTCACGGGAACTTGCGCTCTACGTCATCACTTCTGTAAAATCTAGCCGTCAGCTTCACGGAGCGATCCTATGCTAGAAACAAGGAATAAACTAAAAACTAAACAGTTACACGGCGCAACGGGTAGAATGGAGTATAGCGGTTGTGACCAAAATGTGTAAGATGCTCGCTTTATTTCAAATAATTGCAAGGACCTTCTGCAATCATAATAACTGATAGACCCCTGCGCCTGCGCACTTTGAAAAGTCAAGTTGCTTCTGGTGTGAAGCTGGAGATCGTGACACCGGTTGATTTCTGTCTATTCAATCATTTGTACAAGACTTGTTAAGACACTTTTTGCATACATTTCTATAATAATAAGATAAAAACTGTTAAAGATAATAACTATATATTTTTTATTTTTTCATCATTAGTTGTATGCCCCCAGTGTAATGCCAATTGAAAAAAAAATCCGAGAATTTAAGCAGATATGTGTACATAATTCATCATATACTTACAAACACACATACACACAGAGGCACATTTGCCAACTCACTCATTCCCTCACTCATAAAGAGCTGTATGAGTCAATGGCCCAATAATAAAGAATTTTTAAGTCTTGAGTCACTCATAAACACGTACACAAACGCCTAAATTTGAAGTAAATGCATCGCAAAGATGTTGCCTCACTTCACAATAAATTTAACTGATTCGATTTACAGATAAGACGACAGGTCGATATCATGGTGGCCTGCATGATTTGTATCAGCGCCTTCCAAGGATTTTTCACCTCCACTCCGACATTGGGGACTCGAACAGGACAAAATGGCGCGGTCTTACTTGTCATCATGGGTAGGTTACCCCATCTCACGTAAGTTGCAGCTTTCCAGACGATGGCCGTGGATTCTTCTTGGGTAAGAGCACTTTCATTTGTACCGTTTCCTTGTACACGTGGCTTCATCGTTACTCGTATAACGATCACTTTTGCACTTTTCAACAACTGCGTGTAATAGTTTGGAGAGCTAGTTTAACTGATAGATTTTGAGGAACAAATAGCAGAAAAAGAAGACGACAGTGGTGGTGATAACAGAGACGATGATGACGAAGATGACGATGACGATGATGATAAAGAAGGAAAGAAGAAAATGAGGTGGAGGTAACAGAGACATAATAGAGACGTAACACTAGAAGTGGTAAAGAAAAGGGTAGAAGTAGAGGTGGTAGTGGTAATAATACTACTGACAGCAATAACTTTATTAGTAATCGGAGCGGAAGACAACAATCATATCACCAGTATCATGAAGCCTAAACAAAATCCGTCGAGTGTTCTGTTGTGGGTTCAAATGTACAGTCATACATAACGCCTTATTAATGGCGCCTAGATTTGAGTTGATATGCTTGAGTTGTGCACGTTTTCCATTGCCGTACAGTTTTTCTCTATGCCTTAACTCGGTCCCTGACGATGGGGCCATGTTTGTCCAGATGTCAGCTGTTATGTGTATTCCTGTATCTGCTCTTGTCGACACTCGCAGTCAAGCACAATTCTGTTGAAGGAGAAACGTGGGCGAAGGGTCATAGACCTATAGGTGAGTCAGGAATATCTGCCTGACTTGTCATGGGTGAGATGGCAGTTTTTTTCTAGTAGTTCTTAATGCACATGAAAATTTCTTTCTTTCATTCTTTCCATATGAATCTATTGGCAAATGTTGCATATTTTTAGCTTACCCCTCACCCACCTGCCTTCCTCCTCCGTCCACAACACAGCCCCCCCCCTTCCACCAACATAAGCCCCCTTCCCCAAAACACACACACTATACATACACTCTTACACACACGTGGCCGATCTTTCTCTCATTGAATTCAATCGCTTTAAAATATCCTTTATAGTTACAGTGTAGAAGACATATAAAATAAATCTTTTTACAATTGTTTCATATCTGCTATGTTCGTTGCGCATTGCAAAATTACTTTGCCGTACCCAGTTCCAGAGCGCGTGGTTTGGAATCGAACCTCCAACAATACCTGGGAGGTGGACTTCCCGCCAGAGCACGTGTGGGGAAAAGATTCTATAGCTGTTGTGAATGATCCTGCTGGTGGGAAAGGTATTTTCTTATTTCTAATTTTAATTTTGTAAAAAATGTTTTTCTAACCACAGTGGAAGACTCAGATACAATTTGAGAACCTAAGCATAGACTACTGCATGGACTTCCGGCCTGAGTTGCACTTTGTTCAGTGCTCACAGTACAGTCCGCAATATTTCACTTGAACGTGACATAAAAGTCCCCATATGAAGTATTGTTTCTTTCTTTCCTGTTATGTACCTCTTAATCTTCTGCAATGTTGTCGTAAATATCATTATTTAGCAAAATTTCTCTACCGAGGATGAGTGTACTAAGCCAGTGGCTCTCAAAGTGTGGTCCGCGGACATAAGTCAGGTGATCCGCGGCTGACAGTTGTCATATGTCAGCAAAGTGATGTTTAAAGTGATGCATTCCTCGCATTAACATTTTAATTACAAATAACGAGGTATACGTAGTTTTATGTCAACTTATTACTATACTACTGTCACAAAAAGACAATTAGTTTTGAATTAAAATGAAACAAAGGCGGCAATTTAAATTTGAAATTCATAGTACAGAGTGATTTTTAGGCCTTGGTGGTCCGCCATATTTTTTACTTAGGCCTTGGTGGTCCGCCATAGCTTTTACTTAAGTAAAGTGGTCCGCGGTCCGAAAAACTTTGAGAACCACTGTACTAAGCAATCTCTGAATTTACTGCTATCTTCAAACACAATGTCTCGTTCTTTTTGTCTTTTTTATATTGAATCTTCCGCCTTTTCCTCTTCTATGGCTCGAATTTCAAGAGAGTTGATTGTTATGTTTACGTTCCTCAGAAAATGTTCTGAGAGTCCACTTCACCAAGAAGCACTACTGGGGTTCTCCAGACAATCCCGTCGGCGGTGGTTTCCTTTATCCTCCTATTCCTCCCGAAACCGCAATGCTGATGTCTTTCGACATCTATTTCAGCTCTAACTTTGATTTTTCCAAGGGTGGAAAGCTTCCAGGTAAAAGCAAGACTATATGGAGAGACCGATTGACTCATTTTCTATCTGGAATTTCAGGGTGGTGTAAATAATAATAATAATAATAATAATAATAATAACAACAACAACAACAACAACAACAACAACAACAACAACAACAACAACAACATGTAAATTATTAATATTTGCATTTTATTTTGAGTCTGATTTCAGCAGACGGTATATAAAGATATTTTGGAACGCACCTGCGTCGTCAGAATCAACCTTGCTTGATAAAGGGACTAACAATAAGTGGGCTAAACGTAAAATCGTAACGATGGGAGAGCTCATTAAGACATGACATGTTGTTCACCTGACAGGTTTGTGGGGTGGCAATGTGGATGCTTGTGGCAGTGGCAGCTACACCGAAGACTGTTTCACACTTCGCTTCGTCTGGAGAGAAGGGGGTGTAGGAGGGATTTTCGCCCACTTGCCACGTGACCAATCACCGGACTTTTGTGACCGCCCTGACGTCATGTGCGAGACATCGTGGGGGCTGGGCCTGGGGCGGGGCACTTGGACGTTCAAGAAATCCAGGTGGCAGAGGATTTCGATGTACGTCAAGCTCAACATACCTGGTCACCAGGACGGATACATAAAGGTAGAACTTAATGAACTGACCTTTCTAATGTACCAGTGGTACGACGTGGGTAGTACTTAATGGTTTGATGACAGTGATGACAATATTGACAGGCCTGACGAGAGGGGGGGACAGGGGGGTCTGGTGTACCCGGGCCCGCGGCTGTCAAGGGGGCCCGGCCTTGGTCAGTGGATTTTTTTTCTTCTTCTCCTTTTCTTTTTCTTTTAAAGAAAGGTCTAAGGACAGAACACTCAAGCATTACACATGCAGAAGTTGAGTTTCAAGTCTGTAGAATACAATTTCGGGGTACTGGGGCCTGTCGTGAGAAGTGTAGTCAGCGGTTATCATATTCTCGCTGGACAAGCCAAGAGGTGACGGCCGCTGGACACCAAAGATTTTATCGCGTGTCAACCGCCCTGAAGACCGTTCGTGCCATGAGATTGCTGGCTACAGGTGCCACTACGGGGAAGGGTGGTGTGGAGGAGGGGGCGGGCCCTGCAAGCAAATCGGACTTAACAGTGGAGATCAGGCAGGTATGTTACTGATGTGTGCACTGGCCACTCTGTGAACCGACATGGTGGGGGCCCGCCCCTGGCGCTGCAGCCTGTAAGCGAGAGACATCAAGGCTGCTTTTTTTCGTAGTTACTAAGCAACACCGAGACTTTTTTAAACCGTATCTCCATCACCAAACAAACAACTACATTAGTCTACACAGTAGATCCTTGATACAATGAGACTATTTTATCCTGTAATACTATCGCAGCCAGCAAAATAAAACATATTATTGCAAAACATTTTAAAAACTGCTGTCCCGCAAATATTAGGTTTATAAATTGATCACGGTGGTGTCGCGGGAAGTTTGGAGCTGGAGAAGGATGATAAAGAGGAGGCTAGCATGAGAAAGGTAATTTAAGTGTAGAGACAGTGTTCGCACGGTGGGAGGATGGCCCGGATAGAGGTAGGGAGGAGAGTTATGTCACCGGGAGGACTCTGACTACTGTAACTAAAGGTGTGGGACGATCGCACGACCTCCGGCGATGTACCAGCATCGCCCTGTAATAACACATCGGCCTCCGACCTTCTTTTGCTCTTTGCCGACAAAGCCCCCGGTAAAAAGGAGATACTATCTACCCATCATCCGTCCCCCAAAGCCACCTCGGAATCTTTTTTATTGTGCGCTAGTTGTCTTCAAGGAAGCTGTCATATATGATGCTGTATACAGTCAAATCTCGCTACTATGCCACCTACCGGGACCGAGCAAAAGTGGCATAGTAGCGAGGGTTTGTAAAAACGGCTTTATTTGCTCAAGTTACTTGTCAGTCCTATGCTCTAAAGAATCGTCGGCTGGCGCTAGCTGTCTCCTGTCATTCTCCCCCTCGCCTCTTCATCCTCCACCCCTCCCAACCACATCCGCGCACCTGCATCCTGTCGCTAGTCGACTCTGTTACAAAATTGAGTTTTCTTAGTTTGACGGGGCCTTGGCGGAAGTGGCGATGTCAAGGTCAGGGCGTACTGCGTCTTAATTTTTTATATATTTTTTAATATTTTTTTTTATTTTGTATTTTTAGCATTTTAGAAGGGATCTAAAAAAAAAAAGCTGGGGTAGACCTAGGTGGTCGTTATTCGATTTTTTCTGAGTTGCTGTATACGTGTTCTATTCCTCTGTTCAACGGATGACTGAAGTGACTTTGTACAGGAAAGTGTGACACCGCAGATTTTCAGATCTTTAAACGAGCCAAGTTACCGCTACAGTCGTAACAGACTCCCTCCAGCTCTCCCTCTGTCACGTGACTGTCACCCGGCCAGCGACCACCCCCATCGCCAGCCTCCACCCTCCCTGTGTGCGTGCTATGTTCCATCCCACCTAACTGCGATGTCCTACACTACCGTACAGTATAGTAATCGAGCACTGCACGGAATTTCACAACTTGTGTCTTTTAACAGTCACACAAAAGTGGCATACAGTCAAATCTCGCTACTATGCCACCTACCGGGACCGAGCAAAAGTGGCATAGTAGCGAGGGTTCGTAAAAACGGCTTTATTTGCTCAAGTTACCCGTCAGTCCAAAGTAGGGGTGGGCAATTAATTTTCCCAAGGGGCCGCATGAGAAATTGGGATGGTTTTAGAGGGCCGGACTAATATAGTTAACTCAGTTTTACCTAATACTGTATGTATAGTATATATACTGGCGGGCGGGCCGGTCAGAGACAGGAGGCCTTTGCCCAGGTCTGGTCCAAAGCTTTCAAGAATTGTCGGCTTCGCTAGCTGTCACTCGATGAAGACTTGTTTAGGCATTTACTTCTTCTGTTCTTCCTCTTTCCATGTAGAAGTATAAATCACTTACATAGAGAACATTTCCTTGCACGTCAGTGAGCTTAGTACAAACTCGCAGCACTTAGAACAAAAGGCGATGTGATACCTCTACCCGTTGTTCTAATCTGTCGAGGTTTTGACATCGCTGCTGACGTAACAGTCCTTACTAAAAGGGGGGGGGGTCTGTGGAGCGGGGTGCTACAAGTCTGATCCTTTAACATCATTTTTCCTCATTTACTAACCACTCGCATGTAAACAACTTTATGTTCAAGTAGTGATGTAGATCCTAGTGCACTTGTCCTACTGTTTGTAGTCTATATTTCGTTACTGAATGTCACGGATCAGTCCGTGCCTCCTTTGTTTTTTTTGTTTTTTTTTGTGGCAATTGCGCCTGAGTTTGGTGAAAGGAAATGGAGGGGGGAGCGGGGTGGCGTAGCCAGCCCTGTGTGTGTTGCCCCTCTGCGATGGACAGTCAACGGCGTAATTAGTTGACGGATATAGAGGTCGTGAACCCCACGTGAGTTTCGGACCTCACGTGCGGCTGAAAGAATGCGACACCTGCCCTGCGTACCGTAACGCGGGCGCTCACCGCGGATGCCCGCGGGCGCTCACTCACGCCCTAAAGAGCTTGTGATACCCTTCGCCCACCGTGGGCGCCTGTTAAAATGGCGGCTGACAGCGAAGTCGTGAATATAATTTTGTTGATGGACATATTTGACAACGACGACTAATTAATAGAAGCAATCTATTGCAGCGCCAAACAAGATACTTCTAGTGGCATTCATTTGGGAACTAAAAGAGGAAAAAAAGTCAATAAGAATTAAAGATTATGTGGAAAGAACAATGCGGTAGTCAAGTATATCACGTAAAAACAAACGACGAGTAGACTTTCTGTTGTTTTGGTCCCGATTCGGAGTTTCAAGATCGAAGGCAAATTCATCTACCATCTCTAGAAAGACATGACGATGAAATCTGAACTTTTAATACACTTCTTTGTCGTCGTATATATTTATCTATCGCAAAATACTTATTTATTAGAAGATCCACCGTGAATATCATCGACACGCCTAAACTTTACAACCATGGCGGCCATCTTTGCGCCCGTGGCGTAGTACCTCTCAAGCAAGTACGCGTGCGCCCGCGTGCGCTCACTCAAATTTCGCTGCGGTACGGCCCGCCCGTCGTAGGCGCACGCGTGCGCCCGCGTTGCGGTACGCAGGGCTGGTCTAGTGGACTGGGGGTGAAGATTTAAGGCGGACCGTAGCGTCGGTCGGGGGGGGGGGGGAGGGAGAAACGAGTAACAAGAGGAAGTATCGAGCAGCGAGTTGAGGGGGGGAGAGAGCCATCCAGCGATCGAGAAGCTGATTGATACAGCGGCGGCTGTTAATTGTGTTAATTGTGAGTGGAGTGGATTGATGACGGACTTGCTGTACCGTGTTTGCTACGGAGCCGTTGCCGTTGCTGTTGCTGTGTTTTGGGGATCGCAACTTCAGTAGAACTGCTGCTGAAGGTTCCTCGCCGAATCTGCTACTGGGAGCGGTGGACATCGCCGAGCTGAGAAGTTCCAGAGAAGAACAACCCGAGCCGACGACTATAGGCGGGCAGCATCTCATCACAGCTGGGGAGTGTTGAGCAAGTGGGCTCCACTCTCGTACTTGACAACGACGACGACACACCGACCGCGTGGAGGGCCGTCGCTGTCGTCTTTAAAAAGTCGTGCAATGGAGTGTTGAGGACACTGACGATTTGATTGTCCGCTGGTGCCGACAACTCAAAGTAAGACTTTTGCCTTTTGGGTTTACCTCCAGAGAGAGAGGGGGAAGGTCGTACCCCCCATTGTTTATCTCCACCGTCAACGTTAGAGGGAGAGTAAGACGGTTTACACGGACTGTGTGTATGTGTTTGATGAACATTTATGAGCACACGGACATTGCTGGTGGCTAGAAAGGTGCTCGGAGACACGTATCGTTAGGTGTGGATTGAAACGGACATGTGTATGAGAACTGTTGTAGCAGCCTGCGCGCTGCCGTAGTGTCGGTGTTGAACCAACCTAGGATGTAGACTTTTTTTTAGTATTTTTTCTTTTTGGTGTATAATAAATAACAGAACGTCTCAATCTGAAGTGATCTCTTGTCGTTCTTCGTAAAGAATGCGCAATGTCCGACTACCGGTCGTGACACTGAATGAAGTGTAGATATTGAGATTCGAATTGTAAACATACATTATATACTGGGAAAATAATTTACGATTACAAGTACAAGGGGCCCGGAGAGGTCGTCTGTCCCGGGGCCCGGGCTGGCTCTCGGCGGCCCTGAATATTGATGGTGGTTGTGGTACTGGTTTGATGATTGCAATGACAGCAATGAAACTAATAATGAATGAATGATGCTGATACTGCTTCTGCTGCTGCTGTTGATGATGATTGATTGATGATTATTGGCTGATTGATTGATTGATTGCTGCTGGTGCTGTTGATGATGATGGATGGATGGTGGTTGGGTGATTGATGGATGATGGATGATTGATGGTGATGATGATTTCGTTTGAATGGTGCATTCTTGGCTGCCGAGAACCCAAAGTCAGATTTACTTTATGTTCTCAGGTGTTTGTCGACGACGAGGTGGTGTACGAGGCGAGGGACATCTCGATGAGGGTTAAGTACTCTGTCATGATAGTCGGAATGTTCTTCCACACTCTGTCACTGGGCGCCCATGACTCGGATCTAGGTGCCACTCAGAGCTGCTACATGTACTACAGAAATTTCTTCTTCTCCAGGGACAGGAAACCACCGCCATTGAGCGCCAGTTGAAGGGAGACAACTGTGATCTTCTCATAAAATGGGAGACAACTTTAACTGTCTAGTCTGAGAAGGGGAAACAACTGTGGATTTAAAATAAAATTTTAAAAAACCCAAAACGGATTTTGAAAATCAATAGGATAAATACTGTAAACACAAATTTTTTTCTCAGTGGATATCTATACATTGTATTTACACTATTCATCCTTCTATCCATTACTACACAAGTAAAAATAGCTAAAAAGAAGTAAAAAAAGAGGTTTTACAGTCATGAATAGTCCCGAAAGTATGTCAAACCAGCATGCACACATAGACAAACATAACTTTTGTGGAGAAACCCACTAAGATACACGGCGTCCATTCATACTTGTTTGTAAATCTCCACTTCAGACCACATTTCATCACCAAACACATTCTAAAACGTTGAAACTTTAAATATAATAAACTTTATTAGTCCACAAGGGCAATCACAGGTAGTGCTATATGCGAGCTATTTAAGTACCTACATATTTACATGTTGACTACAGTAAATAAGTTCTCTCGCACACATTATGTGTATATATATATATAACACATACACCCAGGAACAGTTTGTGACAGGCTAACACAAGATCACGGCCAGTAGAATTCATCAAGTGAATATCACGTGGAATAAATGGATTGCGACGATGATTCGCTCTGTATACATGCATCGTATACTTATAGACAGACCACAGAAGTGAAAATTCACATGCCGACAGATGATCGGGAATAGTAAGGATACGGATGCCTTCCTATGGATTTGCTGATTACTTCACTGCTAAGTCCCTTTACCTGGTTCCTGTGATCTTGGAACAGATATTAACAAGGGAGACAAAACTATTTCTGTTCCCTATGGAGAGGATGTGGAACCAAGAGATGAAAGAAAAAGTGACGAGACTTTCAATAAAGGACTGATAGAACCGAGTGAGAATTACAGAGATGACAGAGAAAGATTTGAATTTCGTAGTGTTATTGTTGACTCCTGACTTACGGAGAATCATGTCAGTGTTGATGTCCCGTTTAAGCTTGTTATTGAAGATCATCATGGATAGTACTGATGACTGCCTCAGGCTTGTTCATCCTAAAGTCAAAAATAATTTCCTTTGTCTTAGAGGCATTCAAGACAAGGAAATGTTCGTGGCACTAGCGTACAAAGACACGAACAGCACTATGAACGTGTTTACTATTTTACAAAAGAGACAGCAAGGCAGTGTCATCAACAAATTTTAGAAGGAACCTGTACAAGTGACAACAGGATCTGAGAGAGGACTGTTAACAGAAACTCTCTGCTGTCTGTCCAGGATCCAGAGATTAGTTGGTGGAATAGATGGCAGACTGAAATTTTATTCTGCCAACAAGTGAGGTGAAAGTGTTTAAAGCAGAAGAAAAAGAATAGCAAAGAAAAACCTGGCATTAGCTCTGTTTCTCCAGATGTTTGTACAGAGTATTTATACACATACACATATTTATGCATATACACACGCTTCGGAACATTTATCCCCACAACCCACACGCACTCTCACACACGTGTCTGTGCTCGTGAATGCAGATTTTATTTAATCTGGGGAAAGCTGGAGCAAGGATGGAGAGCGTACAATTAACGAAGTCAAAACGAACAATACGATAACAAATTTTAAAAATAGCATCGAAATGACTTTCAACATCCGGAATACCGGCAAATACCAGTCAATCGTCGCTTATCACTGGTCTGTCATCAGTTATCACTGTCTATCGAAGTATGTCATCTGTCACTGTGCTCATTGTTCCTTGTCCTCAAACCCATGACTAAAATTTCAAAATAAGCTAAATCCGATGTTTGTACAAATAGTTTTAAAGTAAATTGAACAAAGGTAAAACAAGAACAAGAACACAAGCATCTTACAAGCATCAAGTTTCGAGTAAACTTTGAAAATAGACATTTATTGACATTTAATCAATCAAGTGCTAACTAAAACTCATGTTACCTGAGCTCATCGTCTGAATGTGTCATGTCATCTGAAGTGTGTTTCTGTCCACATTCCTTGAATTTGTTTTATATCATTCTCCCTCTCTCTCCCTCTCTTTCACCTCTTTCTCTATCTTCTCTTTACTCCTTCCCTCCAGCCTCGTCTCTGTATATAACGGCTTGTTCGTTCCGTCTGTGGGCATATTGTTACTTACTGAATATCGGTCTTGTCGTCGGCCTTGGCGTCCATTCTGCCGAAGACATTGTACAGTATCACAGCGGGCACAATGATGGCCAGGCCTCCTAGAGTGAAGACAGTGGTCTCTGTAAAGTCCGGCGACCAGACGAGGTCCAGCGTGGACGAGTCCAGCTTGAAGAACGTCCAGAAGAGTGAGGCCATGGGCGTGACCAGCGACTGCACCACAACCGTGAAGACAGCGCCCTCTGTCTGCTGAATCAGGAAGAACTGGAAGAGGTTGCTGAGGCAGTAGGACAAAATGAACAGCCAGTTCTTGGCGGCCAGGCCACGACAGTCGTCTGCGGAACTGAAGTTGCACGTGAACCCTCACGGAGGTGATGGCGGAAGTCGTCGAACGAGTTTGACTGCGACGAAGGATTGCAGTCAAGTTTAATCGGTGTTAATTGGCGTACGTGAGTATGTATGCCATCGTGTGTGCTTGCATATAAGTGTGTGTGTGTGTGAGAGAGAGAGAGAGTACATGCTTACTGCTGTCATATATATATCACCCGCTTCCATCCACCCATCAAGGTTTTTTACCTCCCAGCAGCACCAGAAGGAAACTCACCGTTCCAAAGAATGGAATAAAGTCCATCCAGAAAAGGGGCAGAAGTGTGAACAGCTGAAACACCTGGCACCAGGTCATGAAGCTAAGAGACTGCGCCTGTGGACAGAGGCCGTCACTGTGAATGGACTGGAACCTTATCGCAGTCGTATAGTAAGACAGGTTGTTATACAAACACAGGGACACTTGGTTCGTCCACACAAAAAGCAGTGCACACGCTTAATGAAAAAACAAATAAAAAAAAACACTCAACCAAAAAAGTACATTTATACCTGTGTTTTCTGGAGTTCCCGCTCGCAAATAACAACATTAACAGCAGCAGGCAAGAACCCGACCGCGAAGATGATGGGCCAGACGATGCGATCCACTTTGCTTTCACCAGAAGAAGAATTGTCATCGCTTCCAGGAAGAGACCAGATCTGAGGCTCAACGGTGATAAAAATCCCGATGAGGACAGCGATAGTGCATCCAAGACGACGAAGACTGATACCTGTGAACATGTTGGGCTAAACATAATTTCAGTGTTAAATATCATATGATCATTTTTATTTTATTTTTTACCTCTATTTTTGTTAGGATGAGCAAAATCGTTCTTATTTTATAATTAACTGAACTACTAAACCAAGTCTTGTGTAAATGGTATGGAAGGGAACAGAGACAGTTGCCTCACCTGTACCCTGGTTTACTCACCTTTCCTCAAGAGAAGAAATCTGGAAAGAACCGTGAAGGGGATGAGACTGGTGGACAGGAGGCCTTGCAGGTATGGCGCCGTCCGACTGGGAGGGGAGGCGAAAACAACAATGAGTCCGTTGAGGCCCATGGTCAGTCCCATGATGCAGTACACTCGCCATGTCGAGGTGGGCGCCAGAGAAAGGCTTTTGTCTACCGTCACCTGCAATCGCATAAAACGTGTTTAGACATGAGTTCCACAGTCTGTTCGCCGTTCGCTGTTCTCTTTTGCAATATTATATTCCACAATGAAGTCACTTTTCTTGCCGCCTGTTGGGTTTTGCTCGGTTTGCTAAAAGTATTTCTTCAACTGTTCAACCAAATGGTCTGACCTTTTCGCTCTTGCTTCTTCGGAAAGTTCATTATAATATGCTAATGTTTTGTGCTAAAATGGCATTTCAGGTTGTCCTTTTTGAAAACTGAGATGCCTTCTCGGAAAATTAAGCAGACAGCTTTATCTCCAACATCTGTGAAAAAAAATACCATGCTGTCCACATGTTGGTGAATTTTCAACACTCACTATCCACCTTTCTCTTTTTCTTGTCAAACGAACTTTGGTTTTAAAAAAAAAACTAGTACACTTCACTTATTGGCAGACTGGTCGTCCAATGACCTCCACGGGATGTACTTTGCCCACCCCTACTCTAACACCACCCTCCCAACAATTGATTTGTCGAGAGAATGCCTTTACCTTCTTTAGCGTACGACCTATTTTGAAAGATAGGGGGCACATTTATAATAAACAAAAAAAAAAAAAATGTCAATAAAATGCACTGATCAAAATAAAAGGAGAGATGGCAGGAGCTTAAGGGTAGGTTATACGAGGTCAAACCCAGAAGGAGAATGAGAGCGTGAACAGCAATTAACGGGCGACAACAAAACAACGGAATGACTTCTAGAAAAATGTTTACTTTATGATGCTTCTGTCGAGTTTGTTTATTTGCATCCGTGTTGTGTTGTTGAATGGTAATGTTCACAATCGTTGCAAAAGTGAGTAACATATCGATGAAATAAATACGAATGTTAAAAATGCTTTGAACTAAAGTATCGTGCCCTCAGAATGACTAATTTTGCCCTCAGACTTGTTTATTTACTTGAAAACATTCGAGTACACTTGCAGGATATCACAAAAGAAGAAAGATAAACCAAAAGTCACGTGACGTACCCTCAGCAGCAAGCGCCAGCACAGCGAAGACCAAAGGGAACCAGAGGGCGCTGTAGAGCAGGACAGTGAAGACGTTGCCCTCGACACTCTCCATGGTGGCAGCCACCACCGGCAAGCTGACGTTCATGGCCACGCTGGTGATGACGCAGATAAAGGCGATGACGAAAATGCGGACAGCTGACCGTTGTGACGTGTGATGCTCATACGTCACAGTGACCAACGCGGCTTCTGCTTCCCGGATTTCGTCAGCCAGGGATTTAGTCGGGGAAGGCGAACTGGCGGACCTCAGCAGGCTTCTTCGCTCTTCCGAGTAGTCGTCCATGATTCGGGGAGAAGTGGGAGACGGGTGGGTAGCGTGGAAGATGGGGGGAAGAGCTCGAGACAGTGAGACAGAGGGTGCTTCGCCTTGGTGGGGTTTTCCTCGTCCCTCTTTCCTTGTTGAGCCTGACGAGGGCTTTTAAACTCTTAAACGTTTGAGTCAGGAAATCCACTAAGATAACTCACAAGTTCATTTGTTCTCCTTTGAAAATGCAGGCACAGACGGACAAAAGAAAGAGAAATGTCTTCCTTCCGGACGAGTGTTTGTGTCGGTGTGTGTGAGCTCCATGGCATCAGGGTAGTACATCAAGTGACACAGAGTTGTGTGACATGTCGTTTTAAACTTTCCACAGTTAAGCGACATCACATCACATCACATCACATAATTTTGTTTATCGCCGTCGACGGATGTCATCCCAATCGAACACAAACACTGACACAGTCACTCGGACCCACAGAAAGAGAGATTCATATCCAGATAGGAGTTACATCCTGACTGCTATCTCCTGATTTAAAATTCTTGTCTCTGAAGGTGAGACAAGTTAAACACAAACATCCATTATGATGACATGGGTGAACGCCTATGTGACAAATGTACAATGTGTCACGCAACGTCGGTCCCTCCGCTCGACAGGTAGGAATACAGGTAGGTGTGGGCTTGACGAGTTATGTTCTGTCAGTCCTGTATCAAACCGCTATGTCACCTGACGATACTTCCTCCTCATCAGAACAGCGATAATCAGCCCGTGGCTGTGTCACGACACCGACAGTTTGACATGTCAGATTTTGCCAACACTTTCATTCAACAATACACACACCCACCAATGATACACTTCTGCCTTCCGACCCAGATCACGACAAGAGTTTACTATCAAAGGTTATTGGGAAATGCTGGGAGATAATCGAACGGAAAGGTTGAAGATCAGATAATCCTTATTTCCCAATCTCTTCTCTTTTTTTTATCGCCGCTGTCACAATTATCGTCGTCTTCGACGCTAACGGTTGATTTGAACGACAATTGCATCGCTTCGCAACGATGATCACAATATTGTTATCGGTTAAGGAGAACAACAAGATTTCAGTCATTTTCTTTTGCAAGTTAGGAACTAAGTGCGACCGTACCTTGCAGAAGATACGGAGATGCATCTGGGGTACATCTGAAACCGCCGTGTATCCTAACCCTTTTCTTGTGGGGGAAAAAAAATGATCAAAATGAAAAAGGCTGAAGTAAGCAGCTGTACATTTTTTTTCTTTCTAACTTTGACTATTACTCGAGCACCTTCCCAGTTCAAATTGCTCACTGGTAAAAATAAAGTTGATCATTGTAATTGTCATTGCTGTCCAGCACCTTTCACATCTATCTCGTGCCTGCATTCAGTGATATTGAAATATTTGCCAAAGTCGGTTTGTTGTTGAACTTATTGCTTGTGAACTGTAGGGAGGGCAAAAGCACAGCAATAAACTTATATAATAAATAAGCTAACTGATACAGGGGATGTTTTCAAGGCTGGCTATGACCCTCCTCTTAATTCCTCCAGTAGTTGTAGTCTTCTTTCATCGCAGTCTTTCCTTTCACTGTTTCTGTTTTTCTTTATAGTTTGCTTGTTTTCTGTAACTTTGCTTGTATGTGTAAAAAAAAGCTTATTTAACACCTGTTTTATGCGTGCATTCCATACATTAGGCAATATGATCCTCTGGAGAGAAGTTTTTCTTCCTGTAAACAGACAAACCACTATTGTTCTGACATACACAGCAGTAGTGGCTTGTGTGTGTGACATTAACTGCGTGAAACTAGCTTCCCACACCCACAAACAGCATGTACATCCGTATAATTTCAATACCCATAAACGGCGAAAGAGCCTTAAAGGCTAACCCGAGAACAACATTTTATGATCGGGTTAAGTTCATTTTACAATAATAATCCCCAAAATGTGAGTACATATTTACTAGTAATTTTCAAAATGTAAGTCTTCAAGCATCAGCATTCTCGCCTGTCTCGAGAAAGCAGAAGAAAATTACTCTGGACTAGAGAGTTCTCTTGTGTGTTGACTCAGTTTAGCATATCTATGCATGTTTTTTGAATCAAATGGAGAAACATCTCTCAGGTTTTCGTGTTTAGGAAGCGGTTTGTTTTCTTTTACCGAGGATTATGTCTTTCCTTTTCGAATTCAGCTCATGCAGACGATGCTTTCTTTTTTTCTTTAGAAATACTACCTTTCTGTTATTTCCTGGTTTCTTGACAAATCCAGGTGTGATTCAGAGAAAAACGTTCATAAAATCTTTCTCATGTCTCTTCGTCAAAAATGCATCGGAATATGTTTTAGTAATACTTATATTCTTTTTCCAATGATTTTTGCTCGGCAGCGAGTTAGCCTTTAAAGCTCAAAGTTAAGCATACTTATATGAGGTCCTTCTGCGCAACAAGAAGTGGCTAGGCGTGCTAGCGTAACGGGGTTGTTTGGAAATACCACACTGTACTAAGCTCAGCTCAAAATTTGAAATTTAAAAAGTTATAAATACTGCTGCGTGAGGTCAACTGGCTGAGCTCAACCCAATCCAGGCCTCTTGTTATAGTGGATGTGACAGTGCTAGCTACTGCCACGAGTGACAGAGACACAGGACATGATACGCCAGTGTAGTGGTGACACGATACAGTCCATGACATTCCTGTCGCAACGTTCCCGGAGTATGTCATGTGTGACGAGAGTGAGAAAATGTGACGGTGTGTGTCGAGGAGTATTCACAGTGCACAGTCATCAAGCATCGTGTAAGGTAGGTAACGAGCGTTTTCAGTCGTCTCTGCCGCTAAATTTGTTATCTTTGACAATTGTGTAATGTAAAGGTGTGTGGCTAGGTAACACATTTCCAAAGAGGTTGTAAGATGAGAGAGAGATATGCAAGCAGACACACACGCGCAGTAATACACGTTCGTGGACTCACAAGCACGCGAAGACGCTGACATGGACTTTGTGATATTTTATTTCTCCTAAACACGGATGTAGTTAGAGAACCACTTTGTTTGAGACATTGTAGACAGCCAGACGACTTTACAGGAAGTGTGTGTGTGTCGTGAGAGAGAGAGAGAAGGGGGTACTCCTTTACTCTACATACCCAGCGATACGAACTCTTCACGTGAGGTCACGTCTTAGGGAGATGTCGAAGACGACACCAGGCAAATAGCTTTCTGCGTCACTGACCTGGAAATTTGCATAAATGTCAGCATTAACCCTCCCTCCCTTAGAGAGAGACTGCTCTGACGACAAGTAATAATAATAATAATAACTGATATACCGCCTTATCTCAGCCTTCTGGACACACTCGTGGCGCTTTATGAAGACTGTCTCTCTCTCACACACACCACAGAACATAACATGCAAACATGTTGTCTATGAATGTTATATGGCATGAATGACATATGTAGCCAGCAGTTGCTCTCATCTTGCTCTATTTCCAAAAAAAAAAAAATGTAACCAAGGCTACAAACAATTGTATCCACAGCACTGTTCCAGTCGTGACACAGACCTGATTTTGTATGTTTTTTTAAATGTTTATAGGGGAATCTGCACAGGCCATCGAGGAAGGGAAACATTGGAAATATTTTCATACAAACCCAGCTTGTCATCCTTCATGACTTGCAAATCGCTTTCTTAAATATCTTTTCAGAAAATTATATCACAGATTTCTATTTCTTTCTTGCAAGAAAACCAAATTATCTGAAATGATTTCAAAAGTCGAAAATGGCAAATGAAATATTTTGCAGACCCTGATTTCACTTACGTACAACAAAACAAACCAGATGTGAATGAAGACAACGAGAGCAGATTTCAAACATCAGTTCAACTCGTGTTGATAACAGGGAATCCATTTTCAGTATCTGTCATTTATAGTAAGCTGATTATTGCGCAAGTACAGGGAAGTTATCTTCTGATATTAGCATACAAGACACTTATTACATTTGCTGTACCTAAACTTTGAACATCCGGTATGATTAACAGTTGTACGTAAGCTTGTAAGTACGGAACTTTTCAACTCGTTCCTCATTTATTAGTTTGCTCTGGTCGTGCCACTTTGCTGATTAATGTAATTGAAGGACAGTCGTCACTGTTTGTTACTCCATTCCTCCTCGTGTCTACCAGGTCTGTCTTTTAGTCCTTCATCAGTACTTGGTGTTCATCCTTCCTTTGTATACTTATGTTTTCTTTTTGTCACAAGCGCTGGGAGCATGTTCCTGCACAAGCTTGATTACACGCTAAATAATTCCGAGTTGTTGTTGTTGTTGTTGTTGTTGTTGTTGTTGTTGTTTGAATCGATCGCAAGGGTGTAGGGTGAGGCTTTCGAATTCACAATTTCAGCATCTGACCTGGACATCCTTTTAAAAAGTGGTTACTGTGCTGAGGAACTTGTTGTGATGCTAAAGATGTTTCTTATCTGTGAACAGACAAGTGCTGGGAGCCACACCACCAGTACAGCTCTAGAAATGGAGTGAGTTGTTGCCATGGCAAACGACTCTATTTTCACGAACAACTTGCTTCCATCCGATGACTGGGAGCTAAACATCCTCCTTCTGAAGGTGGCTCAGGCTCTGGAAGAAGATGATTTTCACAAGTTGAAGTTTTTATGCACGGGTGAGTATGAAATGGCGATTGTATGCTCGTATTTGTGTGGGTGTGATCACATTAGATATTAAACACCTCTAGCCCTTTTCCATTTTCACACGTTATCTCTGTTTGGAAAGGAAAGGGTTTAGCCAAATGCTTAGTGAATGGAGGGACAAGGACGATTGACAGCGAAAGTAAAATACGTTTCCTCTTTGCCCCAACTTCTATTGAACGTGTCGACAGAACGATAGTCACCTATGTCTTCACTGGCAGGTAGAAAAGGAATTCCTACCGGCATTCTGGAAAAGCTGAACACCCCAGAGAAGTTCTTCAACTACCTCCGTCAGAGCAAGATGATTTCACGTGACAACCCCTCCTGCTCCAGGCTTTTCTGTGGCACGTGGACCGCAAGGATCTTCACAGCATGTCTGCGGACTACGCTCGACGGGTGGGAGACGTCCTGTATTTCTACGCTCCAGACCCCAAACCGGGTGGGTTGCTGCATTAAGAAGCAAATTCATCAACATTTTACCGGTTTACGTGGCCGGTTGGTTTAGCTCCGGAAAGCAGCCTGGTGTTGACAGTAGTGGGGTGTGGATGTTGTAGTTCAAACATAACGGGGGATCCATTTCACCATGGTTGTCCGCAGGACTACATTTAGAATAAACTTTAACCTAAAGGCGATACAGAGGCAGTGACGTCAGTGACTCAGTTCAAATAGAGCCTCTTGTGAAAAGTGCAAAGGTCACAGACGCCATTGACAGTTGGGACCTGACTTCCTGGATGGAAGTTACAGTCATTATAAAGACTGGCGTAAATATTTGCATTGTTTTGTTGCTGTTTTGCAAATAATTTGTGTACTATATATATTCCTTGATGTCCAGTCCAAACATTTAAAATGCTTGTTGACCTTTAATACACTTCCCATCTCCCACAGTGCGAAATCACCGCGAGGTTTAAGCACTTTCCCTTGCCAAACACAACAACAACATAATGATTTCCTTCAGTTCTGGGTATAAAAACATTCAGTTGTCGTCATACTGACCTTTGCGCTCACAGATTTTGCTTTAGATGTCTAGAACATAAATTCACATAATTAGCAAACATTCACAGGTGCCAGTTGGCTGTAGCCATGACAACATTAAGTCATGTAAGAGATGTCATTGCAGCAATGGCAACAATTTGAACTGGAAGTTCAAACAGGGCTAAAAACCAATCAGAACTCGTATTAGTCACGAAACAGCCAAACTGTTTATAAGTTCTATTGAAACAGATCGACTTTAAGTTTAATAGCGAAGATAAAATAATGACAAAATTTGAAGCTTATTCGCAAAATGACGCGTACAATATAAAATAACCAATTGTCATTATTTACATAAATATTAGCACCCCTAACCCCCATAAACACGATAATACCCAACATGCCACGTTCACAGGTACCCAAGAAACAGGTGATGACGCAGGTAGGTGTGTTGAAAGGGTGAGCACACGCTGACCATCCCTCCCTTCTGTCTGCAGAGAACGGCTTCACGCACTTGCGATTCCATGTCAGCGGCAAGAGTCTCGGGCGTTTTCAAAGAAGCGAACTGGAGGCTTTGAGATCGCAGGTTTCTCGTCTTTTGTTCGTCCCTCCGGAGTTCATCTTCCTGTCGGGAGTAGAACCTGCGCAAAGCATCACCTTGACCTTCATGGTGCATCGGAACATCGAAGCTCCTCTGCCGGACCTGCTCAAGGACCACGGGGACAGCTTCTCCTCCCTCGGAGTGGACCGAGTGTGGTTTGAGGACCAGGAAGTCCGGCTGACAGGTGAACGAGAGAAGGAATGACGAATTCCATCCAAACCAAAGCTATCTTGATTGTCTACATATTAAAAAGGACCGCGATCGAGTAACTAGTTATCAGAAATATTGAAAATAGTGAAAAACATGAAAGCAATGATAATCTGGATGTTTGGCTGAAATATTTAAATATATATTAGATCAGGTGGTGAAACGTAAGAATAAGATAGTAACTTCTTAAATTTTTCTGTCAATATTTATATATTCAGCGGAGGTAGCACACCACTAAGTAGTACACTAACCTCGCACGACAATAAATAAAAACAACAGCATCAACAATACAACAAGATATCAAACTTTCTCTCTCAATCCATTTCAGAATCACTTCCAATCTTCATGGAATCCAAAGTAGAGCAAAAGTTGTGTGACCTGTTCAACAGGTGAGTTATCCTCCTTTTGTTGGGGGTGGTGTGAGATGTGAAATGAGAAACAGTTTTAAAATCATAATAGAATTTACTGCATTAAGAATCCACGTTACCGGCGTTTGGTATTTATCTTTCTTAGAAACCAGAAACTAGAGGAAGAGATTGTGGAAAAGGAAGTGACGCTAATGCAGAAACAGGAAGAGCTGCAGAGCGCACGCGTGGAGAGCGCCAGGTGGCAGCACAGAGAGAACTATTACCGGTCGCTGCTCGTGCGTGCTGTAGGTGACGAAAGACCTGACCTCGCCACCTCTCGTTCTGACCTCGCCACCTCTCGGCCTGATCTCGCCACCTCTCGGCCTGAACTCGCCTCCTCTCGGCCTGAACTCGCCTCCTCTCGGCCTGACCTCGCATCCTCTCGACCTGATCTCGCCTCCACCTCTCGGCCTGTCCCAGTTTCTCAGGACTGTGACAAACACATCATCGTGTGAGACCTCGTCGCTGGTCCTGAGGGTGGATCAGGCCGAGGATCACAAGACATGGGTTCGAGTAGCTGCCATTGTCGGAAACAAGAATTTATACAACCTCAACACAGGCCAGTTTTGATTGGTGGAGCGACTCTTAGCAGCTGTGGGTTAATGAACAATACGCCAGCATTACCATCACAAGCATCATTGTCACCATTATAATTATCTTCTCATTACCATTGTAGGTAAAGGTCACGCTGCCTAAAAAGACTCACACGCACACACAGGGCTGTACCGATGCTACTGTTTTTCTTTTGAATTTACTAAAATTTAAATTACCCTTATTTACAGTTTATTCTAAAAAATCCGAAAAATGTATTTTTTTCAAATAAAAGACTGGAGTGAAATCAAGGTGAAAGTGTGCTTCTTTAAGAGATGTCAGTTTGGGCAACAATTTATCGTATTTCGTCTTTTTTTTTCTTTGTTTGCATTGCACCGAAAGCCCTATCGGTATTAAGGATGATGATCGTGATGAAGCTAATGAATGTTCACATCATGTGAGCATCGTGGAGTGAATGGAAACACATTTTGGACTACTTTTCAATGATGTACCACACCTATCTTACTTTATTTCTATGTTAAAAAAGTTATCTTCTATGTCGTCCTTTTATTAAAAAATACACATTTTTTCCTTGTTCGAAGCGCAGAATAATTACATGACTAAAACAAGATTACACTGTACTGTACTCCTTTAGAAAATAAAGTATCTGTTGGTGGTTTTTTTTTTTTTTAATTAAAGGGAGGTAACACCTGACTGAATCTTCTCTCCGTATCGATTATCTCCCTTTTTCTGGAGCGTTCAGTGAGCGAGGCGCTACAAGCATTGTAGTGACGTCATGACCAATCATATCACGACTATAAAGATTCCGCGGGAGACATTTTGCCAGCTAGAGTTACCTTGTCTGTTCTGAGATAGGTTCTACAGTCTACAGCCTCCAAAAAGTTGGACATCGTGAGCATTTAGCCTCCTTTAAAAAAAAAAAGGTGTGGGGAGACTAATGAGATGTTAAAGGGATAAAAGATGATCGCAACAGTCGTGCGGGAGAGACAGGAGGTTCACTCGACACGCAGCCATGTTTGTCTCAGACCGGGTCACGTGTACCACGTACCGTTGACGGATGGGGCAAGAGGGAGGGGTTCTTCTAGTTCCTAATCAACCCCAGTGGAGCATAGGGCCGAAGAGGCGGGGCTACTAGTGGTTAATTGGTAATCATTTGGGGACTTTGCTGTGCCCTCACAAAAGCTTGAATACTCACTCTTAGATGACCCTAAGGCCACGGGACTACCTGACAGGTAGGAAGAAGAAGGTGATCCGGTGCACTGTAGGTCAACGCTCGGTCGTCACCAGTTCACCGAGAATTCAGCAAGATCCCGGGTTTTACACTTCCTCTCCAATCACACTATCTGTAGTCAAGCTGTCTCCTTTTTTCACGACCAGCTGGGAGATTATTCCAGGTATTCCAGTTTCCTCCCAGTTATTGCTATTAAGCAACTCCTCCTCACCACCCCCACACCCTTCCTGATCAACACTATCCAACTGAGACCTGCACCAGAGGAAACGTTATCCCAGATTTATTTATGTACCGGAAGTAAGTGCGGGGGTCCTGTAATTGGAAACAGGTGCAGACCTACCTGGAAGGCTGATAATCCAGTCATCCCCGTCTTGAATACAGTCCATGCTATGACTACAGAGGGCTTTAGGTATCGAGAGGAAATAAGCCACCCCTGGGGTAAAGTTACCACTGCTTCACAATCACAGCCCCAGCAAGTATAGGCCGACACACGTCAGTAAGTAATGAGAGGAGAGTAGTCAGCAGATAAGAGTCGTCAACTAAGATGAACCCGCGGTCAAGGTGAAAACACAGGTGTGGTGCCAGCCTGATGAGGGATGCTGGGAGTGAGGGACTGGGGCGATCCCTTACCTCTCGACCCTCAAAGGTCGCATTTACCTTCTTACCTTGACAGGTTCACTTACCAGAGCGAGGCTGCTGTGTGAGGTAATTACAATTACACTTCCACGAGCCGACAACAGGAACTGCTATGTAAGCACACCAGAACAGGTGTGTATATGTGTTTGTGGGTGTGAATTATCATTTGTATGTGTTGGAAGGGGACGTGCAGGTCTATAAGACATGTACACAAAAGTGCAGGTTCTTTCCGATAGCTTATCATTCAGGTCTACACCCAAAATTTCGTGTCTAGATATAGTTTTCAAAAAAAGCGCTCTGAAAGACACTGGTTATTGAGACCAAAATAATCTGTTATCGTTGACGAATCATTACAACTCCTGTTCTCTGCCTCTGCGGTCTCATCGCCACGTTTATTTCTGTTGCACGTGACTTTTACCTGGCGTCTGACGCCCACACCCACACCCACCCCGTCTTCCTCAAACCCGATTTGGTCTTTATCATCAGCCCTTCCACCCACCGACCCACCCATCCACCCGACGATGTTACCTGCCCTTTTGCTGTTTGCTCCTTTGTTATCTTGTCAGCTCGGGGGGAACCAGGAGGCAATCGGCTCGGCTGGTAATTGCTTGTACAAAAACTGTGCAAACCCAGCAAAGGTGGGGCCACGGGGTGCAAGGTGGCGCCTGAGAGGAGCGGAGGTAGTGTTCATCAGGCTTGAAGTGTGTATAGGCACTGCTGCATCACACGACTGAATTGTTTAGTGACAGAGCTTGATTGACAAACAAACAACACCTGTCAGGGTTAGTGTTAGAAGAGATAATAAATCCTTCATTATTCTTCAATCTGAAAATCGCTACACAGCCATTCACAACATTGCCTGCAGTCAACACCAACCAGAGAGAGGATGAGCGACAGGTCGGATTATTCGGACGCTGACAGTCTGCTTTACTCGTGGTTCTGGAAAACTACTTTAGCACGAGAAATGCAGACTTGCATTCTCTGGATAGTCGAAACAGTCGCTCTGTTGTTGACTGCAGGCAATGTTGTGAATGGTGTACCAACGTGACGTAGTACACTGTTAGCGGCGCTCGTTGATCGCAGGTGCGAATCGCGTACTTTGCTAGCAGATAATTAAATAACAGATGGGCTTTGGAAGCTGATATTTACAGGTTAGGTTTGTATCGCCTTCATCTACCGACATCTGCAAAAAAACAAAACAAAAAAACAAAAACAAAAACAAAAAAAAAACCAAACAAACAAAAAAACAAACAAACAAACCAAAACAAACAAAAACAACAAAACTGCAAACCATTCAGGTTGGTCTTAAAGGCTCTTGTCTGCCCGCGTGAGGTAGATGTGGAAGTTGCAGGTGGATGCATTTTAAAAATGTAGCTTTAGTCGAGAACTTTTTTTTTGTCAGTCCGTGTGCTTTTGCTATCACCTGTCTCGTAATCACTTTCCCTGCTCGAAACTGCTGCCCTCTAGTCTCTTGTCAACAGCTGACCTCAGCCTCAAAGATGTTTAAATTGAGCATTCTGGAGCCTGGAGCACGATATTTCGCTGCTGGACGAGATTCAAGTTCCAACTCGATAAGTTTTTTCACATTTCATCCTTCCGCCGTTGCTGGCCCTGGAAACGAAGTTCGGAACAGGCGGGTGCTTCCTGCTTATCTCCCTTTACACAAGGCGCAAATAACTCAGTCGGTTATATCAGTACACCATTTATTACATTCGGGCTGGAAAAAAAGTCAACACTCATCTTGGGTGAATCAGGAGTTCAGGGTGGGGCGATGATCACCCAATGCCTGGTACGCACATTGTGGATGCTCCGACACAAGGTGAGGTCGAGGACAGGACTAAGCACGAGGAGAGAGTGCAAAGGTCGGCTTCAACAGACATCACAAACTTTCCCTTGCATGCTGCATGAAGCACCGACAGACCCCACCACGACATGAAGGAATAAAACTATAAACTGGAACACAAGCCGCGTGCTGAGCAGGTTTCGCGGGGTTCGGACACCGCGTGTTCAAAAGACTTTGTCACCTTGACAGGAACGGCAGGTACACGCGAGGTGTGCGAAACAGCGGGCTCCTGCCTGCAGCCCCCATCTCTCTTAGGGCAGGAGGGAAGTGGAGAAGGAAGAGTGGGGAACAGGTCAATACTGGAGAGGCAGGTAGTGGAAGAACCAGGGATGGAGGTGTGTAGGGGGCGCAGTCAGGAATGTGGTGTGCAGGAAACAAAGTAGGTGAGGCAGTAGCTGTCCTGTCCTACTTGTGAGGTCTTTTCAAGTCCTGGGACGGGAGGAGCAAGTCTTTGGAACATAATTTCTACTTCTTACCTCTACTCCTATCTCTGTGTTAGTGTGTTTGAGCGCGTATGTGTGCATAGATAGGTATAGGTATATGGGACAGGTGTTTTCGCTCAATCGACCCCTTAATTGTTGAAGTAACTGTTCAAGGGAAACCTTACCTGTGTTGTTTTTTTTTTTTCTTCGTTCAATCCTAGTCATCGGAGTTGACTTTTTGATGCAAGAAGTTGCATATTGACATTATATTCAGTAAGTTTTTGCTCTTCCATGTGATCATAGTACATACAAAAGTAGACTGGGGGAGGGAATGAGAAAGGACAGAAGGAAAAAGAAAAATGAGTGACGTCACGTTGGTGTGATATCAGACGCACTCTGACCACATCGACCAGCCTGACCACAGTGAAAACACAATCCTCTACTACTTTCCTTGTGATCAACAAGTCTGAAAGTAAGAGCAGAATAATATTATCATGAGCACAAGGTTGAGTTTTGTTCACAGACTTGTCGGCCAGTACAGTTGCCAATACAACAGGACTTACAGGGACTTCTGAGACTTGACACTTTGGCGCATTGTCCCGTTAAGGATGGCCTTAAGGAGGCGTTGCCATAACAACAAGCCTGCTTAACGTCACAGAAGAAAGGTCATGACCTCATCTCGATCCACAGGACGACTCTGCAAGCTTCAAAGGCTTGTATTTCGAGAATATGTTTATTCCCTAAACTTATGGAGAAATAGTATCTTACTAAGCTGAGCTCATTCATTTAAAATAATTATCCTAGTGTTAGCCTTGATGACTCGGGCTATTGTAAAGAAGAGCCCACCCCTGTCCCTTTCAACTGCTCGACACTCAAGCCTATAAATTAAATAAATAAATAAAGCAACAAAAATTAGCGAGGGTGCAGGTACATACCAACGACCGAATGTACAGTGCAGTTATTTCCAATCCACGTGTACAACCATAGCAATAAACATCAAAACTTAAGAAAGACAATAAAATATAGAAAGTTTCCATCATCTTTACACTGGTGATGATCCTCACTGACAAGCAGCTATGTGACGGCTTGTAAGAGTTTACATTTATACCCAAACACACGTAAATATGCCAGGATAACGGTTCCACGATAGATTATCACCTGCTTGGATATCACTCGGAGGCCCTGCTGCTGCTGCTGGCAAGATTTGCTGTATACAGATGTCTCACATGCTATTCCGGAGACTTTGCATGCTCCTGCTCCCCATGTTTCTTCCCCTCTTCCCCCGACACCCCATCCACACCCTTCATCTTGAGAAGATTGTATTGCAGGTGCTGAGATAACCACGGCCAGTCTTTCGTCTTTCGTCCTTCAGAACCACGAGAAAAGGAAGGGTGGACAGAAGAAAAGTTCCTGGCAAGATGGAGAAATCGACTTTACATTTCTCCAAAAGTTGAAGCGATGGCAATGGATTGCCAGTCCATGAGGCAAGTTAAGGTCGGAAAATGATAAGATAGAGGCGGCTTGTTGACAAAGTGCAGAAAGATATCATTTATAAGTATTAATTTTTAATTTAAAAAAGGGAGAGATTAAGTAAATACGGCATGGAGAGAGAGAGAGGAGAACAAGAGTGAGAGGTTTGTAGACGGCACAGGACGAAGCGAACTGGAGATAATATCACAGTGACTAGAAATAATATCAGAAATAATAATTAGAAACGCTTCCCGTGTAACGGTTGTAAAATATTGTTAAAGTTTTATGCAACTGAAACCTAAACAGTTTAGAGCAGAGAACTTTCGTTACGGAGGTGGAAATTCATTGCGAAAAAAATATAAAGCAATTATATGAAAATTGTTGTTTTGATGCTCCTGAAAATAAACCGAAACTAGAGAAAATATTTTTTTTCGCTCTAGTTTTTTACCTGCTTATGCTTCAATTTCTGTTTGTTTATTTGATTATACAAACAAACTTTCCCGTGTCCAGGTTGAGAAGATTCTCAACTACATATTCGTAATATTCACTACCATCACACGCCACGCTCTTGGTCAGAGTAACACTTTTATTCATCCTATAGGATTCTGTGAACAGGCCAATCATAAATACACGTGGAAGACATGAACATGTTTCCAAAGCGAGATGAGTAATTCGTTATGACAGCAGCTGACACATCACGTGACGAAGGTATCCTGGGGAGAGCGTGCTACACCGCACGTGACTTCATCTTATTGTCGTTTTCCGCCGTCTGCATCACTCATCTGCAATCTCTTTACCACATCATCAATTAACAGATGACAAAATAAATAGTCTGCACAAGCGAAATATAACTATGCCAAAAACATGAAACAAATATTTAAAAAAAATATCTCCAGTTACTATCATTGTACACACAGGATATAGTGTATTACTACATTTGAGGTTTGAAGTCAACAAAGACGCATGACAGCAAGATGCTAGTTAATAAAAAAATTTCATTTGTCTTAGACGAAATATATTATCATTACATTTCATTTTATTGGTTCTAACCCAGAATACATAAAAAGTCAGGATACAATCATTATGAAGTTCTGACTAAAAAAAAAATGTGATCGGTGTAAATTACATTTCTTTTAAGATAAACCAACAGGAAACAGTTATAGAAACTTTTAAAGGATGTACTGACTAGAAATATATATAGGATGCAAACGATAAGAGTTTCTCCTTTTTCCAGTTTCGAGTTTACATGATATACATCGGTGACAAATACGAGTTTTGCTTTGCTCGGGGTGTGTGCTGGCCACAAAGATTTCTTAACGACGTTGGCAGGAAAAGAGTGGTGGAGGGAAAGGAATGATGGAAAAGGCGAGGTGAGTGAGAGCATGGTAGTGAGTGAATTTCCTGTGACACCACAGTGTGCGTCACACATGCATGTTATGCACAGTGTGCGTCACAAACATGTTGTGCACAGCCTGCAGACGAAAGCATTTATCAGGTCAGCTCGCGGAGGGAGAGAACGGGACCTGGAGAAACATTCTGAGGCCGCCTGATTTCTCCGGGGCGGAAGTGACGCACAAGCGCGTGTGTAAGACCCGCGGCAAGCCTGCGCATCGGCCGCCTACGTGCTGCACGTCACCTGCACGTGTGATGCACGGCGCACGCTCCGACTCCGTCCCGGTCCTGACCCCGCCGCGTGCGTCACCTGCAAGATGGCGGGACTCCTCCTGCTCGCTCTCTCGTGCACAGCAAAAGTGCATCATCGGGTGGGTGGGTGATGAGAGGAGGACTGCCAATCTCGGGTATCTTTAATATACAAACCAGTGAATGTGGAAAAGTCGGGGTGAGCGTGTGGGGGTCTGTCTTACTGTCATGACAACCCCCCGGAACTCGCATGTAGGCGATCTTGCACATTAATGGGATACCGAGGATGTCGGGGTGGATGCCAGTGCGGAAGCAGGGTATCGCAAAAGAACCATCGCCCTTGTCAGCTACTTGAGAGTCATCGAGGACGCGCCAATCTACACAGCTCCTTCAAGAGCTGATACAGATGATGAAGGACGAGGGCGAAAGAACGACCTGGATTGTAGCGAGGACAGGTGGAAGAAACGGTACAAAAGAAAATAAACAGGAAAAGAAGAAAAAAAAAAAACGATTGGATAATATATGTGTGTGATTAAGGAAGGACAGGTCGAGGCGAATCGCAGTACTAGCCACGAGCCTGGTGCTCCAACTCATCCCACTGCCCTTTCTGTCTTTCATTTCTTATATTAATATGCGTACCCTGGTTCACAGCAGCGGACACGTCACGGCAAATGAGTGACGCCTGTGTTTGGTCACGACTAGCCACTTATGTTAGGTCACAAACAGTCACGGACCTCCATTGTAAACAGTGAACAGAAAACATGAAATTTGATGGACGCAGGCAAACAGGTCTCATTAAATCTGCTCTTGTTTATCGTCATGGGACCTTGGGTTTTCCGTATTTCCCATGGCAAAAAATAAATAAAATATAAATAAATAAAATAACCTCCTCATACATTTATCTACAGCTGAAACCGAGCTTCTCTACCCCTCCTTCTCCCCCACCGATTATTCCTTCTCTCTTTGTCCGTCTCTCTACCCCAATTTTTTACTGTCTTCATACATCTCTCTGCTTTGGTTTGTCTATCTTTCTATCTTTCCTTCAGGATGTCTACCTGCCTGGCTGTCCTTGTCGGTTACAGTCTGGAACCTGCTCGGAAAGCTGCGTTTAATTAACCGTGATAGCTTTTCGATGCAACAAGCGATAACTGACGCAGACATCATAATTCTATTTTATCTCCCACAGGGAGCCTCAAACTACTCGTTCCCTCCATCGTGCCAATAAGCACTCGTCTGCTGATCGCTGTCATACACGCAATGGTCGCACCTACTGGTGGTGTGCTGCTGACAACATGCGGCTAGAGAGCATGTGACTGTAGAGTAATGGCATCACTCAGTGAAACTGCTTGTCTACAGTTTTTTTTTAAAGCGCGAGGCAGTGTGTCCCGACATTTCACAACATCAGCGGTCAACTGTTCTGACAGAAATCGCTGCCACTAGCAGTCAAAGGCCGGATTCTGTGCTAACAATGGGTACATGTACACTTGTACTAACAGCAGTCAACGCTAACAGTGATGTACACAGCACTAGCGACACTAACGGTCAACATCTGCAGTCATCACAAACAAAAATTAAACTCAGTACAAAAACTTGGATACCCATGGGCACCAAAGTCGCCAGCAGTCAACCCTGACAACACAGACAATTTGTCATTGCAAACAAACAAATAAATATCTGATACAAATCGGCCCTAACGACTAGCAGTCAGCTCTAGTAGCAGCAACAGCAGAACTCAGCAATAACAACACGAAAATGATCGTTATAAACAACAAACAAATGTGATAAACAAGTCGGCACTAACAGCACTAGCAGTCAGCTCTATAGTAGTAACAGCAGTCAGCTCTATAGTAGTAACAGCAGTCAGCTCTATAGTAGTAACAGCAGTCAGCTCTATAGTAGTAACAGCAGTCAGCTCTATAGTAGTAACAGCAGTCAGCTCTATAGTAGTAACAGCAGTCAGCTCTATAGTAGTAACAGCACAGCCCTATAGTAGTAACAGCAGTCAGCTCTATAGTAGTAACAGCAGTCAGCTCTATAGTAGTAACAGCAGTCAGCTCTATAGTAGCAACCTGAGTCAGCCCTATAGTAGCAACAGCAGCACTCAGCAATAACAACACAAAAATGATCGTTATAAACAAAAAACTGATAGAAATCGTAACAACACAAGCAGTCAGCTCTATAGTAGTAACAGCAGTCAGCTCTATAGTAGTAACAGCTCTATAGTAGTAACAGCAGTAAGCCCTATAGTAGTAACACAGCTCTATAGTAGTAACAGCAGTCAGCTCTATAGTAGTAACAGCAGTAAGCCCTATAGTAGTAACACAGTCAGCTCTATAGTAGTAACAGCTCTATAGTAGTAACAGCAGTCAGCTCTAGTAAAAGCAAAGGGCAGCACACTCGCGTTCAACTGTAGTTGACTCAGAGTTACTCAGCAATAATAAGGCTAGCAGCAGCTCCAATCACAACCACCTGTTAACACTTACAATACTCGGGTTCACACAGAATGCCAGTGGCACTAGTAGTTTCTATTCACAACAGCAGACACGAGAGAAGGAAGATTGAAATAATCATGACTAGATTAAAAAAATACTTTTAAAAGCATGACATCAGCTTACTGTAAACAAAACAAAAAGGACGAGGTAAACAATACATTAAAAAAAAAACGTGTTTCTGTTCAGGCTTAAGTTCATCAGAAACAAGGACCAAATGTTTTGTTTTAGTGTGTTCAGCTTTTTTTTTTAAATCCCTTTCGCTTTCAGTCATTCACTCTTTTGTGTGCTTTCGAAGGCTCTGCTGTTGCTCAACATAAACACCCTACAGCGACACACCAGGTGTTTACGATCATGAAAACAATACAACAATATAAACCACAGACCATCATCTGTTTGGAAACGAAGTCTTCCTGTGTAAATCTGCGGAAACGTGACTAACCAAGCGCCGTTACAAAAGCTGAATAATGGATTCTTTGTTTATACGAGAAGAGCTCTGACGAGGGCACAACTTTCTGAAGCCTGTGATGGTTGCATTAACACGGTGAAGGTCCACGGTGAGATGGAAAGGTGTGGAAGGCCAAGAAGAAAAGATAATCGGAGAAGGAGGGGCTACGTGGGGAAAGTTAGGAGGAAGACTGAGATGAAGAAAGATGGAGCAAAAGGAGAAGAGCAAACAAGGAGGAAGACTGTGCTTTATTTGTCCATTAAAGCTAATTCCTCACCAATCGAATAACGATCGCTGATCAAACTCTTGCAGTCCTTCTGATAAGCCCAGCACAAGATGCGAGGTCAAGCAAATAAGATCAGGCAAAAGGTTAGGGGTCATCTATTGGCCGTTTAGTTGTGGGACAGAGAAAGTGAAGACGGGGTCACTCTCCATCATGTACAACCTCTTCTTCGCTTCTGGGAGCGGTGGCGTCTCCTTCTTGTCGCTCCAGTAGTGAACGATCTCCTGGTCGGAAGGACAGGTTTTCCGGAAGGTGTCGTTGCCGTAGGCGGCCCCCAGGTAGCGCCACAGGGCCGCCAGACGCGGCGGGATCTCGAAATCCTTGAATGCCTTGGACGCCACCCGGATTTGCTGCAGCTTGGGCAGCATGAGGCAGTCCAGGTGTGTCAGGTGATTGCCACACAGGTAGCGGGTGCCGGAACCCTCCAGGTAACGGTCGAAGGTGATGAGCTCCTTCAGCAGGTAGTCGGCCGTGTGGCTGACGTTCTTGATGTAGAAGGAGAACTTGGAGAAGACGTCCAGGCAGGCGGCGTGGGCCTCGGGATTGTGGTAGCGCAGGTCCGGCACGGGAAAGTTGTCGTCTATGTACTGCATGATTTCATCGCCGTCGATGACCACCTCGTCACCGTGTTTCAGCACCGGCAGCTTGCTGGCGAACTTCTTGAACTCCTCCGGCGGCCGCGCCATGTTGACGGTGATGACGTCGTAGGTCAGGCTACCCTGCTTGGCTTTGAGGTCCAGGACCATGTAGAAGCGCTGGCAGAAGGGGCAGGCCCGTAGCTGATGCCATCCCACCCAGCCTTCACGTACAAAGTCACGTGATTAGACGGGACAGACAGGTCGGTCATCCGGGCACTCATGTTGACTGGCGAGACTCTCGGGTCAGCTCGCTGGACGATGCAGCTGGAGAAGCATTGACACAAAGATTATTTTACCTTTGTTGAGAGACAAATTCAACATCAGGGAGAGAGAGAGGAAAATAGCATTGCAGTGAAGGAATAAATGAAGGAAACGAGTGTAAACAAAGCAAAAAGTAAACAAAGATGGTCGTGCTTGAAATGTCATGTGGATGTTGGGAAAATTTCATCTCAACAGCACAAACTTGTACAACGTTTTTTTTTCTTACTGGTTACTTGATAAATGTTCTGAGGGGACCGGGGATCCGGTGGGAGCAGACAGCAGTGGGGAAAATCATGGTGGTCATTAGCCTGACTAAATAAAATTAAATTAGTGAAACTGCTTGCACAGCCGGCTAATGTGTAGAAAGAACTCGTGAGTACCTTGGTGAAGCATATTACACACGAACACACACACACACACACACAAACACATACACACACGTCTATGCAAAGATAATCGTGCTGAAAGATAATTGCAAGATTTTCGCTGTTTTGGAGGTAATTAGCCGAGCCATTCAAACACGTGTGCACAAACATAAATATATATTTTCACAGATGTCTAAAAACATTCATACATTACCTTTGTGTGGACTGGTATATAATGTATACATGTAAACATATTTAGTATAGAAATATAGATCATCACACATCACATGTGTAAACCTATTTGTAGATACACCATCAGGCCAGTGTTACAGATTAATACGTATATGAGGATAAAGCAAGAATGAATACACGCACGCAAGCCACACAAACTAACAACTACACGAGCTGTGCTGTGTGCAGGTGGAGGATACGGCGATAAGGAGTTAATGATGAGGATGGGGGAGGCTCAGCACGTGCATGCACGTGCCCTGCAGGGCATTGCTCCTCTCGGCTGTGGAGACTAATTTACACGGGGAACTACTTCACGTGGCTGAAGAAAACTACTTGACATCCGCTACAGAGCACTACTTCACACACGGCTACTCATATATTTCACAGGGCTACACTGGCATCAACTACAAAACTGTACGTCACTACACTACAGATGTTTACAGGCTAGCTCGACCCACGACTACAGAGCAGTACACGTGGTTACATCTATTTACTGAAGTGAGCAAGGTGGAAAAAGAACCCATCATTGCACACTCTCCATTCTAACAATGACAAGGCACCAGTCGCATCACCACCTCATGTACAGGTCGACACTAGTTCACGTGCTACACACCTACAACCCTCTACCCACCCTCACACACCTCTCTCGTCGAAATCATTCACAGCTAAGTATCGATGCAAACCATGTCTCACCTGCAGGCAGACAAAAAGCAGTTCTGGCTCCAGGTAAAGTCGGTTGGGTTCCTCCACTCTCCACGTCACCGATGGCCGTTACACACTCCGCGAAAGTTCCACCTTGACTGCTAGAGTTGAAGGACGAAGGTCGCGTCTGGTCGCCGCATCACTCATCACCTAAGGCGCACATTCGACACTTGCTGCTGGTACGGAGGCAAACATCACCATCACCATCACCACACCAGTGGGGAAACAAACACAGCCAACCGCTTTGACTGCACAGGGAGAGGTGGTGGAGAGTTGTGGTGGAGGGAGGAGAGGATCTCGAACAGGAAATGCCTCAGCCTCCCAAGTCGCCCTTGTTTTCTGCCTGCACTGCGCTCCGCTTCTACACAGACAGATGCTGCATGTAGCTACACAGACTTCACAGATGATACGAGTGTAGATGGCAGGCTACTGTACAAGACAGGGTGGGGGACAACTCGCTTGCTCAGCCTCCCAACCTCGCTTGCGTCGAGAACAAGATTGGCGAGTCGTCTGCCCTTTGAGGTGATGCTGCTGCTGCGCGGTGTCTTCTCGCGCCGACCACGAGATGTGGCGAGAAGAGTGTCAGCGAGGAACGGAGAGAACGTATAGATGCTTCGTCGCTCGCGCATGCCTCGGTAAAAACGTCCTTGACTTTTCGCCCTCTCCTCCATCATCATCACCAACACACACACACGCAGAGCACGCGCGAGGAACATATGCTCAAGACGCAACACGTGTTGGTTCCCAATCAATAGTCGAGAAGGAATGGACACCCTCCCGCTTCCCCTCCTCATCCCCGAGAGTTGTACGTGATGTTTCCGCGTGTGAACGCTTGGCGTGGTAGGGAGGGTGAGGGTTGGTATTGGGGAAGGGAGGGATAGGCAGGGAGACGCTCGTGGTGCTGCCCTCACATTTATCATTGATGTTTTGTTATTGTCTGGACGCTGGCAGTATACCCGGCTGTAAAGCGGCAGCATGGATAACGATTGGAATTTTATGCAGTCGTCTGGTTCTGCATGGTTTGAAAATGAATGAATAACATTATCGGATTTGTTTTTTTTCTCTTCTTGCATCTCCCACCCCAAATATCTCTCTCTCTCTCTGTATAGAGTTTGCTGTGTATGTTTGCGAGAGAGTGAGAAATTGTTTTATGAGAGGGCATATGTGTGTATGTGTGTGTTAATTAGAGAATATTAGTAAATATATTTGCACGTATGTGCGTGCGTACGCGTGTGTGTGTGAGAGAGAGAGAGAGAGAAATGTGTGCGTGCCTTTAATTGTTTGCATGCCTTTTGGTGCTTCTGTCGCTCATTCAATTCACATTCACAGGTACATATGCAATCACACAACGTGCACGTGACACTTAAATTTTTGTGTCCACAACTGCTGGAGCTGGAATCTCGTTCCTTCTACCGCCGCATAGGAAAAAGAGGATACCCTTTGACCCAGCCTCCACCTCTCGTTTGAGTCACGTGACCTCGGCATTTCATCAGCGCAGTCATTTCTGGCGTGTTGACACTTTAATGCACCCTCTCACATACACATACGCAGGCCCCTCCCTTCCACACACACACAAACAGCCTTTTCCTTGACTATTTCATAAACCTTTGACTGGCCAAAGGCCTTGTACACTGTTCACAATGACTCTTTGTGTATATTTGTGTATGTGTGTGAGATATGGAGATGAAGGTTGTCAGTTGTGTTTCTCTATCACACATACCTTTCACTCTCCGCCAGTTCGCAACCATTATCAACAATAATCTTGAAAAATCGTTCCACTCTTTCTCTTTATCCTTGTACCTCCCATTTTCGTTCTGTCTCTCCTTCCCCTGTTTGTCGTCTGCCTCTCAGAGAGAAAGAGTGGTGGTGGTGGGGGGGGGGGGAGGAGCAAAAATCGAGCGTGAAGTCGTTTCTCCGTTCCTGGCTCTGTTGCTCGATCTATATCTCTGTCTGTCTGGCTGGCCGTCTCTAAAATATCGAGGGTAATACATGACAGACTATTGGCTTTTAGTGAACTAACGGGTGTTCAGGCTAAAGCAAAAATATTTTTGTGTTCTTAAAGTATTATTATTCCCGTTTTACCATTTCCTTATCCTTGCCTTGCCATTCTGTGTTGTCCACCTTATATTTATGGGTTTTAAAAATAAAGAAGGAAGGAGAAAAAAGAAACAAAAATAAAATACGAAACGCATACGTTTTCGATTTCCCCTTTTCGATAGAAAAGAAAGGGATGGGATGGACGAGGGCAGGTCCTCTCAAAACAGAAGAGAAGGAAGTTGTGCAGACTGACAGCTTGTGTCCATAGTTTGTCCAACATCCCGTCTATAAACAAACAAGAGAAAGGCAGTAGCTTACTCTAGTGGTTTATGCATCTGACCTCGAGGTAGGCCAGCATAGAAAGGACTTGCTAGGTGGCGCTCGTGTTGTCGAGGACGCGGTTGCCAAGAACAACAACAGGCCATTCACAACCCACTAGGAGAGTGTGATACATGAAGGCCAGCACTGCACTTCCGTCCCCTACCCCTTCCCCACCCAACACCACCACTCCACTCAGCAGAATGGGATGTGGGTCGCGACCTGGAGGTGGGGTTGCAAAGACAATGCCAGGAAGGTGAGTGGGACAATCAATGACACGTGTCAAACACGTTACAGAAGGGAAGTGAGGAGGGAGTGATGTGGAAACCAGGAGGGAGAATGCGAAAAATAAAGTGAATTGTGAAAGATGAAGTGAACTGTGAAAGATAACATGGACTATGAACGGCAGTGAATTTTCTATGAGGAACAGGTAGTCAAAATCACTGTTCACTAAAAAATCATTTTAGTCTTAGCCGCAATAGTTTTGGTTAGTTAAGTTAAATAGTAATTTTAACTTGTACAAGTGTGTTAAGCGAGAAAGGTGGCTTTTTGTTGGCATTAGCTGTGAAGATGACTTCACTAAAAGGTCTGACACGTGGCTTCAGAAAACCCACGAAACCCTGGCAACACCCGCAACATATTGAGTCTTATTTGTAAACGGAAGTTGCTTTTAGGTTAAGCTAGCGAAACCATGACGTAAAGACCCTATGACCTGGCTGACCTGTGACCTGTGGCGCCATGTGCCCTTATTTTCCATCACTTGGTCCCTGCCGAGTGTTGAGTGCTGTACATACTGTGAATGAGTGAGCGATCATGTCAACATCTTTTTGTGTGAAGCAAAATGCTGTTTAGGACAACTACCCATCATGCTCACCATAAATCTGCTCAGCACCAGTGATACATGAAAAAGGACTGCAAACAGCTAAACTCATTTGTAATGAAAACCTTCACGAATTAAAACTTAAATCAGAACAGAGATGTAAAATATCTGCAGTTTTAAATGTCTCTGCGAACCATGCAAAACGCTCTCTGCACGACTTCCGACTGCTACACAGCACGAGTGTGTCTAGCGATGTTGTTGTTGTGCTCAAGGAAGACAAGAGATGGAGTAAAACTGATTTTCACCCCAACAGGCAAGTGGAAGGCTCTTTGCTGTCGAGAACGGAACAGGTTATCAGGTGTGTGCTGATAACCCAGGTAATATTAAAGGCGTGTCGGTTGTTTAGTGCTGCGCCAACAGGCTGCTTGACAAGGATGCATAATGGAAGATATTTATTTAAACATAAATTTAAAAAGAAAGAAAGGAAAAGAAAAAAGTAAATAATCTACCTTCGAAAAGGGTATGAACCTGTCTCGAGTTTATTGTTTACTCGTTCACTCATACTCACACAAAAGGCATACGCATTCGCTGAAACAAAAATAAATTAATCAAGCTGGAGCAGCATTGTGATGGAAGGGAGACAACCTAAGCCGGCTGTGGTATTTGGTACAATGAGTTACTCCTCTTTAACCATGGTTTGAGGTTACTGACTTAGCAGAAGCGAAGTGCTACCAAGTCATGCGCTGTCTGTATATGAAGAGATATTATTGTTTGCATAGGATATTGCTTTCTGTTTGTACATATTAGCGTGAGTACATATGTGTAACAAGGAGAGGGATGTGTATCCTTGTCTTGTAACCAGCATTTCTGATTTTGTTTTGTTTTGTAACTGAACAGGCTGCCCTTGTTATAGTAGCCCATTGGAATTAAAATTATGTGTGTTTGAGTGTGAGTGTGTTTTACAGATGTACGGAAAACGAAAACAAAGACAGCCACTTACATAGTATCATCTGTGTATTAATCTTCTGTCTGCGACACAACTTTAGACGTCTGCGAACAACGGCCAAATACCTCAAGAGTCGGTTGAATAGCTTCAGAAGCATTCCTTCCAAACTTTGCACACGACACATCTTTGCTTGAATGCTATCAAACTCAAAGTTGCTGTCTTCTGGACACACTTTTCTGCAATCTTTTTATTGCCCTAAAGTAACCTGAGAGAATCTTGGGGTTTCAGGGAATCAATTTATTCGGTGGGCCAGCTGTTATTTTGTTGTTTTCTGTTGTTGTTTCGTTTTTGGAGTTTTGAATTCTAACACCTAAACATTTTGAAGAACAGATCTCCCAAAAAATATAACTTAAAAAGGAAGAGGGAATTATAAAGAAGTAGAGGTTTTTTGTGGGGTTTCGATCTAGCAGCGAGTGGTGTCTTGTGTCCCCAAGTGATGACTCATGAAGGGGAATAGAAAGAAAAGGTAATCGCGAACTGTGAACCGCATCCGAGCGAGACGGAGTTCCTTGCGACAAGGTGTCACTTGAAAGAGGACGATTATAAACAGCTTGTGACAAACGGGTATGTGGGAAGTCGGGTATCGCTATATCACCAAGGATCTGTCAAGGATTTAACAACAAGCAAGGTTCTGTGGGAAGAAGGAATGGGAAAGGGAGGATAACTCACCTATTGGCATGCGAGAGTTTGAAGAAAGAAGGAAGGAGGACCTGATGTCAAAGGTCAGAAGAACGAAACGAGAAGGAGGATCCGTGGATTTATCAGGAAGGGAGACTGAAAAGAATTGTAAGGACCATGCAGTCTCTTTAGGACAAGCGAGGTTCAACTGCTTCTAGACATCAGACAGATATTTTTATTCATTCACAGGTATGGAGAAATTAAATTGGCAGTTCACCCATACAATTTTCTCAAATAAAGCTTGAATAAATATGCTGTCTAAATAATGTTTAAAATATTTCCAGAGAGGATGTTACAACAAATGTAAGGGAGATTTCGTGCACACCCCACCTCGATCGTACCTTGATACTGGTTTATTGAGCCGCCGACACGAGCAACCACTGTAGACTTGTCGGTAGGTGGGTACCAACAGTGTTAAGGTTTACTGACCCGTGAAGTCGGGGTTGGGGGATAAGTGAGGGGGATAAGTGGGTTGATGGGTCATTATTAGGCCTAGCAAACCACAGATTTCGTCGTGGGTGTGAGCAGGAAAGCCCTGCCTGAGCCTCATCTCCTTAGGTGGTGAGTGCGCTAGGAAGTCAAGAATTATAATAACGTTTGTTTGTTTGTTTGTTTGTTTGTTTGTTTGTTTGTTTGTTTGTGTTTTACGTCGTGCCAACTAAGGCCATATCATGGCCACTATAACACGAACACCACACACACACACACACACACAATGTTTTTGCAGAACCACGTTGCGGTGCAGTCAGATCCAGTGCTTGAACTACAGGAACAGAAGCTGCTGAAACATTTACATACAGGATATATATATATACAGACATGCAGGGAACCTTTCAAGTATAAGTTATCCAGTGAAAAATCTTACTTGTGTACTTCTACAAGTATTTCATAGAAATCAGAATTACTCTTCACTGCCCATGTAATACGAAAACTTTTCTTCTCGTGAACCAGTATCCACATCTCCCGTGGTTAACAGCATCTGAACAAAGGAGTATTCTGACTGAACTGACTTCTGCTAAATCAATTTGTCTGTGTGGAAACTGTCTCTCCTTTCTCTCATTGCCTCTCTAAAACAGTGATGTAACTGAGCATTCCTTCCCAGTCCCAGCCTTGTTCCTCTCCAAGAAGAGGACGGTTTCTTCAAGGTTCCTGTCAGCTTAGGATCAAACAGCAGACGAAAGGGAAGAAAAAAGTACGGATGTTCACAGCTGCATGTTCCTGCATTGCGATCTAAGAACCAAATCATCTTTTTCAGAAGAGCCTTCGCCCTTCAAAAAGACATCAACGTGCAAATTTGTCATTAGCTTTTATCTGGAGTGCGAACACATATTCGTAAATGGGAACAGCTGTCAAAATTACTTGCAGTATAACCTTTTTCAGTCTTCCACGTGTGATAAGCCTTTAGAAGTGGCACCCTAGAGAGAAAGACAGACAGAGAGAGAGAGAGAAGGCGATGATATCTGTACAAAGTATTAGCTATGTGACCTACAGTACACACATTCTTCTCTCTCTCTCGCCTTTCTCGTCGCTCTTACTCCTTGTTGGAGGCTATTTCGCCACCTTCTACTAACCTCACCCTTCAAACATGCCTACATGTTGTCCTTTTCCTGTAGAGTTCAGTGTTTTCAGTGTGGCACTTTTTTGTAATTTCTTGTTTTGTTTACTGATCTGTCACAATAAGGGAGTCTATGGAAAAAAACGAGTGCTAACTGTGGTATAGGTGGACATGGTGTATGCGAGGGAAGGAAGTCTGGTCTGTCTTTTCTTTCGATTCGGTAGTGAAAGAAACTGAATCTGGAATGGGAACAAACCCTTAATTGTTCGTGCAGTGAGTAGATGTAATGGGACCTTCAGCATTGAAAGGACCACAATCTGATTTCGACATTTTGTTAACAGCAAGGACAGAAGGACAAAGATATTTAAACCTGGCAATACTACTACTGCTGCTCGTATGCAACATTTTCAGCTCGGGTATAATAAAGTAATTGATGTGAGTTTCTGTGAGTATTCATGTGATGTGGATGCTAAACATTTTTTATTTTAATCAGAATTGCTTATAGATTTCACTTCACCTACAGCCCTCAACGAGGCTTTCTTATTTCCAGAACGGATAAATATTTGGTCAACCGAAATTTCACTTAATTATAATTTTTATTTATTGTTGTTGTGTTCAGCCAGGAGGCAATGTTCAGGAACCTACAATCCATGCTGAAGCCAAGCTTCAAAGCCTGCAGAAAGGAAACATGCAGTCAGTAGAAAACAATATCCAGGAATAAATAAGAATTTATTAAATACAGTTTCACACACAAAACAGCAACATTGTTCTCCCCACTGAAAAGTTTTACTCAGAAGCTTACTAAATAAAAACTCACTAAACATTCGGTCATTAACACTGCGAGAGAGCTTAGTTGGCCTGACCATGATATCGCCAAATAGGACCTGGCATCAGCACTTTATCTTTAAACTTCCCCTGCAAAGTAACAAGTAGGTCGATTTTTTTTTAAATTCGATGACCTGAACAAGTTATTGCTGACTATGGTATACTCGGTTGCTTTAAATAAAAAAGAAAAGGAGAGGGAGGAAAAAGAAACATATGACTTTTGCATTGAGCTCAGAATATCGCAGGACTGGCCCAGAAGACGGGGTACATCCGGAGAACTCTCCCGGCCTGCTTTTTCAACCCGGTTACCACAGCTGGCGATCCATTCAACAAACCGTGAAAACACTAAAGTATTTTTGCACTGCACTAATAAACACAGTACTCAGTACAAGTGCAGAAAGGGTATACGGAGGCCTTTGGCCTGCATGGAAAAAATTGGTGCAAGGCCATGCTCTTCGATGGGCAAAGAGAGAAAAAAGGGGTGAATGGCCAAAACTTAACCTACAACACCACTCAGAGCTGCATCCTTTGTGTGGATGGGATAATGTAATCACAGAATAACCAATGGCCTGAAAGCATCGTGGGATTGAGGTCGACTGATACTCTCGAGATCCCCTTTTGTAGGTCCACATTAGTGGCTGTAGTTACTTGTGTGTACTAGGATAATGCGAACCTTAGGTGAACAGATGTTTCTTGGGTTCGTAACCACGGTCATTGGCTTCTGTAACGGGGCCAAGTAAGATAGCATTTTTACAGAAGAGCCATCGTCCTTTAAAGAAAACCCATCTGCGTGCAAACTTAGTTATTCTTTGAAATAAGAAAAAAAATCGTTGAGTGAAAACAGCTGCGGTAAATACTTTCAACCTTACTGGGGTGGTAAGCTTTTGAAAGAGGCATCATAGAGAAAAGGGTGAGGGAAGGCGATGATATCTGTCCACAGCTTAGTTATTTGACCTACACAGATTCTTTTTCACAACTTTATCGCTCTCTCTCTCTCTCCCCTACCTTACATCTCTCCTCAGCATAAAACCAATGGCCACTCCCCATCCAATTCCCAATGACCCAGCTGGGTCACTTTCCATAAATAATAATAACAGTAAAACAACTTTTTACATAGCACAAATGAGCGGGTATGGCCGTAAAAATAACACATTGTCTCTTAAATAAAGCAAGTATGATGAAGATTTTCATTCAACCTGTAATTAATGATACAAAAATCTGTATTTCAATTAGACAAGGTTACAGCATGCGTAATTCAGAGGCCGCGGTGGTGCACGTCTCATGAGTAGGAAGGTTGACTCGCCAGTCAAAAGATTTCCTCCTTACAGTATTTGATATTTATTCACAGCTCGAAAATGAGATTTTAACCCATTGTATTCACCTCTGGTTCCTTAGCTTCTCATTTAAAGTATAAATATATATATAGATATATAAACATATCAAGTCTGGCTAGTGAAATATAGGTCATGCACTTTCTTCCGCATGTTCACGAAAACTCGGTGAACAGCAGGTCCTAAGTCATTGAGTCCAATGTGCTGCTCACAGCAATAGAAGAAACCTGTTTGTGTTGTGGTGTTTTCAATGATTATCTTCTGCACTAGATGTTCCTTGCTCCAAAACTTAAATGCAGAACTCTATGTGCTTATAGTTTCTTGAATAAATTTAAAATTTAGAATTTTATTTTCCGTAGATTCAGTTTCTCGAACGTATAAGAAAAGAAATAGAGTATGCGCGAGTCCGAAGACTTAAAAAAAGTTATTTATGCACTGATTATATGCATGGCTTGTTTGGTTACTAGCTGCATGCAGTCCATCCATCCATTTATTGTAATATTAGTCCAGATTAAACACAGTCGTCCTTCTAGAGATGACACACTGGTCACTCCGTTGTAGACACAAGCATCAAGTCTAGAAAAAAATAATGCAAGATGCGGACAACAGTTGGTCTCAGACGTTCGGAATGCAAACCTCACAGCACAGAAAATATACTTCGTCATCAACGCCTCAGCCAGTCAGGGTGAAAGTTCACGCCAGTAAGTAAGCTCTCCAACACGAAGGTCCGTGCCCAATGAACCAGGCCAGAAGTGCTGGATGCCAGTGTTCGTCGTCTGACACGGGTGAGAGACGACTGAAGCCGGTGTTCACATGCGGCGTTCGCGGCGTTTAAGGGGGCGATAACCCTTTATAAGTTAAAAAAAAACTGTTGTGGTTTTTGAGACTTAAAGGTAAAGTTCGATATAACATGGATTCTTGGACTTTGTGAACCAGTGCATCTATAGGGAAAGGAAGGAAAGCGCTAGAGAACACACACACACACACCATATATACCCACACACGCACATACTCGCCACACAGACACAAGCACACGTGTACCCATGCACAGAGGAAAGAGAGGGACATACAAGGAGGCAAGGAGGGTTGGGAAGAGGGTACCTCCACGCCCCTCCTGAGGAGAACACACAGAGAGTTGATTGCTCGAGGTTCAACTATCCTACTAACAGTTCGCTATTGGACAACTTCGCCATGAACATTTAAGTCTAGCATACTTTATATATTGTACACTTCGTCATAAACCCGGAGCCAAGAGAGTGAAAGTTCCCGGAGGAGCGTATCAAGCCTGTCTGAAGTTTATGTATGTCCATTCAGGTTCCCTGCTACCTGTCCAACCAGGTGTAGCCAGAGAGACGAAAACAAGCCGTGTTTTTGTGGAAACCTTGCTACTTTGTTATCGATGGGTGTTATCTAAGCATCTCGCTCTTGAATTCAACGTGGTTCCAGTTTGTAAACGTCTGAACTTGTTCCGCTCTCGCAAAACAGGCGAACGGGTCCGTCAACACCAACAATCTGGTGCCGGTGTCATCTGATCTCCTGATGACCCTTGGAAGGATGGACTACAGTCGTGTAGTCTTCTTGCGTTCGATTAACAAACACCCTGAAAGGAATCTTCCAACAGTTTTCACAGGAAAGTCATCTCACAGTGTTCAAAGTCTGTATTCACAGAAAGCTTCACATCTCTGTAAAGACAAATGGCCACGTTCATTAAAAGTTCACCATAAAAATAAAAAAATAAATTTTTTCACAATCATAGTACCTTTTTAATTTGTGGCTTTTCGTATAAAATTCTCCTTTTCCTGCGATATGGCTTCTTAACTATGAAGAATTTTTTTTTAATTTATAAATTTATTTATCGATATTCTGTTAGTTTCTAGTAATAATTTAAATAAGTAAAGTAACCCAAAAAATCCGTTTTTAACTTGAAGTTCATCAGAAATATTTTATCCGTCAAGGGAGTCGACACTGATTGTTGACACAAGCTAAGTACAGAAAAGACAGTAGAAAGTGATCGAAAAAAGAAGAAAAAAATGTCAAGGAGTTCAGAAAGGTTGCAGAACATGACAGTTGCAGCAGTCGTTGTTTTGGTGTCGGTAATGATGTCAGTAAACACTGCCTCCCTCAAGACGCACCAAAGGTCACGAGCCTCAAGTCTCCATCCGAGGGTAAGTATCAAGGACGTTTCCAAACCGTCAAAACATTTGTTTTTGCTTTGGATTTGTGTTTGTCTGTGTTGTGTTTGTGTTTTTGTTTTTGTTTGTTTGTGATGTGTGTGTGTGTGTGTTGACCTGCCAGTGATCTAGTATCAGTCTGTAATGTTTAGCATGTTGGATCCTTCCCAGACAATCACAGGAAGCTGCACCAACAAAAGCAACGATCCATTCTTCTTTCGTTTATTTAATAAGTTTTTTCTTTCTATTTTTATTTCTCTGACATAAATTCCTTAATTTATTCACTTCTTAGATGTTGCGGATGGAAGCAGGAACCGTCAACCATGATAACTGTATTTACTGTGCATTATTATATTTGAAATGTATTTATGTCTGCTGTGCGATTCTTAAAGCAACTGCAGTAAGTTTCAATTATTACATTATTATGGACCAGTTGAAAATTTAGTTAGTGATGTTCAGAACATTCTAGGGACGAGTTATTTTAATTTCACTTAATGAATTATTGCAGCCGGATTGTAAACATTGACAGGCTTATTTTACTAGAGAATGTTTATTTTACTAATCTGAATTTCGTATAAAATGCCGGCCACGGTCTCACCCATGTTAAAGGTCTAGTGGGGTGCAGTTATTTGTCTAACGACTGGGTAAAGCTCAGTGCTAGATACTATTTCGACAAATATCCTGGGTGAGTAACTCGCTTCCCTTTCTCGAGATATGCTACAAAAACATTCATAGAGAGGTCCTCAATACAAAGACAAGGAGCTGCATGTCCACGCCTACACTTTCATTATCTGTGTGTTTGTTTGTTTGTTTGTTTGTTTGTTTGTTTGTTTGTTTGTTTGTTTGTTTGTTTGTTTGTTTGGGGGAAAATCCCGTGGATTTTAGGAATAGTTTATATCGCACTGCACTTTATTCAACCATTAGAAAACATTAGAAACAGTTACACTCTAGTAGACCTTTAAATGTTCCTTTCTATTTAAATTTCAATGGACACCATATTCATAAACGTTTGTGATGACCACACTCATATGATGAAGAGACTGCACAACTAATAATTCCTTCCTACATCCGGCTATGCCCAATAAATATTTATGGATCGAGAAAGGTGGCGGTTTAAAAAAGTTGTCTAAGGTTTGCTTTGAAACCCAAACCTGGATGATATACAGTCCTCGACATCTGATACCAAGATTAACACATAAGATCAAAGTTACAACAACAAGACAATCTTTCTGGGTACATCACCCTGGGTGTTAACGCTACTTCTCTCAAGTTCTATCTGCCATAAGTACATAAAAGGCAGAAATCTCAATAATTTTTGCCTGACTGGCAGTTTTGGCAGTCAAATGGTTTGGGGAAAGGGGGAGGTGTGAGGCAAAAGTTGCCTGTAAGTCAAGCAGTTTGACAGTAGTGGAAGAAAGGTGGATGTGGCTTGAAGTGTTTTACAGTCCACAAACCGCGGTGTTGGGTTTCAGACCATATACATGAGAAAAACAGCAATACAAAGTTTTCATAAGTTATTGGGGTCTTGATATTTTGATGGTCTTACCACCTGACACTGAATTCTTTATGGGACAAGAGAAGGTGCTGCATAGAAAATAATTTTAAGGGTATTTTTACAACGCCCACCCTCTGTTAGATGTTTACAGGAGAGAAAACATGCGAGAGTTCGAGAGTTTTGACAGTTCTGTCGGAATTCAAAAACATTCACACACACACACACACACACACACACACACACACACACACACACACACACACACACACACACACACACACACACACACACACACACACACACACACACACACACACGCACGCGCGAGTGCACACAGTAAGCATATTCGCAGACTGTTTAATAAATGTGCTCTGAATTATGTTTTGCAAGGAACATTTACAAAAGAAAGCCTTTTTGTAGTCAGCTATAGTTGTGATTCAAACATTTTTGAAATAATACTTAATAAGTTTTTTGCTTTGTTTGACACACAAATCAGACAACTCAATAATTATGTAATTATTCATTACTTCTTACATCCTATAGCAGCGGACATGGAATGGTCAGTTTTAAATAGGTAAGGCTTAGAAACAAACTTCAAAATAAATTTACTATTTTTTTTTAAACTACATTCATTAAAAAAAACCTCGAAAAGTGGCATAAATTTCAAACAGTTTCGGACAAAGCACAGAGAAAAGGAAACTTCTTTTAAAAGCTTTTTTGAAGACCATGCAAGTATCTTAAAAGTCTTTAAATAGAAAGCACATTTTTTGTGCTTTTTACCAGGGAATTTGGATTAAAACTTAAGAAATTTCTTCTGTCAAAAAAAAAAAAGTTTTGAAAGCTTTTTTTCGCAGTTTTTTCAGGTGGTGGGGGAAAGGGGGAACGGAAAACGAGAAGAACTGAAGAAAATATCTGTTTGAGTGACACGATTGAATGCATGAGCACCTCCATCATTTCCAACAGCTGTTGTTTTTGATGACTAAAAGTTGTCTTACAGATATTGCCACTTCTACTCCATTTCCTGTAGCTTGTTGATTTTACGATACAGTGAAGAACGTGAAAAAAGTCGGTCACCTGTCACAAGCATACTGACAAAGGATAGAATGAGAGAGGGCAGTCCTGAGACTATCAGAGCATGAAAGGGATAATAAACTTTGGAAGCTATGTGGAGCGTGGATAAAAAGGCATAAGGGAAAGTTCTACCGAAAAAAAGCCAAAATGTGGAATACTAGAACGGGTATGTGTATAAGAAAAGGAGTGAGTGTAGAGAAACGTGTGAGGTATACGGGTGTCGTAGAGAACATCCCACAGACTGTTTTCCAGGCACGAGCAGGTCTCGAACCACCAACCTTCCGATTTACAATCTAAGGCACCAAAAAAAAAATAAAAAAATAAAAATCCAGATTTCCTTCCCTTCCCGTACGAGTAGATGTTAAAAAAACATGTGCAGAAAAAATGGGGTTAAGAGTCTTACAACAATGGTACCCTGGGAAACAATGTCAATGATGTGGATGGGAAATCGAAGACAATTGGGTGGTGGTTCCACTGGTATGGTGGGTATCGGTAGAGAGGGGTTCAACGAACTCTCATGTTGTTTGCAGGCCACAAAATTGCAAGAAACATGTCGTTCATTCATCATTGTGAAATCCATTTTAAGACCCCGGGTGTCAAACTGGAGTTACACCCGTCGACCTCTTATTGGCGCTTGAAATATGCGACAAATCCCCCTAATACCAGAATGATGTCAGAACAGATGGAAATGATTATTCTACTCCACTGGAATGTCAATGAACCGACCCAAACTTTACTCATAACCTGTGCTGCCCTGCAAAAGGTCAATCGTGTTGTCACACTTTGTTTTATAAGTTTTATCAGGGTTCACATCAGACAAAATCGTCTAGGACTGTGGGTACACGCCGTTGATTTTTAAAAACCTATCATTCTTATTTTCTTCTATAATCCATTCTTATCATTTTTTGAAAGTCCTTTCTCAGATTCATGCTGTCTCCTTTCCTTCCCTCAGCATTCCATGAAAATATTTGATTATTTTCATTTTTTGTAGGTATTTAACATTTTCTTTGTTTTGTTTTTGTACTGATTGACTTATATCTGATACTTGTGGAATTTTGAGTTTTCTTTACTGCTTTTGTGTACGTTTCACTTTCTTTCTTTCGTTCGATCGATGTATTTTCTGTTCTCATTATGGCGGTCTCAGGGTACGATCTCCACTTCACTACCCAGAGCGTCCTGCTACCCCCACCACTCGTTTGCAACAGAACATTTCTACGAAACATCTGTTGGAAAATAAGCATAGTTACCTCCAGCAAATCCGTATAAACACAAAACAGAAGTATCTCCTTACAATGCTTACCCCACTCGAAACTTGATAAATATACCGGGTAGATACACGTGGATGCCTGTGATCGGTAACATGTAACATCGTCGATGTGTACTTCTGTGTTTACTTCTATTTGAAAATGAAAGATTTATTTTTCATTTTTCTTTCAGGAGTTTCTGAAGCATTACGGCTACCTGGCACAAGATCGCGGTGGTCACCATGACTTGCGGAAGTCGCTCAGAAAGGCCGTCAGGTGAACCTCACCGCAAGTAAAGTGCTAATCGTCAGGAAAAATTATTTATCCATAATCACAAGAGCTAGAAATAAGTAGAAGACGGAAATGTGCGCAGGAAAAGAACACAGGTTCCCCTCCTATCCAAAAAATTCGTAAGCTGAAATAGTTTCAAAGTGGAGAAAACTTTCCATTAATTTATAAGGTAGAGGTTTGTGTGCATTCTTAGACCATACAAAATAAAATACAAATTTATACAAACCCTAGAAACCCCAAAAATATTAATAACCTATAATAAATATGAAGGATATTTAGAGTATATTTATAATTTATAAACTATATAAATACATAGTTAATAAACTATTATAACTATAGAGAGTAGAAATAGTACATATATTAGTGGTCTTCATTTTCAGTATCCAAAAAGCCTTTATTAACCAAAGACTGAATGACTTTTTTCTATTTTCCTCTTTTTTTCGTAAAAGAGAAAATCTTCGGATTTCCTCCCGCTAGCGAAAATAGTTCGTATGAAGGGTTTTTGTAAAGCAACCAATGTAAAGCGAATTTTTGGAAAAGCAAGGGATACCTGTATTGGAAAGTAGGTGAGGGGCGAGAATATAGAGAAGAACACAGAAGTAATTTAGCAAGATATGTAACAAACAATGCTTCAAAATTAAAGCACACACACACACATACACACACATGCAAGCACGCACAACACCCACAAGAGACAGCACACATGGATTCACTCGCAGAATCCCTCCCTCCTTACCTCCTGTACTTTTTCTTGACCTCCTTCCCTTTCACCCACTGCCCATTAACCCTCAACCCTTTTCTGGCGCAGTTCTTTTTTAGACACACGTGGCTAAAACTGCCATAGACTGATTGACTGAAAGTCTCATTTAAAAATTCGTCTCTAAAAACATCTCCTCGATACCTAATGCGAGAGACAGAATAAACAAACTCGCACCAGAGCAGATGCCAAGCGAAAGTAAAGTCTTGCTCTGGCTTTGGACAATTAGCATGCTGGCTTATTAATACTTTTTTCTCTCCTTATTGCCCAGCTTGTATCAAGAGAAAAACGAGCTGATGGTGACCGGCAAAGTGAACCGACAAACGTGGGAACTTATGCGTCAGCCTCGATGTGGTAACCCGGATATAGGCCAACTACTTCCGCAGAGAATGACGTCACATCCTGGTGCTCGGACGAAACGAAACGTTCATAAAAAATCTGTCCAAGTGGACCCTACCAGTAAATAAACACACTCACACACAAACACACAAACACACACAATTATTTAAATTTTTTTTCACTTGAATCTTCTCTAGTTCACTGGATTTTCCTTTACAGCTTTTTCCTACTTTCCTGTTCTGTTTGTTGTATGACTGACAGTCTGGTTGATGAGAATATAGTCAGTGTTGCGGCAATGTGGTCATCTTTACCATAATCCATTAGGATAGTAATGTGATCATCTTTAGAATAAGTCGGTCATTAGGATGAAAAGTTGTCCTCATTCTAAGTACTTCACTGACACGTATTGTTCTAATGACAAAATTTTTTAAAGGAAGTCCGTGGCTACTTCCTAAGATGTATTGTCAGTAAAACTATTTTGTGCTGCTTTACTAAAGTTTATTATTAGAGTGTATTAACTGGAATGTTTCAAATTTCAGTGCTTCAGACATAAAAGTACACACTAAACAAAATACTGTATATCTTTACTTCAGACACATTAAATTTTCGCTAAAAGGTATGTTTCAGATTTTATCATTTCATATTACTAAACGTGTGCTCCACATCTGTTTCAGATTTCAAATGGACTGGAAAAACAGTCAGCTGGGGACTTAAGCGTTTTATTTCGAAAATATCCCTTTATGCACAATGGTACGAGGGCTTTCTGCTTTTTAAAATTTGATGGACTTAAGCTTGTCTCCGTCATTTTTATCAGAATATGATCTCTTATTTTGTCCTCTGGGTCCCTCTTCCTTTTCTCATTTCAAATCTATTCTCACTTCCTTCTCTCCTATGTCTGTATCTGTGTCTGTCAACTATTCTTAGAAAGACTGCAGCTGCCAAATTAGCAGATTGCATCTAGAAAAGGTCGGAAAAATTCGTAAAAATCTTTGAGCTGTATGGCTTCACACAGAGCTTAATCATACGATTTTTTTTTTTTCCCCCCTTTATTTTTTTCTCAGGCAAGCTTTGAGAAAAGCGTTTGACACATGGTCTAAGCCCAGCCTTCTGAACTTGACCTACAACCCCATAAACGCCGACATCTCCGTGGGCTTCTGGAGCAGGGAGCATGGAGATTACAGCGCATTTGATGGCAGAGGTCGAGCTTCTATAATTTTCTGATAGCTTTCCTCAGAAAGAACGAGAGACTGAGAATCACAAGGCGTGAGTTGTTATCGGTGACTAAGTGAGGTCAGGTGACGTCACGGGGACTGTAACGAGGACTGTAACGAGGACTGTAACGAGAACTGTAACGAGAACTGTACAAGTAATTATCATCGAGACCATGGCTAACAGGTCAGACGGCCAGCTTATCAAAAAGTGGCTCAAAAATGCAGAGAAATTAGTGTTAGAAAACAAAACTTTTCACATTCGTTAGAATGACGATTTACGGTCAGAAGTAATAATTAGGTGTTTTGTGTACTGCTACCTAGCAACTGATATTCATCATATGCTGATATAAGGGCAGGAGTATACGTGTTTGGTCTGTTACATTAGAAAGCTTCCGCCGGAACTTATGAATAAAGTGTTGCACGTGATACTCGAGAGCTATTACGGTTACGATACGCCCAGTAACCATCAAACAAAAGTTTAAAAAAAAAATTAAAATGAACATAGCGATCGAAATAGTTGAAATCCTAATCAAGACCATCTCTAGTACAATTTTTTGACACTATAATACTCATGTCCATTGCCTGATGGTCCAGGCCAGCTCCTCGCCCACGCCTTCCCTCCCGGCGAGCAGACGCTGGCCGGCGACATCCACTTCGATGCGGACGAACCATGGAGTTTCGGCGACCACTCTGAGAAGACGAAGGACCTACTGAAGGTGGCGGTACACGAAGTGGGCCACGCTGTGGGCCTCAGTCACTCTAACAACACGAAAGATGTGATGTACCCGTGTACGGAGCCTTCACCGAGTCCCCAGCGCTGAGCAGGAACGACATCAGAAGGCTGCAGAAACTGTACGGTGAGCTTTTGGTCGGCAGCCTTCTGAGTACTGCTTAGACCCTGGACGTCTGAAATATGTCATGTATATAACTGTGATGGTGATGAAGATTATTATTACTAGTAGTAGTAGTAGTAGTAGTAGAAAAGAATAACGGAAGAAGGAGGGAAAAGAGTTGCTTGTACACTGATGCTGATTTCAGGAATAGAGAAGTAAGAAAGCAGTTAAGTGTGAAATATTATAATTATATTTTATAAGAAAAAAAATGTATGTCGGAAAGCGCATTAATCAATTTTGTTATGCTGCGCCTGGCAGGGAGAAATCCAAGTTTCAAATGGGAACCACCTTTGACAACGAAACCTGCAGAGACAGTACAGAAAAAAAAATCCCAAGCTGGTGTAACATGCCCTTCAATGATGTCATGAGAGGTTGGGTGGGCTTTTGTCCACGCTTTATAAGAATTATGAGAATATTATATAATGCCTACACTATGAGGCAGGAGTTAATAAAGGAAGTCAGCCCCGATTAAGCAGATAGTACGGATAGTAATTGAAGTCTTAGTATTGTTACAGATACATTGTGTTTTACGCCCACCCTCTCAAACTCCCTCCCACCCCGACCTCACCTCCCGCATCCCTCGCGTGTGTGGTACTGACTGACAGTCACACGGACATCCACCTCCTTCACGCCTCGATACAGCATGCCGACACGCATGACCAACTCTACATTCTGGTTGTCTGTCTCCTTCGACTATCCAAACTCTATCTCCATCCCACGTCTTTCTTCTCTTCCGCTCCCAGCATTTTTTTAAATTTTAATATCTTTGTCTCTCACTCCGCTATTTTTTTTTTCACCCTGATTGCTTGCACAAATATTGTGAAAGAAAAATTGTATGAGAAACTCTGATTTTCTTTGACACAGTTCTAGATTCCTTGAGGATTGTAGCTTGGATGACAAATAACGGTGTCAGATTATTCGAAAATTTGCTTCTTCCCAACTTAACACAGAATTCTTTCTTTGTCTTTTGTGATATATATGTGTGTGTTTTAAGCTAATCTCACTCTATCTGCTCGTCTACAGGTCCATACGGATATGGCTACATATTCAGTCGCATCAACGTCTATCGGTTCGATTCTAAAGGTGTGTCCAAAGGATATCCGCTGCACCTACATAAAGTATTCCCCGGGCACCTGTTAACCCTCTAGCTGTGGTTCATGTTCGCGAAGGCATGCGTACTTACTTTTTCAAAGGTTTGTTTCTTCTCACTATGCATTTCATAATATGCACGCGCGTGCTTACATGTGCACACACAGCAAAGAAACTGAAAGAAAGAGAACACACTTACACACTCGCACAGATAAACTGAGAAAGGAATACATACCCACCCACGCATGCACGTTTTCATAAAAGGATGGAGTGAAGAAACACACGCATATCACTCTATCAAATCTGAAGTTTTAAAACTTTGTTCACTTCCTGCTGAGAGTTGTTGTTGTTGTTGCAGGAAAAAAGTTATGGAGATTTAGCAACTTCTCTCTTGACCCCGGCTACCCTCTGCCTCTCCACACTGTACCCTCAGAGGAGCCTCGAGCCGCCATTAATATTTTGGATCGGAAAGGGCGCGACAACGTGTATATTTTTGGGGTAATTTGTATGATTTCTCGAACATATAATGCATGTACAAACAGCATTGTGAAGAATGTTACTGAGTTTAGCGTCTCCTTTCCATGTATAAAGTACTGAATTATGGATGAACGGCCTCTATGGAGTTGTTTATGGAAACAGAGATGCAGATGATCACGCAACGCGGCTGAAAGGAAAGAAAAAATGAGAAGACATGAAAGTCGTTTAGTGGCGTATGTGACATTGCACATTATGTTCATTTAGTTTTTGCTTCGTATATCTGTCTTCAGCTGATGTTGTTACTTGCAGATTCCTTACTACCTATGGTGCGTCTTGTCCTTTGAAACCAGACGACGCCATTTTGCTTTTTAACGACTTTTTACCATTTGGCGGCAGTAATTTTCTCTCAGCTGCGAAAGGCGATGTTGATGAAATCAGCACGAAAAGGAACTTTGTATCCACAGAAATGTCTCTTCTCCGTTCACGTCAACCTAGCTGCTGGTTTATCTCCCCTGCGCTCTGTATACGTCATTGTGAAGCTTTCATTGTACACGGTTGTCTGCCCACTCGTGTCCCCATCTTCACTGAAAGACTTTTTTCACTCTCGACACTTGTTTTTATGCTGACTTATAATAATAGAAACCAACTACAGTTCCTTTGTCCTCCGCACTTCTTTAACCTTTAATAAGCATCTTCTTCTACAAGCACATTGACCTCCCCTTGCTTACCGGGGTTAGGGAATCATTTGAAAGCTTTAAAAGTGAAAAGCTCTTCTATTTCGATTCACTATCGTTTCTCTCTATTTGCAGACATTTGAATGGGATTTTGAACTCTCCTTTTTCAGACCAAACTCTTTTGGCAATGGAGCCCCGATAAAGAAGACATTTCCAGTGGCTATCTTCACATTAACAAATTCTGGCGAGGACTGCCATCAGTCATCGACGCGGCAATCTACTGGTCGGACGACTTCCTCTATTTCTTCAGACACAATAAGTGCGTTCTTGGTGCCACAAACGGTCGCAGCAAACGCTTGTGTACCCTCCACGATACATTAATAGAGATTTCTGGGTTTGCTTATGTCTGATTTTTAAAATTGTATTTACAGAACATTTTGAAGTTATTGGCTTGCCCAGGATAGTCGTGTTTATTCTTCTAGCTAGAAGTCAGCAGTGCAGGAATGAGCTGTTATAATCTCGACTATTACAATGCTGCTGACGCTGTTGGTGCTGATATTGATGATGACGGCAGCGACGACGACGACGATGATGATGATGATGATGATGATGATGATGATGATGATGATGATGACGACGACGACGACGATGGATGCAAAATTAAGACTTTAAAATTCAAATTCAAACACCAGTAAAATATACTGTAATCTAAGGCAGACTAAAGACCAGTACCAAAAACTACATTAAGGACATCCATCATTGTCTCCATCCCCCAAAATAAAAAAATAAATAAAATTAAAACCTCAGACATCCAGTGCTATAGACACAGATCTTGCATTATCGGAAATGGAAACATCCGGAAGAATATATCAGTACGAAGTGGAAACTGTTCAGAAAGAACACCTGATCCAACGGAAGAGTCCAGAGGCGACTTTAATAGTCTTCGAGTGCACTGAAGGCATGACGTCAGAGTTCCGCCCTGACCCCATGAACCAGTTCATGGCTACCCTCCCGTCTGTAAAACTTGACTTAGATATATAAGTTATAAAACCAAGACGTCGTTGCTTCTGGGAAAAAAGAAAACTTTGTGTTTCTTAACCAACTTGTTTCATCTCCAACTTGTTTAGTTAATTAGTTTTAGGGTTGGGGTTAGTTATTTACTATTTTCTGGATGCACGCTAAAGAAGGTTTTTGTTTTGTGTGAAAGGTATTACAAGGTATCACCACATACCCACAGACTGAACCCAGGTTATCCCATGGTCAAAGGTCCAGCTTGGCTCCAAGGAGACTGTGGCTATGCTCCGAAGTAAAGGGATGCTGACCTGCTCGTGCCTTGCTCGATGGATTTGGATAAAGATGGCTAGCACAAACACAATTCAGCCTAAGAAGATCGTAATTAAACCCATTCATTCGAAGTTTATTCTGTGAGTCTTCGCTTCCAGTGATCTGTCTTCTGAAGACTCTTTTAGTCTTTAATTTTTGTTGATTATTATTATTATCATCATAAGCACTGATTTAAAAATACATTTTGAAATTTTTATGTCTTATCTAAGATTGTAAAAATATTGTCATGGTGATTAGTATTCAAAGCTAATTTTTGAATCAATAATAAACAATGAGAACAGTACATACACAAATGAATTTTTTCATCCTCATTTCAATGATATCAAACTTTTTGTACAGTTTAGTTTTGTACTTCCCATTTAATATTTTAATTCATTGATATTTTTTGTTCAAAGCTGAAAATGAATAAAATGCTGATTTCAAAAAGCCAGTAAACCAACAATTCAATACCAAACACTTAAAAATCATCATATGCCTACACAATGAAGTGGGCTATGTTTTTTCAGGACATCCAGGTACTAAACGTATTAGTAATTTCACCTCACAGTTGAGATTTCAAGCAAATGTGACCTTTTCTGAACCTTTACCCTCATCTACACCAGTTTTTAAAATGATATAACTATGATTCTAATTGAAGCTACAGCAATGATCTTGATATCAATGGATTCAGCTTGTTGAGCCTTTTTCATCAATATTTTTTTAACCCGATTTTTTTTTTTTTTTTGCTATTTATTTTGCATCAAGTTATAAAACAAACCGCACCATTTGACAGGAAAAAAACTAATATTATTTTTCGTTTATGTAGTGATGTCAATATGCAGTAACAGCTTGCTCATGGTACCTCTTATGATTCCTAATGGTTTATTTCATTCTGCTTGTGCATGGGAGACGTGTGCAGATATGCATCTACTTCTTGTTTTGGTACAGGGGTCACTGACTTATTTTATGTCTCGCCTCGTTTTTTGTACTTCCTGTCTCTTTTAATTTCTCAATATGCTTGAACTACTTCAAGTTGTGTTGAGATCTGTAAAAATTAAAATGGATCACGAATTTCTTTCAATAAATCATAAGGAAGTGAATTATTATTTGAGGGAGAGAAATAGAAAGAAATGAAGAAAGAAAGCTATGGATGTAGGCGGCAAAACAGCTGTGCCTCTTAACTAAAATAAATCATATATTATAATAATGCACTGAACATGAACTTTCAAAGAAAAAAATAAAAGAAAATAGTTTGAGTTATCACCATCAGGTGCGCTAGAAAGATAAATAAAAAACGCTGACTGACAAGTACCATACAAAACGATATTTTACAACACAATATTTAGAAGGACCCTTCTTCATTCGAGAGCAATCACTTACATTATTCTCTCTATCTATCCCACACACCTACACTCACACTCACAGTCACACTCACACTCACACACATTCTTTGAGTAAAAGCAAAACTTAACTTCAGTTTAATTTTGTTTCAAGAGTCGTTCACAATCTTACAATCTTTGTGGAAGTGTAACAGTACCTTTGGAACAGTGGGCGGAGCTGTTCGTGGGCGGACACTGTGTGTTCACCATGTTGCCGATGGTGGAAGAGCTGGACCGCGGTGTCCCCACGAGACTTTGGCCAAACGGCGCATGCGCGCTGCACGTTGCGCGTGCATCCCACTCTCGAGTGACGGAGGACAGCACGTGGCGTCAGTACCTATAACATTCGTGCGATCCTGTGAAAGAAAGTCACTTGCCTTCATCGCCAGACACGATGTGGACGCCTCTCTCCACGGTAAGTACCACTGGCCACACTCAGACCTAGCTATACTCTCTAGACTTCAGGGTTTGCTTTCATGTGAGGTCGTCGTGTCGGGCTTGAAGTTAAGCTTTTTCTCTTCAAAAATCTTCATGTGTGGTCTGAATAGTCTATTTATCACTCAAAATTGACGACCTTAAGACTCATTTTTATCTCACATTCACGCATATCAATGGAGATATTTGGAAGTCGAAAAACTTAGGCTCATCGTTAAGTCCGACTTAAGACCTCTCATGAAGGCAACCTCAGAGCTAAACGATTCAAGGGGAAAAAAACCTCTTGCACTCTAATGAATGTGAGATTTACTGGCAGATTGTGTCAAATTAAGGAGATTTGTTTTCCATTTTAATCTCCATTTTCAAAAATAATACTACCCTTTGTAAAATCGAGTTGTTTAAAATTGTCTTTCATTATATTTCGTTAAACTTTTACTTCTGTTATTTTTTTAAGCATGATACCAATTTACATTAACGTAATGCATATGCACAGCTCACCACACACACTGTCCCTCAAAGATATTCATACTCAAAGTCTCGCTGATAAAAAATAAATAAGTAAATAAAGAAAATAAAATACAAAAAAATTTGAAAAATATTTACTTTGTTAATTTGACTTATAAGTACATATTAGGAGAAATAATTATTTTAAAATGCTTATTAAACTGCTGTATTGAGTGTACAAGGAAATTATTGTTCAAACTAATATTTAGAGGGACAGACATTTGTTTTGCTTTCACACAAAAGAATTCTTAATAACTTTTTAAAATGTAAGCGTCAAGCTAAAAGGTTTTGTAATGATTTTGCCTGAATAGATAAGTAAAACTGATGAGTTCCTGAATGCATCAGATGTCACACTTTTCAAAAAAATGTCATATACACCCATTCTTACTCATTCAAGTAAACACAAAATTTATCGCACAAAGAAATATACTACTTTCAATAAACATCTACAACATACTTATTCAAATAAATATATAAAGTTGATCATACAAAGAACATATTCTCTGAAATATACTACTTCCAATAAACATTTCGACAGCTAAGTATAATTGAAACATGGTGTGGACAGGCTAGCCATATCATCACAAGTACACCCTACCATCCAAATTAGCCTGAGTTCTGTATTTCATACACAGTTTAGCAGCTAACAGGTAGACCACACAAAAGGCAAAGTTTGATGTCTATATTGAAAATGGAGGATGTGTGATCACGACCACAATAAAAGTGGTGGTTAGTCTATGTTTAATTGTCAGGAAATAAGTAATTAGAAACACAAGACATAAAAATTCAACACAGTGACGTGCAGAAAACAATTATATCCGTGCACAAGAATATGCGAACATAACTAGTTCAATGACACAACATCACAGAAACACACACACACACTCTATATATAAACATCTTAAATAATAAAAAAAATTGGCTTCAGATATCCATTACATCTTACAAATATCCCCTAAAAATCCCAGGTAATATATACAAAGGTGCGCCGCACACCTGTATCTTATATGCATTCATTCCTTTATTCACATGAATTGTAGGGGTACATTGCCTACGTGGTTTGACCTCAACATATTTTTGCTCACCCCGTAAGGACATTAACTATAATTATAACTGGAAGACGGTAAGCTAAGTTATTTTTGGCACGAAATTTCTAAAGGTGGTAACAAGCCAGTCAGGCAAACGCAGGAGGCTGCTAGAAAAAGAGAACTTCGTACATACATAATTATCTGGAGGTCAGATAAACCTCAACATTTCCCCATTGAGGAATGTACACAACATGAAGATCACTTAAGATATTAAATGTTGCATTTCTAATAATAATAATAAACATCATCATCATCATCATCATCATCGTTTATTAAATAAATGGATAACGAGGCATGTTTAGCCTTCGTTCCTGCATGTCTATGTTTCTTCTCTTTATCTTTCTTTTTCGCTCTCAGAGAGCGTGAGAGAGAGGAAAAGAGAGACGAAACGAGTTAGAGTTGGTCTGAGTCAGTGAGAGTGTGTATGTGTATATGAGAGAGATGGGTAAGTATAAGTGTGTGTGCGTGTGGCCAAACTTCCAAACTTTCCACTATAAATGACAAAAGTATGCTACAAAGTAAAGAGCTAGGATATCCTAGTTTACATATCCTTAATCTTGTTAGTTCTATGAAAACGAACTGGGAGGTACTCTAAACATTCTTCAAAAGATCGTTTCTACACGTCCTTTCGGCAAAAAAAAAACAGTGTTATCCACCTGCAGTGCTAGGCCTGCATCATTGAAGTCTGAGCCCTGACGATTCAGCTTGGGCAGAGTTCTGTAGACATCTCTAAGACCTCTGGTCTTGGGTAGAGACAATTATCTCCACACTTACACCCAGAAGATTGCTTCCTACAAAGAGACATTCTAGAAGAAGATACACTATTTTTACCATTTGGTTCGCTGGCTTCATCTCATTAATACAGATGTCGCATCAGCCTGCTTAATTAGTGAGCTACGCAGTGGATTATTTTCCTCCGACTACTCCAAATGAAAATCATTGGTGGAGGCGCTCTCCCTTGCAAACAAACCTATCAAGCTGTCTACAAAGCTGATGTTCAGCTCTGATATAGGCTTTGCTTCTAAAACTCTTTTCAGTGTGGCTGATGATTTGTGATTGCCTTTTTTTCGGAATGGAAACTTCAGTTTGGGAGTATTTTCTAATCGTGGAGCTTTTCTTTAACTTTCAGGTGATGTTTATAACTATCATTGCCTCTTCATTTCCGGAAATGATCCATTATGAACCTGTGCTGTCTCAATGCCCGGATGAGACTGAAGTTACACCTGTTAACCGAGGCGACGATGTATTCCAGTACAATCCTTCAGCGATGGGAAGTTTCCCTGATTTAAAACGAGATGTCGGCATGAGAGTGGTTGCCCCCGACGAAAGACTGGGATTCTCAACAGAAGTTTCTCGTCACCGTCTTCATGAAAATGAAATCTTGCATAAACTGTTTCGAGCCATAACACAGAACCTGTCCGACCTTACTGAAGAAAAAGACAACCGTTTTACAGCTTTAAGGGGTAATAACTCAGAACACAAAGTAAACAACCGGTTCAGAAGAAGAGCTCAGCTTTTTAAGCCCCACCTAAAGCAATCCGAGATGGGTCCTCCTGTCTTTCCGGAGATCACAAGCGAGACAGGACATAGTAATGACAGTCGCATCCTTCAAAACAAGGTTTCACAACTCGGCTTCGCCATTTCAAAAGAAGAAGAAGACCTAACCTTTGCTTTTGCGAGTCCCGAATCCCAAGACAAAGGTTTATTCGAAAACATGGAGGTGACTGCGAAGGTAAAGGATGGACAGCACATGGAATCCATGCAAAGGTCAATCGCGAAGACCAGGGCACATACACAACTGCAGCTTCGGAGATTGATGTTAATTCTTGATGTTCTAAAGGTTTTGCATCAACGGGTAAGAAGCATGCCAGACTCAGCAGCAGACAGGCGTGAGTTGAGCTCGGAGCAGCCAAAGGATTACCTCGTCCGAAGGTCGGGTGAAAGGGCAGCGAAACGTGCGCACAGCCTTCACCTTTCGGCGACAATGGAGCTGATCCGCCATGTTCTGGGTCGGATGCTGAACTGGGATACCAAGGTCCACAAGCGGGTGTCATTCGTGCATCCGAGCATGTTAATCGGGGAGCTGGGATTCCTTCAGAGCACTCGAAACATCGATTCCGACATCCTAGGAGAGGGTGAAGGAGATCACTGACAACATCTACGATCTCGTGAACGACGACCCACCGGTACTCAAGCGACTTGCGGAAAAGACCTTAAACTGGCTTCTAGATAACAGGGAAGATGCTGAAGGTACACGCAGCTCTGGCGGAGGAATATATCCAGGCTCTAAAGAAGCCAAGACGGGACATCCGGGATATTCGGTTCACGATGACATCCACACATCCAGCACCGCAGCACTCAGCGCCATCCTCTCGTCCAAACGCGGTCAGTACCCAAAGCAGAATCGAAAGCACAGAGATGGAAGCCTCACCAGAAATCTTACCACCGAGAGTCGTCTTCCTTGGATGTGCCCAAGCACCACCAGGTGGCGTGACCTCGGCATCCATGTGTTCCCTCGTTACGTCCAAGAAACTCTCTGCGGAAATGGGAATAACAACTCAAGCACGTGTTGGTATGGCAACTATCACTGCCGACCGAGCACTTTGTCTGTTCAAGTCCTCATTCGCCACACAGGGACCTGCAACGATAGTCGAGTTCCTGTCATCATGCGCAGACACTACTTCCTCTCCGTCCTCAGAATTAACACATCTTGTAACTGTGGACGATAAAGGAAAACAATTAAAAAGAAAAAAGACGATATTCTAGGACTTTTTTCCTATGGTTGCTTCTGTTCAAGACGATGATCAAAGAGCTCGACACTTCATTCCCATTCAAAGACATTTCTTGTGTGTGCAGAGGCCTTGCCAAAGGATTGCTTTGTCGATGAATTCACAGTAAATCAACTTACCAATAAACCTTACCAAAAATTAATAATTTTCTTTTTTTGCTGTTTTTCTTCGTGAAGTTGTTAATTAGCTTCTGTGAATCATTTTGCTTTATAAATTATCATGTAATTATCGTTCAACTACAGATGGTCATATTTTGTGCTGTAAACACAATGTGGTCGTTTCCTTGAGGCGATCTTGGCACAAATGCTCCAGGTTCGCTACAGCCATAGAGAAGGAAGACCTACAGGGTAGAAATATTTTTGTAATGTTTTAACAGTTTTTCTATTGTGGTCAGGTTATAATCTATCAAATACTGCTGTCGAGCGCTAACGATGGACACGGCCACAAAACAGTCAACGTAAAACTACATCGCTCTAATCATTAAGTATGTAACAAGAATGATGATGTTGTTGATGAAGATAAAGACGAAAAGGCTGTAGGTCCCTTAACAAAAATTATTGACAAACATTCAGAAAACTTGTTTGACTCAAAGCGCATTAATATCCACACATACTCAAGGGTAATTACTTAACAGTAAAACTGAACAACAAATGAATTAAATAAATCAATCATTCAAACGATCGACCAATCAATCAATCAATCAATCAAAACCCGGAATTCGAAAATAAATCCTAATCCTTAACATGAACGGAAAATGACATATTAATGAGCTGGCATTAGTTGTGTGCAGAGAAATTATTTTTAATTAGAAGATGTTTGCTTGGCAGCATAGTCAGCAAAGATGGAAGTGCAGATGAAGATGTAAGAAGCCGAATAAATACAGGCTTGCATTCCACACCCTGCGACATATCTAGAACTCCAAGGCTTTATCTCTACACACCAGGATCCGCATCTTCAAAGTAAATGTAAAGTCAGTCCTTCTGTATGGATCTGAGACATGGCGTGTGACAAACACCATCACCAACAAGATACGGATATTCGTCAACAGATGTCTGAGCCACATCTTCAACATTAGATGGCCCGAGAAGATCTCCAATACAGACCTGTAGGAGAGAACCAGTCAAAAATTTGCCAGCCAAGACATCAAGAAGCGGAAGTGGGTCTGGGTAGGTCACACCTTACGAAAGCCAGCCGACAATTTAACAAGACAAGCTCTGGGCTGGAACCCACAGGGGAGGCGCAGGGTTGAGAGACCCAGACGGACATGGAGGAGATCAGTCCACAGAGAGGCGGAGACAGCTGGCATGACATGGACCCAACTGGAGAGGGACGCCCACAGCCGAGTCCGATGGCGGGGTGTGGTTGCGGCCCTATGCTCTACTGGAAATGGATGGGAACAAGAAGATGCTGGTTAACCTAATTTTTCACTGTTGGCGTCGTGACAGCGCGTTACGTACAAGCCAATGAGTTACACAACGTCTTGTGTGACATCACGGGAAAGAAGGTCTTGACCTCTTTTCAAAACGCTTTTTAACAAGGGCGACACAAAAAAAAAAAAAAAAAACAACTTGTAATATGTAAGTGAATCATATTTCTCCGCTCGAAGTTTGGAAATTTGTGTCAAATTAAAAAAAAATTGAACACACTTATATGAAAATAACTTTGGATTCTGGTTAGCTTGTAAAGTCATCAAGGAATTGTAAACGTACATCGGCTTCCGTCACTTAAAATAATTCTCGTCAAACGGTCGATGGAACTTCATGTCAGAGTTTGAGTTTTTTTGTGACGTTCGTCCTCGATAAGGCTGCTCTAGATATCATCAGCAGCTGCCTTCCACTCCATTCAAGAAGTGTCATCAGCTTCAGCAGGACACCCACAACAGATTGTGGATCTTCTTGTTCACGAGATCGATGTTTCCAGAACGTATGTACGCAGTGAGAGATCATCAACAGTAGGAAAACTGTTGAAGCCACTCAAACTCCTCGACGATCGAGCTCTAACGACGAGGTAACCCAGATAGTGTTGACATACTGCAGGTCTGTTGCCATTGACGACAAGCACGTCCTGCAGGCTGCAGCGTCCGGCTCAGGTGCCTCGAGCTGTCATCTCTGATGAAGACTCATCTAATGCTCGCCGCTGAACGACGATAGTACTCTCCAAGTGACCACCTCGAGTGTGCTTCTCTCACTGCAGTGTCCCTTTCTCCTCTGCTGTCTTGACCCATATCTGTATCCACAGACTTCATGTAACGAAAGTCTATGTTTGTCATTCCGCAAGAGTTTTGCAGACAAGTGTACAAAAGTCAATGCAATTTAAAAAATACGAGCTTGAACTGAATTTTTTCTTTGCATGATGGTAGACATTTGCTGTTCATTTACATATCAAAGTGATTATCACTGAAACATTGTTAAACTATATAAACTTCGATTAACACATTCTGCATTAATGTCTTCATTATTGTTTTTAACTAATATGAACACATTTTTTAAAAGGCCTTGATCAATTAAATACACACTGCACTCTTTTCACAGTCTTAACAAAAGAATCTTTTATTTGAAATTTGTGAAATTTGTTTAATATCATATTGCTACCAATGTGTATTTACAAAGCTGATTGGAGTGAATGGTCGCAGCAGTGGTACTTAAAGTTAGCAGATATCACAATGACTTGGAAAAGAACAGCAAGCGTTGTTAACAGCAAATCTTCATTGCTAACAGGAAAAACAGTGTGTTTGATCAACACACTGAAAACCATTTCACCACAAACATGCTTATCTGGGGATGTGCATTTACAAAAATTGTGGCCAGGCTTAACATAGTCAAGGCATGTTGCACAAAGATTTTTATTACTATGAATTAATACATTACTTCCATGTAAACTTAATGCAGAAGTAAATACCACAAATTCAGCAGTGTCCAATCTGTAATGCACACTGAAGACTAAAAGGATATCTAGTCAGCAATGTTTAACTGGATACTGCAACGCTAGTCCTGACACCAGAGTATAATACCTTAAGCTTTAATGGTTTGATGCTGAACAGCGCTTATCTTTTTGAGTCAGCATTTGTTCTTAATATTTAGATTCAGGATTGTGCAAGTGAGCAGCATTCATGCTGAAGTACAGGCAACAAAACCAGAAAGTAAGGATACAGTCCACAAGCTCGCACCCTTCTATCACTTTCTAATGTCTATAGAACTTTCTTCTACTTCAACTCTTGAACCACTATGACATAACGAGTATGTGGTTATTTCTTAAGATAACTGGAACACTTCTCAATCACAGTTGCCAAATCTTATTTCACAAAGCTGCAGGTCATTTTCAAAAACATCAGTAATATGATCAATGACTCTTTTCTTTGTGCAGCTAAGTCAGACATTTTCTAAGTTTTAACTGTCCAAAAAAAAAAGCATGGAAGACAAGCATCGCAAAAGGAAAAAAAAATGATAAACCCATAGTATCCTTTGCACACAACTTATTTAACATTTTTTACATGTTGTAATAAAAGGCTCTTTTGGCATTACATACAGAAACCTGATCCAATAAGTCTTAACATAGTTTGTTGTATATTTCATTAAAGTACAGTACAAACATTTCTTAGTTGATATCCAGTCAGTTAAGTTCGTGACTCATTCAATCAAGCAAATAATATTTGAAAATGGATTTCTATTCTGCCTAATGCAACTATAAATTATGATAAGCTATATCTGCAAATTTGCAATGAAAAAAACAAATACTGAAAAGCCATAGGAAGGACAAATATTTTTAGGATAATGCTGGTACTAATGTAGCCTTTTCGGTGAAAGACAACAATGTTTGAACAAATGCAGCAATAACATCTGCATATCATAGTTTATGCTTTTTCTTGTTTAAAAAAATATAGCAGGAACTAGAAAGCAAGTGGCTTATGTGGAGGTAGAAGTTGGCAGCATAGCTAAAACTTTAATTCAGCTTTACCTTGGCAAAGAAATGTGTTAGAAAGAGGAACATCAATGGCAGAAAGTCAAAGAGAAGCAATTGATCTGAATACAAAATGCAGGAGTGCACAAAAATTACAAATTTTAGAACATGCAGATAGAAAGCTAGTAAAGAGTAAAGAAGGACCATATCCTTATAGATACCAAGTCTATAATATGAAGTCAGAGGATTAACAAAGCAAAACAAAATAATCATTAACATGTCATCCAGTTTCTCTCTACTAACAAACTTTTTATATCTTAAAATATTTTTTAAAAAAGCATGAAGAAAACAAATAGCAAATATGAAAACAATGAAATTCCCAAACAATGAATTAAAAAAAAACCTAGTCATTGTGACTACTATGTGACTTCAATGTGTATAACTGTGCAGCGTTGACCATTATTGCATCAACAGCCAAAGCCAGCATGTTAAGCAAAACAAGACACAATAGCTATGTCTAACAGAAATGTTCCCAGCCTTAAAAATCTTAAACATAATAGACCAGTCTAATCCTTTTATGAACTTTCTGGGGCTGTCAGAAGGGTCACCTCTCATTTCGATAAATATTATATGATTCGGAAAAAGATGTAAGAAAAAAAACCCCACAGAATACATTTTCCTCTCTAAACCCAAAATAAAAAAAAATATAAAGCAAAAAATTATGAGAACTAAAAATACAGGCAATTATTATGTGTTTTGTTTAGCAAAAGAGATTATAACATCCATTTAATTCCATATAATTATCGAAAATACTTCATATGTGTCAGTATAAGCCACATCTAGTAACAAAGTTATTTCATCATAGATGCACATAATGGTTTTAAGAGCGTGCATCAAAACATAAATTGTCTAATGACTGGCAAAAGATCAAGTACAACTGTCAACAATATTTTGGGCATGCAAGAATCACAAAGGAAACTTTGATTATATTCTGTTTTAAAATATTGAAATGTAGTAAAAGGAAGACGGTAAGCATAACAACACACATGCATCCACACAACCTTCCTGTCCCTTTCTATCAAACACAGACACACACAAGTATCCCAATCAAACTCGCTTTGATGTTAAGATGCTGAGCATATATATTTCAGGAAAAAAAGAAAGAGGCAAAAAGGTTTTCTTTTTAAAAGAATTTAAAATGAGAAACTGTCAACAATGAGAATGACAAGCAGCAGGAAAGAAGAACCATTAAAGACCATGTAAGAAAGGTGCAATTAATATAAATGTAATGTGGGAAACTGACAACTGCAAGAATGTCAAAACATTTCAGAGACCCACCATGTAAAGCTGGTACTTGTAAATTATTTAAAATAGCAAACATGATATGATACACATTAGACTTTCATAAACTCCACAATACTATAATCACTGATATGCATATACAACAGTATTGTTCAGTTAACAGCAAGACTCCATGTAACAAGTCTGAAGTCATAACATATATCTCTCAGCAAAGATTGTAAGAGTGTTCCTTTTTCTTCAATAACCCAATGTTCTCACAACATGAATTAAAAAATTGCTCCTTTTGCTGAAATGATACCAATTTCATTTGCTATTTATTTACACAGCACTTTATTCTAATTGTCTGCAATAATAGAACAAAATCATAATTTTCCACCTTTTCCATTATTTTCTGTCTTCATTGCTAGTAATGGCAGCACTCTCAAACCTACATCTGCATGTAGTGGTAACTACCTGTCTGTCCGTTTTTAGGACAGCACTTAAACCTCATGTTTAACTAAAAATGAAATACTTTCCTTACTTTTTGTTCGTTACCAGGACACAAGTATGCACAAATGTAAAGAAACTTTTAAGGATTAATCCTGAGTATGCACAATTGTAAGGAAACTTTTAAGGATTAATCCTTTCTGATTAACTTAACTAGGAGAGCACATCCAACATGCTTAAGAAAGACTGTGGGTTGTTGCACTTTCACTTTCTCTCTCTCACACACACACACATATGCACAAAATGACACTGATAATCAACAATCAAGATTACGTAATAAAAAAGAAATGAAGATTTCAAGCACTCTGTAACCACTTTGTTAGTATTTGTAGAAACACTAACAAATGAATGATGTACAAAGCCTCTGTCATCCCATCCAAAAGTGATAAAGTTTGACAAAATAACACAAACAAAATGCAAACATATTTATAAAGAAAATCTACACACCCATGTCATCTAAAATATTACAGTAAAAAGCTGAGTTAATGATGAGTTTTTTGTGCTAAGCCGAAGTTCACGCACAATTAGGACTGCACTAGAAGTAAAGGATCATATAAAGTTACAAATGAAAAATGGTTGAAATCTGGCACCTGGAAATGTGTGGGTGAGACACAACCATGGATAAAACCATTATTGATGCTCTACTGACAAATAGCTGTAAACATGTTAGCATAACTCAGAAATGCATACAGCTTTCAAAGTACGGATATCCTGAAGGTGTATATGAAAAGTTACAATCACCTAGTCTTCACATCTCATAATAAAAGCAGATGCCACAACCTTTTTTTTTAACACCTGAGTATAGCTCAGATGCTGCACCACAACTTTCGCATGTTAAGAGTTTGATTGCTGGCTAAGAATTCCTCTCTTATGCATCTTAATACAAACAGCAGCAATAACCTCAAGAGATAATTTTCACCACTCCTGAACTGAATCAAAATTTCCAAACTGAAAAAGTGGGTGACAAGATAGGGTTCTAACCTCAAAGCACCCCAGCGTGTTTCCTTTTCTTTTGCTAGCTGTATTCTTTGTTCATTGGCTTCAAATGAAAATAATGAACTAAATATTTTCCTCAGCATTAAGTAATCACTATAAAAACATTAAAATATCACACGATTTTCATCTCTTACATCTGGAAGAGATTTCTGAATAAAGTCTCAGATAAACATAAAGACTTATTGCATGCTGTGAAATACTTTGTCATTTTAGGCTTTTTTCTTTTTTTTGAGCACTAAAAGTATAAAAAAAACTTGAAATCTCAATCACTGATGATCCCTCATCATACTGAATCTACTTAAATTCTAAGAGCATCCACTAAAAAGACTAATGAGTACTGCTCTGCGTGTGTGAGTGCATGCACATGTGTGTATACACAAACTTTGGTTCCAATTATTTATACATTGGTACATTTTGTGTAAATGTGAATTCAAGTATGTATATTTGTCAGAAAGCATTCATACTTATGCAGCTGTATGAGCAAATACAAATACCTGGAAATACCTTAAAATCATGTACAAGGAATGTGTGCATATTGAGGAACTTTTCACTGGCTGTGGAGAACAATTTCTTGGCAAAACTGAGAAGCAGTAACAGAGGTGAATAAAGCAGTCAGTGCTAGAACAGCGAGATGGATCACACATCTAGGCAGTAGAATGATGACTTCTGGTGGGTTTATCTTGGACAATTTTCTCCCTTTAAACACAGTCTTCCAGCGACATAAGAAGAGGATTGACGTATTCAAATCCATCAAACTCCGACTGATCTATTCCAGCAATAATTTTCCTGTAGACAATAAATAAAATCCGTCTGAGTAACAAAGTCTCAAATTAGTTGCCATCTTATCCAAGAAATGTCTGAACCCAAAGGTGCTTTTAAAATGATTTCAGTACACGCTTTAAAATGCATTATTTTTCTCATTATTCTGATTACCACTTCTCCCTTAATTGTGTCTCATATCACCAGCTTGATTTCATTCACCATAACCCTTCAGATTCTGAAAATTGGATAAATCTGTATGGATGAATGTCCTCAATGAAAGTGCAAATCCAGTTAGTTCAAATTTATTTTTAAAGACTAATGATGCCATCTACAGATGTTTGAAATTTTGAAATAGCACATACGGATCATCTGGAGTCAGTTGCACAGGTTCGTCTGTAAAAGCTGGATCAAAATGCTCAAGGTCACGCTCAGATCTGATAAGGGGCTTGTAGGGTGGAGCTATCTGCTTTTGCTCTAACTGGTCCCAGTCAATGGTGCGGAAAAATGGATGAGACTGGATATCAGAAAATCCTGCTTCTGAATGGCAGCCTAGGCGTTCAGCAGGGTTCTGAAACAAGGCATATCAACATCTTCTTGTATATTCACAAATCTTTTCCAGAGCAGCCACATTAATAAATCAACACTTGAACAGACTGAAGAGCAAATGGAAACAGGAGAGTCATGTAAAGACTATAAAAATGCTATTAAATAAAAGTATTTTAAAGAAAGAGCCATGCAGCAAGTTTCCTGAAGATAAAAACATATAGCAGTACTGACAATATGTTAGGTAACTCTGCCTAAATAGCCTTGAGGCGAAGATGACTAGTGCGATGATTCACTCTGTCTTTATATGCATTTTTTTTTTTTAGCTTAAAAAAATCACCACCACTACCTAAATTCTGAAATTCCAACATAATACACTTGTTACCTTATTTAGGAATCCCTTTAGGATGGATGCAGCTTTCACAGATACAGAACGTGGCATTCTGATAGTCTTTTCCAAGATAACTAAAATGTAGGTAAAAGAATGAAATTAACAGCAGAGAAAATGTTTCATACCACATAAAATGTTACATTTTGTTCTGCTTTTGTCCATTGGCTCCATGTCAACACATGTCATATGATCTACGACAACAAACATTGCAACCTTGAATGCAGCTAGAAATAAGTTGTTTCACCATATATTCTATCAATTAATATTGATTTTACTTGCCTTTTATCCTTTTTTTTTAAAAAAAAAGTCTTGGTACCTATTTGAAACAATTGCCTTAAGATTTTTTTAAAAAAAAGGGTAAAGGAAAAGGTAAGTCTTTCCTTAAACTTTTCAGGTCTTTGGAGACCTCATTTTTCTTGAGGATCAGCTTTATGTGAGAATGGTGCCCATTTCCTCACTGCCATACCTTTCCCCAACCCTTTATAGAGTTAGGTTCCATTTCTACGTTGACTGGCATAAGTATGTTGAACTACAAAGGTATTTATAGGTGTGCCTCTCAGTTAGGACACCAGTCCTCTAACCACTTGGCTATCTGCTTCCCCAAGCTGCTTTACTGAATACCAAAACTGAAAAGGAGGCTTACTCTGGAAGAGATAGTCTTCAGTATTCACATCAGGGTTGTCAGCTTGACCAACTACATCAAATGGTGACCTCCCAGCAAGCATCTCAAACATTAGAACACCCAGCGCCCACCAGTCAACGCTAAAATCTGAAAAGAAAAAAAACTTCATTCACAATTTCATGGTTAAGAAGTTTTAAATATCTCAGGTAATGTAGCCTTTTCTGTATTGCATTGTTCTAGCATATTCATTTGCAATTTAATATGTACTAAGGGGACTGCCATTTACATAGGAGTCCTAAGTCTGCACTGTTATATCCGAGAATAAAACCTCTAATATAAGTAACATATAAAGACGTTCCTGCTCTAAAGGGTGTTATGCACATTCTGCTTTCAAGCCACTGTAATTATATTGAAAAAATAATAAAACACATTTTTTTTAAAAAGGAGAATACAATGAAGCATTGTATTAGAATTAATCTAAAGTAAAAACATCAAATATCCACTATCGTCAAAAAAACAGGATACAGAAGAATCAGAGGAAACTTTGAGGAAAGGTACTAAGAAAGAGAGAAAGAAGGAATAGGGAGTGAGGGTGTGGGCTGTGTGTGTTTGTTGGAAGGGGCAGAGAGAGAAGAAAAAAAGGAAGCAGACAGACCAACAAAAAAAAAAAAAAAAAAAAAATGCAGCTGTTACCATAGTCCTCTCCCCGCAACACCTCAGGTGCAATGTAATTAGGTGTTCCACAGAAGGTGTTGGTCTTTTCACCCGAAAAAAGACCCTCCTAGTTTGGTAAAATAAAAATAATTAATGGAATTTTTTAAGTTAACTTGTCTTTTCTTTATTGCACTACTTCTGGTTATAAATTGCTGCTGAACATAAAATCTGTCAATTAATTACCCTCATTTTCTTTTTTTTGCTTTTTTGTTTCAAGCTGTGTCTATAGTCAAGTACTGAACATATATATATACACTCAACATCGTAAAACACACCTTTCTGTTGATGCAAGATAAAAGTACAGGATCTTTAAACCTGTAAACATCCAGAAGCTTTAAGTTATTGATAATGCATCTAAAACCTTTTCTACCTTGCACATGCCATAGTCTGTAAGTTTGATATGACCCTCAGCATCCAGCAAAACATTGTCCAGCTTCAAATCTCGGTAAACAATACCTGCCCAGAGAAAAGAATGATACAGCTGCAGTTTAGCCAAACTTTTGCTTACACAGACAAAAAAAAAAAAATCAACAAAAAAAAAGCCCAACCCTGTACAGTGTTATGAAAATATTGAATGAACTAATCTTCAAAGTGGCTTAGCCTCTACCTCCAGGTAACCCTGATGTAACTTTATGATAATGAACAAATTTAAAAGTTTCTCTTTCCAAACATAAATAGTAATGCCACACTCATATAATTATATGGTAAACATATAAAAAGTACAATTTTATTATAAATTCCATGTTTTTCATTTGTCTGCATTAGCTGTATTTATGCATAAGCCATATTAATGTATACTCTGTTTTCTTTTAAACCATGATCGAGACTTGCCCATTGTCCTCGTATTTGTGATTTTCTGTTTCAAACAGTCTGCTGTTGCCCTTTCCTGATGTTACTCAAAGGCAAAGTATAACATCAATGTACCATCTAAAAAGTATATTAGAAACAGCTGTCGAAATATCATAACATTAACATGACTTGAATCCTTACCCCTTTCATGAAGAAAGTTCAGAGCAAGACAGATTTCTGCTGCATAAAATCGAGCATGCTCCTCTGGAAGTCTTCGCTGTCGTTGCATGTGGAACATTAGGTCTCCTCCGTTGACAAACTCAATAATAAAAAACAACCTATAAAAAACATTAATGAAAGAAAATCACTGGCACATTTTGACACAAAATAAAACACATATTTCACAAGTGCTGACGCCACAAGAAAAGGTTTGGCTGTTGCTCTGGCCCCAGGCGTCTGAAGCGCTTTTTGTATATGTACCAGGGCTTCTGCTTATGCAAAAAATTGCGTACAGTACGCATTAAAAGTTCGGTGGACCCCTTCAATTTTCGTCAATGGGGTCCCATTCAAATTTGGGCGAAGAACAGGGACCCCTTAAAAATCTGAAGAAGGGGTCCCTGGGACCCCAAAGAATTTAGCCTTAGCAGAAGCCCTGATGTACATATACCACCTTTGATACTTTCAAGTCCGGCCTTATAAAGCCCCCTTTTCAGTAAATATTTTCAGAAGCTGGTGGCTTTCTCTTCTCCCTCTTTTCACTACTTCCACTACTCTGTATGTGTGTCTGCTTTGTGCGTAGGCACCTTTTTATATCTGCATGTGTGCAAGGGACATAGTGTTAACTCATTCAATATGGACAAACTGAAGCAATTCAGCTATAGCCATGAATATGTTCATGTTTGCAGGTGCAAACTTTATAGGAAGAGTTATGCTGATTGCTTATGTCAAGGTACATAAAATTTGCCAGCAGGGAAATGAGCTACAGACATGCTTTCATCATCATTATCATCCTAAATAAAATAAATCACAAAATTTGAACATACATGTGAGCATCTACACTACCATCCAATTTAGATTAGGCTCTACACACACATATGCACAGATGGTACACATTTGGCAAGTGTAAATATTGTACATATAAGACAATCAATAGAATGTGAAAAGAAAAATACAGCACCTTGACTCACTCTGGAAACAGGAATGCAGACCAACAAGAAAAGGATAGTTTGTAGCTGTCTCAAAGACATGTTTTTCTGTTTGGACCCAGTCTATATCCTAGAGAACCACAAAGTAAACAATTAAAATCAGCTAATAACTTTAAATGGCATGCCAAATGGCTCATAGCTTTCTAGTGCTGGAATATTATGAACATTATGAGAATGTGTAAACATTATGCTTTTTATCATCATTACAAAATTAAAAAGTAAACATTTACCTTCTATTTAATGTATCCAAAACAAATAAAAACAATCCTTGATTTCAGTCAAGCTTATGAGCTCTGAACTGCATGAACAGAAGCTTTCCTCACATTAATCAAATTTCATAGTTCCAATGAAAGATGACAAAATGCTATATGCAAACAAATATTTTATTTGCTAAACATGTAAGTCAGCCAGTAAAATGAAATGACATTTCAGGTCCTTCAAGATCAGATTTATTTAGCCCAAATGAAAATCAGTCTTCAACTTAAAAATCGTAATTAAAATTTTTTATTCGTTAGAAAAGGTAGGTTACTGGTTCGACTGGGATCAATAACAATTACTGGCATAGACAAACATGTTAATATTTTTATTACAAGAATGCTGTTCTTGAAAATCATCACAGAATACAATAATACAAAGTTGAAATGCTTGCTCTGTTCCCTCTCCATGTTTACATAAACACTGATAATGTAAAAAATTAAAGCTTCTAAAAGGGAATGGAGGTATTGCGCTCTCACATAGCGCTCAAGTAGGACCCCCTTATCTTCCCCACACACATCACTGCACTCTTATTTATAAGATATGAGGCAAGACTAAAACACAGAATATTTGGCTCACCTCATCATCATTGACCAAATCTTTTTTGATGACCTTCATGGCATAAATGCGTTTTGTCCTCTTATGTTCCACCTGCAGCACCTTTGCATAACTGCCACGGCCAATCACACGTAGAAGAAGAAAATCCTGAAGTCCCAGACAATTTTCTGAACTCTTCGATGCCTAAAAAAAAGTTTTCTATAAAATCTATTTTTGAAACAAATCACAAAAACAGATCTTGGCCAGAAATGATAATAAGTCGCCTTCCAGAAAAAGTGTATACCTTTTTTTCTTGTGCTTAAGAATGTATATATCCTTGCTTTTTAGTTAGGTGCTAAGTATCATGGTTTAACATAAAAAAGAACTGCAATATTTTCCCCATTCTTCAACAAACTCTTCCCAAACTTTTCATTTCTTTTCTGTTGCCTTCTTTAATGCAGAAATCCCAAGCTGTTGATGCCACAATGGTTGCTAGTAAAATTTCATCTTTTTGAACCAGACATTTTGCATAAACAAGACTTATTTTATTTGCTACATTTGAATCATACAAGTTTAGTAGTTTGTTGCTGGTCACTTTTTGTTAACAAATAATACATTAATGGTTTGAAAACTGCAGCAAAGGTCACACGAAACAATAAAATGTTAATAATTCTTACCTCAACTTTACAAGTCTGTGTATAGTGATCCCAATCCATTTGATGAAGATTATAAGAGAAAGAAAAATAGTTTTAAAATACTTTTAACAGTTCAGACTTGTATGACATTATGCATCAAAACATCTCATCCTCCGTAACCTCATCCTTATAGCATCAGAAAATTGCAATCCATTACAAATGGATAAGTTAATATTATCAATGATGTCTTTTACTGTTTACTTACATCCAATTATCAAAAATGATTGAGCATCCATTTAATGTTCTTTTGTGTAACACTCTTAAAAAAAAGAAAGTAAAATTAGCTATAAAATACAGAATTGTGCAATGGCAGATTTTGATTAACATTAGGTAGAACACATCAGCAATTTTAAAGAGGAAGAGACTGGGTAACCGGAAATTACAACAGGCCTGTAGTAGAATGGTAAAGATACCAAGGTTGTTGATTGCAAACTATGCGCCGACATGAGTCAAGGGAACATGGGATGTTTGTTAAATATGTTATGGTTTTATCCGAATGAAATATGGTACAAAGATTGAGAAGATGATGCCAATTAAAATGGAAATATAAATAACAGGCACCCAAATAAGAAAAGTGGCCATAGATGGCAGTCAGATATAAAAAAATCATGTTAAAGTGACTGTAGGGAAAAAGACTACTGTTAAAGGTATATGAAAACCTAATAAGAATTTTAATATTGTATATGCTTCCACAATCCTTTAATATTGACAACAATAATTATGTTCTTGATTTAGTATAATCCACCAAAATGAGAACATTGCAGACATTTTAAGAATAATTCAGAATCTAAAATGAACATTTCAAATCATCAATATTAAAAAAAAACAGTAGGACAGAAAAAAATATGATTTGCACTACAAGCAGACAAACACACTTAAAGATTTGGAAAATAGTCCTTGATAAGCAAATAAAAATTTAAAGGAAATTCTAGGAAACTGAACCAACTTTCCATTTGTTAAATAAGTTTTAATTATGCTAAAAATTTATATTTTCATGCTGCCTTCAAACAGTTAAGCAGTTGTCAAAGAAAGAACCATTAAACACCTAAGAAGTACAGCTAACTTGCACACGTGCATGCACACATGCACATGCATGCAGAAACAAGTATGCATGTATGCGCTTGCACACATACAAATATCTGCAAACACTTCCATTTTATTTTGCTGGAATAAGTACAAATATCTTGCCTCAGGCTCAAATAAAGACGATGATAACAATAATGACAACAGTGATCATTTACAATGCTTATGCAACATTTAACACTATAAATTGAAAGTGTTGAAGCCAAGACTGAATGTTTTTTTATTTCTTTTACGGAGAAGTTTCAATTAATAAAATGTTTAACCCTTTCCACCGGCTATATGCAATAATATTTAAAAATTCAATGACATTAAAAAATTAGCTGAAAATATAAATCTTTTAAAATGTTTGCAAAATTCTTAATTCACAACTATTTTAGTATGCTTGCCTCGATTCATGTTTATATTCCTGCTTTTTTTTTACCGAGTTCTTTTCAAGGATATCATAAGAGGTCACAAAAAAAATTATCATCTCTCCACTTATCGAAAGGAATGAGTAATAATCATGGTTGTCATGATCCAAATAAGGATCCAGAAGACAAAGCCAGACTCAAGCACAGAAAATTGAAGCAGGGTTGAGAACACAGCAAATTTAGTGAGCTTACTCCTCCCCACCCTCTTGGCTAAAAATTGCTCTGCACTCTGAGGAAGACTGAAAGCCATCTGCACACATCACACATAGGAACAGTCAAGCAAACCATGTACCTCAGAAACTTCCATTTTTGCACGTTCTCCTCCCCTGGTCACCTCCTTTTGTTTTATTTTGTTATAAATAGAAGAAAGGGAAGGGGACAACAGGTATTGTAGAAACAATCTGCTTGTTACTATGCACAGTTTAAGACTTTTGTTGAAGAGTCTAGAGAACAGCTTAGATTATAAAATCTAGGCTCTGTTTCAAGTATAAAAAATGACGGTCTTTAAAAAGATATCTTCATTATATAAAGATGTATATCAGGTAACACTAAATATTGCCTTATTCCTTTCTTTTTAAATAGAAGATTCTCAAAAAAGCATTAAAAAATTTTTAATACAAAAATCAGAAATACAACATCAAAATATTCAACAAACCTCTTTGCCTAGTTCGTATGTCAGTGTGTTACTTTTTGCAACTGAAACATTACAGAAATATATTATTTAGTACATATGCACTCAATTAAACAAGTACTGATACTGTTGATTTTCCTTTTTTTGTTTCACTCTCTCTTTTCCTGTAATTCACATTTTCATCCACTTTTTCTTATCCTGAGTGTATATATATAAAGCTCAATATTCAGGAATTTTCCCCTTGTTTTAATTCTTCTCAACTTCTTTACAAACACCAATGAAATATGGGAAAATAAGTACTATTTATCTTTATGAGAGGAAGATCACTTTCAATGAAGAATCAATTAATTACATAAAAAAGAGACATTTGCATTTCAATTTTATTTTTAAAAACAGATTAAAATTCAGATTTTTAATGATTACCTTTACTTGGCTGAGAAGAGCCATTAGCTTCTGCCCCCCCTATACCAGGTAGCTTGCTTTGTTCTGGTGGAAGAACTGGCATGGTCTTATGAGGAAAAAAACAAACATATGTTAATAAGTAAACCAGAAGTAAAGTAGAACCTCCCCATTCTTTTTTACCTCTTACTCTTCCTACTGTCTCATTCTCTAAACTCACACATGCTTTAACACACTATTACATATTTTAACACACGCAGGAATATACACCCCTCCCTTCAACTAATCTATGAATACACATATGTATATTCAACCTGGAAACATGTACTAGAAAAAAACACATAAAGTGGATGGCTGAATGTATGTATTCACCGGCGTTCCACAGTGATACGGAAAGACTTTGTGGCACCGCTTATGCACTGTGACTTTACACCGTGTGCACTTGAAGCCTTGGCGGCCCAAACCCCATATACGATCCTGACAGACTGCACACTGTGCTTTCTGTTAAGAAAACAATAATATTTTGAGACATCAGTAATAAACTAGTTGAACTATAAACAGTCCTTTAATAATTTAAAATCTTATTACAATGAGCTGTGTTTCTAGCTATAGCAGACAAGAAAACAGAAAGATATCTTTTTTCGCTCAAAATATTCAGCATGTATAGAATATATGGGACACAAGTGCAAAGAAAGCAAAAATGAAAGAAAATTTCATTGCTTTATTAACTTTACCAGATGACCCAGCAGTTAGGATGATAACTATCAGGAGGTGGGTTCCACCAAGGCCACAGTTATTGACCAACCAAAATACCAGCAATTTAGGATGTGGCATGCTGTGCAGCCAAGAGGTCAACTAAAGGCAGAACAGCAGAATGGGTGGACAGATTACAGAGATAGAGCACACTACAGTAGAGAAGGTAATAATATCAACCAGAGCCACATTCTGGTTGGCCTAGACACCTACCAGCAGAAGGTAAGAAAGATAGGTAAATCTGGCCTTGGTCAAACCAATGACAGGGCCCTCCAACTCATTGTTTTGAGCTTTCTGGAGTTTGTCGAGCAGACAGTCTGCTGCATCTGTTGGTTCTAAAATATCTTATCAGCTAAATCCTATCTTCTTGCATGGTTCCAAATTGTCATGTTGGTCCAGTGGATGATTCCTGTTCCACAAAACATATTCATGATAGAATGTTATCTAATGCGGTTTAGAATGACCATGAAGCATACTGGCAAGATAGTGAGATAACTGAAGGGAGATGCTCCAATAAGTTTGAAGCCAAAAAAGCTGTGCATCAGAGTTTTTCCCACGCTGTCATACCAGTAGACCAATCAAGCCAATAACAGGGTCTATGAGGCCTCTTTGTATGCAGCCCCAGGTCATCTGAGAAAGTTAATGAAACAATAATGCTTTTCCACAAGTTTTATGAAAGTACTGAAGGCAAGGAAAAATGAACAGAGTAATAGACTTAAATAATTAATTGAACAGACAAACAATGTAAACAAAAATGATGATGATGGACAAAGCATGGACATTTGTTTGATATAAATATAAACATCCTCCTGACTCAGCAGTAAGTGGTTTGCTACAAACCCTTGAGAATCTTTTGGCCTGATACGAGTGTCCATTATAAACATACAACTTTCGCCATCTGCGTGCACCACGCCGGTATATATTTCCTTGAGGGAGAGAGAAAGAAAAAAATTAATTAAACTGAAATAAATAAATGAACTAAAACTGTATGCTAAACTATACCTGAATCAAACGAAAGAACTCATTTACTGATATTCGAAGTTCTGTGCAAAGTAAGATCAACTTTGTTTCCCTGTCATTTACTGCTGTTATGTTGTGGTTTTTTTTTTTTTTTTTTTAAAAAAAGTGAATTCTGAGGTATATAGGTACTTACGATCTTCTCCAGCACACAGCATTCCTGGTCTCAAAGGCACATTTGGAAACACTGTAAATATGTAGGACAGATCATACATTTTATAGCTTAACAGAATTTAAAAAAATTTAAATCATATAATGAAACAGTTATATCATGTTCTGTGAAAATACCAATATACCAATAGCATTGCCTTCAGAAAGGTATATAAAACACTGCATCAATCTTTTGATAGCCTCCCCTCACAAAAAAAACGGAGTCAAGTGTATGTAAACATGCAATAATGAAAGATCTCGTTACAATTCTTAAAGCAGCATTGGAATTCTTTCACCAAAAAAAAAAAAAGTTATCACTTGGACTTTCCGAAGATATATTATTTGTTCATTGATTTTAAGTTTCATCATTTAAAATAAAAAAATAAAAAAAATTACCATGTATGCTGAGTTCAGAATCTTTGTTCACCTCATAGAGACGAATAGCTTCGTTTAGCTCGATCTGGGAGGATATTGTGCAGGGGTCACCTGGTGTTACGCAAAGGAAATGCTTAGAATGTCTCAGTGCATTGAAATGAAAGAATTGTTTCACCACCAAAAAAAAAGTAAAAAAACAAGCGTTATATGTAAGTGCATATTTCTTTTAAATAAATTACGATAATGTCCTTAGCTCACTATGCACACACCTTCCTCATCAAGCCATTTCACTGTAAATTGTTGGTCATAATCAAACTTGCAGATGTCCATGATCTCGGAGCAGAAGTCTTTATAGCTCAGGTCCAGCTTTACATTTGTGACCAAGATATCACTAAAAAATAAAAGGCAAAAAACAGGCAACCAGAATGAACGCAAGGATAAGTTTTACTTGAGGTGACAGTAAATTTGTAAACAAGTAAACAAGAACAATAAATTTGATCAGCTTTTCTTGATTTTCATCAACAGCATTTAAGATGTAACTATCCCTATTTGTGGCTGAACTCTAGACACTGAGGGTGACTGCTACAAATGAGGTTCCTTACTTCTGCTACTTTGTCAACATAGTTATATTGATCACAGTAAGTATCATGTCACAGCTAATGTCAGCAATGTGTCATAAAAAATCTTTTGCTGAGATTCACAAAGACATGTATACAGATACCAAGGTGGGGGGGGGGACTGGTGTTTTACGCCGTGTCAGCAACTGAGGCTATATTACGGCAAGGCAGCCAGCCCTGTAAACAGATGCCACATGCAGAAAAAGAACAGCGTGCCCGAGACGAGAAATGAACTCAGGGCAGCCAACCTTCACTGTATTGGTGACAGGCGCTAACCGTTGCGCCACCAGGCCGCTACACAGATACCAAGGAGCATGCCAAGGTCATTTCAATCATCATGTACCATAATGCAATTTAAGTAATAGAAAATACCTTACTAGATGCAAACAGGTACTTTGCAATGCATTCTTTCAAATTAAGCACCAAAAATTAATTTATACATAAAATGAAGCAAAATAGAGAATGCTAAAGGATTTATTAAAAAATTTTCAAGGTAAACAGTACTAATAAGACCAAAAAATAAATAAAAATTAAAAGATATATGTGGTGTGGTTTTATATACCATACCATAACAGTCAAATTCTACAAAACACTCTTGTGAATAAGGTGGAAAACCACAAAAGAATAAGTATGTCTCAGTGATGCTACCAGAACTTCTAAGACTGTCGATGAAGAAAATACACATCTTGTTTCAGACATTTTACTAATTCCCCTCTGATTTAGGTATATATGGGTAGGTATGTCATGAAAAGAAAATGATGAAATGCCAAGAACTTGAGGAAACAATGACATGAAAGAAAACAAAACTTACTCATGCACATGTGTCTGGGTGTGTAAATGATTGTGATTGTGCAAGAAAATGAACTGATACGTTTATTTTGTACAGGTTTTTCATGTGCATGATGAATAAAATCTATGTGAATACATTTTAAGGAACTGACCCGTTGTATCCAACTTTCATCCTGACAGAGTTGTCATGACTCTCCGAATCAAGGGTTGGCATGTTGAAGGTTTGCTGTTATCTTGAGTACTATCTCAACTGTTACGTCTGAAACAGTCATGTTCAGTATTGTCTCCGGGTAAAGCAAACATGTATGATTATTAGGTAAGCATATTTATTTCACTCAACTCTTTATTTTAAATTACTGTGCAGACATCATAATCATAAAGATTCTGCTACGAGCCCTATCATCTTGTCATCTCACAAAATATTACCTTCAACAATTCCTACTATAGTTTCTGTAGCTGAATGTAGCTGTTTAAAACTGACTTTCCTGTTAACTACTAGAAACTGTTTCTGCCAAAATATTCAACGTTATACACCGATGAAACTGGTTACCATGTAGTATGCATTGCTATGAGCAGACGATCTGATTATGATAGTGTACTGTTGTCACCGAGCCAAAACATGACTTCAGTGATGTACTGTATTATCCATGTAAAAAGTTAACGAACGGTACACAAGACGGATTAGGCAGAATCGGATAATACAGTTAATAAAATATAAACAATCATTAAATAAGTGGGTAAGTACCACTTTTATCATGGACGGTGAAGTTTGTTCGCGTTATGAGTTCGTTTTTTTTTTACCCCCGGAAGTCACTTGAATGTAGGAGTCCCCCCCGCGGTAAACACATAGCATCAGTAATGGTTATCAAGGATATTTTATCATAGTGTCGTCATCAAATACAATTAAAACAATGCGACTTACTTACTTTAAGTCATAATCATAAATTTAATTCTGAGATCCATATATATCTCCTTAAAAGGTAATAATAAACTGCTCTATTTTTATTGGCTATTGACCGGTCTCAGGGGATGGGGGAACCCCAGACCCCGGATGAAGAGTCCATCTTGGCTTAGCTTGTACCGCTTCCTGCCTTTTCAGATCTTTGCTTTTCAACAAGGAGAATATGGTTAGTTTTCTTCTTTTAATAAGCTTATTATATACACAATAAACTACAAGAAAGAAGACGTCTTTGTTTCCGTATTTGTTTTTCAGTCTTGTAGATATGGTAGCACGCGAGCTAGCGAAGCAAATCGAAAATGCGGAAGGGGCGTTGGTACTGGATGCGTTGGCTTATTTAACAACACGAATCTGCAGTGATGATCCTTTACATAGAGCGTCAGAATAAGTCATAACAATGTAATCCTTATTTTCAGATTGAATGATTAGGTTCCAATGAGTACACACTGTTTAGTTAAAAGAATAACACAAGGAACGAAAGACTGCATTTGCAGTCAGCAATTTTACAGTAATAATGTTTATTAACGCTGGATGAAACAAATTGACCTTTTATTGTATTAAGATATCAAATTAACAAAATATTTATAAAAGCAGAGGGTGGTTGCACCAACCGAAGATTAATTTACCATCGAATGTTTCTAAAAATGTTAAGCAAAGAAGTTTACAGTCCTTCAGGTCTTGATTGAGTTTGTTATTTGTCCAGATCATTTCAGACAGATCTCTTCTGCAAGGGAATATGTCATCTTAGAATTTCAGTAGACCCAAAGCCTTCTTTAAAGACATATTTATATAAATAAGATTTTTCTGACGAATTCTTTGAAGCTAAATTATGCAAATTGTTTTTTGTGTGTGTTTGTGTGATAGATGCTAGGCATATTTTATAGCTATGGACACTATTCGACTCTGTAGCTAGTTTTTGTTTTTTGTTTATTAAGGGGCACATACCAATTAATGTATTATTTCATTATTTAGATGGAAGTGTTCTCCATTTTTTACATCACAGATAGCTTTTGGTTTTATATCGGAAATAAAGTTAGGAAAATTTATTGGCTTTATTTTTCAGACAGAACAACAGTTGGACTGTGCTTTGGATTTGATGAGGCGCTTGCCTCCTCAGCAGATTGAAAAGAACCTTAGTGACCTTATAGATCTTGTAAGATGATTAAGGCTTTTTGTATTTTACTTTTAAAATGCATTTTTTTTTTGTATTCTTTTACTTGAGACCCTCATTATTGTGTTGCTGATTGGGAAGATACTGATAGAAGATAGTAGTAATATAGATAAAATCATTATTTTAAAATTACTCTATTGCCAACTAAGATGGGAACAATTTTATTCTTTACTGTTCAATTCTACCTGTTTATTCTTAATGTTCTGTTGGTTGCCTTGTATCTAAATCACTGAGATGCACTCTGTATTTAAATTTCTAAGGTGCCGTTTGATAGGTTACAAATCAATACAATTTAGAATTTTGTTTTTTGTATCTCTCTGGACTTCAAAATTTTCAAGTGTAGATTTGGTTTTAATGAAATTATCACATTGGCTACATATTGCTCAAGCAGGAAGAAGTCATTAAGTATTTCCCAAATCCTTGTCTATGAGGAAAAACCGTCACAAAATAAACATGATCCTTTATGAAAAGAAGAAGAAGGGTAATGATTTTGCATAATATTTTCTTGATATGCAACATTTTATTTAACTCTATTACTCACGCTATTTTTTGTTTGATTGTCTTATTAAAAAAAAAAATTTCTATCCTATGATATTTGTGTATGTAGATCCTTTTACCTTTAGATAGAGACATTTGTTTCAAACTTTATAGTTATGCAGACTCGAGCGCATTTTTTGTTCTCTTTAAAAAGTTGTAAAGTGTACTGGATATGTGCAGCAGCTGGTATTGCAGTTTTTCAAGAACCTGTGAAAGTTACCCTTCATTTAGCTCAGTTTTTATATATTTTTGCACAATGCAGCATCAGTTATGCCAGAAAGTAAGGTTGTTGACAAAAATAGGTAAAGTATTGATTTTTAAAAAGCCTTTTTTTTGTGTTAGTACTTTCTCAAATATCTCTAAAAAAAAAAGTATATGTAATGTTAGTAAATCATCAGTAAGAAGCTTTATTCCTGCCTGCAGGTGCCTAGCTTGTGTGAGACCTTTTGTCATCGGTTGATCAACCTCTGAAGATAGCTCGTGATAAAAATGTGGGCAAGGACTATCTTCTTTGTGACTATAACAGAGATGGAGACTCCTACAGGTAGTTTACTTTTTAGAAGTCATGAATGCGTGTCCAGAATATAGTTGACAGTTATCAAAGGTAAAGTTGTTGATAGAAAACATTGATATTTCAATTGCCATCAAGCTTGAATGAAAGTTATGTCTCGCAGGCAGAAGCAAAGTTCAAGAGAGCCAAGATTATGTGCTGAATACTAATATTGTTATTATTTATTGTATTGATGCGGATCTTCCTACTAGCAGTGAAATGTTTCCTACCAGATGGAATTTCCATCTTTTGATAATATCATTTTTCCTTGGTGGGGGTTTGTATGTATGTTTCGTTGTCCCATTCTATAGATGTTTGCATGTTATGTTGCGTATGTCCATGTATGTGTTCCTATTATTCTGAATTTTTTACATTAATAATGTTTGTTGATATACCTCTGTACATTTGTTTGCGAACATGTTTTAATCTGTCAGTTTGTTGTGTCAATTTGAGTCTTCATGTTTTTGCATTTCTTTTGTAAAGTGCATTATAAATTTCTGTTATTATTATTTTACCAGTCGTCACAGTGTTTTAAAACCTATTTGATAAAAATGACAACTTAGAGAAGAGCTGAAAAATGGCAGTGAGCTCTCTATTACTGGAGGTTTAAATTTGAATATTCTTGTTTGTTTATTCAGTATTGAATATTATAGAGTTATATTTTTGTATTATTTGCTAGTTATTGATGCTGTACTTATCTCTGTAATGGAGTTTTCAGATTTGTAGATTTAATAATAGATGACATGATACAACATGGTTGACAAAGGGGAATCTCAAAAAAATTGATCAACAGCAGTAATGGCAAAATGTAAAGCACTTTTTTTTATGGGATATCTGTTTTTCACAAAGAAATATATATTTATGGACAGTTATATTGCATGTGTTTATAAGTTATAAAGCCTTGAGATGATTCTTTTTGTTTTAAAGTGTTAGACTAAGCTTGGGTTGTCATTACTAATTATCACTTATATTCTGAAAATTGCTTCACTATTAGCATTCTTATAGGGCACTATTAACTACATTTAGGCGATGCTTTCAAGTTCATTTCGTTTATTTGAGACCTGAAGTACAAATGGCACTGGGAATAGACTCTGCAGTAATTTTTGTTAATTACATAAAATTTTTTATTCTGTTTTGCAGAGTTGAATTAAATTCTTTTATGGTATTAATTAGAATGCAAAATAGAACATCAAAAGATAACAATATTCCCTTAGCATCATGCCTTAAAAATTCTGCTCATTTAAGTTTATTTGGTGAGCTATACACTTCCTTCCTCTTTTGCTTTCATATTTCATTTTCTGTACTTTATGCTTACAGCATGCTTTCAATATAAAATGAAGAAACCATTCCTAACTGAACAAAAAAATTATACTGATGGCCACATTATTGTGTTTATCCTGGTTCCTGCTTAATTTAGTATCAGTAATCAGTGATGTAATATGTTTGATTCTCATTGAGTATTGCACAGTCATATAAAAACATGAAAAATGCAGCTTTCATGAATCATTGCAACAACAATGACCATATGAAGCGATCATCTAAAACAGTGAAAACTTGGGAAAATGTTACCATGCAACAGCTGGATATGTTCATGTATATGGATATGTTTAACCTGACCTGTTTTACTAGTATGTCTACCTATTTTTGTTGAAAGATGTATAGATGAAGGCATAGGATGGCATTGGGGTGGTTTTTTAGCATTACACCTATGTTATGCTGCTCTGATTTCTGTATCTCTTCCTCTACTTTGTCCATACATACTTATATTCCCTTAAACCACAATTACAAGTCATTTGACTCAAAATATATAAGAACTAAAAAATCCTGATGCTGTTTAGGTAAATTTGTTTATTTACCATTTTCCCTGACCTTTCCTTCGCTTCCTTATGTAGAGTAATTTTATTCCTCAACAGATTTATGTTTTTCCCCTTCATTGCCTCATTCTCTGCTAGATGAAGTAGACTATTTCATGCTTTCAGTGGTATTACATTTATGGAAGGGTAGAGATGGCAATAATGTGTCTTAACCACTGACTTAGATTTTCATTTTAGATCTCCTTGGAGTAACTCGTATGATCCTCCTCTTGATGATGGAACTATGCCATCGGAACGACTGAGACGGCTAGAAGTAGAGGCTAATGGAGCCTTTGATCAGTATCGAGAAATGTATTTTGAGGGAGGCGTGTCGTCAGTCTACTTGTGGGACCTTGATCATGGTTTTGCTGGTGTCATTCTTATCAAGAAAGCTGGAGATGGATCCAAGAAAATCAAGGGTTGCTGGGACTCCATCCATGTTATAGAAGTACAGGTACTTAGATTTACATTTTATCCACTTTCTTTGTATCTTTGTATCAGCAATTTATCTTGCAATTGGCAGATTTCTCCTCCCCCCCTTCCAATGTACCCTTCTCTTCCAACCCCCTAATCCTGCATTATTGGTTATCTTGCATAATTCATTTTTGCATAATTTTTTTTACCCTTTGTACTACACTTGGAGATTCAGATAATATGGTAGGGCATATTTTAACCTATCGTAATCATTATTGTTGCTATTCCTTCTTTAAAAAGTTGGATAAATTTTCTGTTTGGAAAAAGTACAAAATTTGTTGGCAGCTTTGAGCCCAGTTTCTTACTTGAGTTAGCATTTAAAGTCCTACCCAGGTGGTGACAGATATGCTTAAAATACTTCTTTCTTATCACTTGTTAATGCCTTGAACACAAAATCACAAGGAGAAGCACAAATCTCAAGAAATTAAATAATGATGATTTTCCCTCATTTGTTCAAATCTCCATTTGGATGCAAAGCCATGTGTGATGTCACAGCTGGGTCAAGGCAGTGTGAGGCATCCTGTTGATACAAGTTGCATATACAGAATCATGAAAGCGCAAGTGCAATGGAAGCACATGTGCTGTTGGTGAAGGTGCAAGAAAGAATTCTTTCTTTCCAAAATTATCAAACATTAAGAAGACAGCAGGCCATCTTTTGTACAGCGCTACGACCGCTGGGCACTAGCTCTGACATACCACATTATTCACATGCGGGAATGAGACTGACTGCAGAGGCAAATCCCCAGTCCTGAAACTAGATAATAGTTTTGTTTCAGTCATTGGAAATTTACATATTTATATTGTGACTAAGATGCAAAGAATGTCACAATAATGAACATTTAATAATACAGCATATTTATATTTTATTCTATAAAACTGATCTAATTGTAATTTAATTGATTTTCTGTGCAGGAGAAATCAAGTGGCAAGAGTGCGCATTACAAACTGACCTCCACTGTCATGCTTTGGCTACAGACCAGCAAGGAAGGTTCTGGAACCATGAACTTGGGTGGCAGTCTGACTAGGCAGGTGAGTGCCTTAGTATTTTTTTCATAATACTGATTTAAATTTATTATTTTGGGGAATATATTGCTTTTCCTCTGGGAATGGAATGAAAGGCATGATCTGACATTTGACCTAAAATCTTCAGAATAAAGAAGTGGTTTGACATCTGTGTGTCAGATTAATCTGTTGTAAAGTTCTGTTTTATGCTAGTGACTGCAGCATCAAGAACTAAAGGGGTGATTAAATGAACGGTAGAATTGTATTTATGACATCATGTGGTTATACACTGATTTATGTATTTATGGAGCAAATTGCTATTTACCTATGTGTTATTCTATAACTTGTGTTTTTTACAGTAGTTAAACATTCTGAAGTATCATTCTGTAGTTGAAATTTTGGAGAATTCTTTTCATACCTACAGGTGGAGCAAGATTCCTCTGTCAGTGATGCCTCACCACACATAGTAAATATTGGCCGAATGGTAGAGGTATGTGGAAGTTCTGGGGAATCTGAACTTTCTTTTGGTCTGTTCAGTTGTATTTGAGTTTTTAAAGTTTATCATTTGATTAACTTAACCATGTAAATGTGCATTGGCATTGACAGTTCAGTTTTTTGTTTTTTTTTTTTTTTGTGGCAATGTTAATGGGGGAAAAAGGGGGCTGTAAGCAAGTAGTCAGATCAGTCTTCAACAAATATTTAAAGTATTGATATTCATGAAAACGTCAGCTGCCAAAATAAATGCTGGCATTTCTACATTAACAGGAATTCAGACATTTTTAATATTGTTTTTGCAGGAAATGGAAAACAAGATTAGAAATACATTGAATGAGATTTACTTTGGCAAAACTAAAGACATTGTCAATGGCTTGCGGTCTATCACGCCTCTTGAGAGTCGTCTTAAACAAGAGGCCTTGCGCAATGATCTTGTGGCGGCTCTTTCCAAACGACCTCAGGCTCAGTGATATCATTTACATGGTTCGTCACGGCATTCCTATAATCACAATTACAAGGTCGTATTTGGCTGATTCATCTAAGCAACTGATCAATACCGCAAAGCTGAGAGTGCTGACATAGTGAACTGAATGTGTGGATAAACAGGATGCTTGCAACAGTTGCCACAGACCATGGAGATTTTATCAAACAGTTCTGTTAAAGCTGTATTAAAATTCCTTAACAACTTATTTTGCCAAATATGTCCGATTTCTCCATGAACTGTCTTGTCAGAATAATCTCTTGCCTTTGGCCAGAGGAGATTCACAGTCCTAAGATTGAGTATGAAACTGATGTGGAATGCAAAACCATTTAGGCTTGTTGAGAAAAGCGAAATATGCTCCAAGGTGTTAAGAGGGTGCAGTTTTATTCCAGAATATAGGTAATGCGGCAAGTCAGGTTTATTTTTTTGTGAAAAGATGATAACAAAAGATATAGCATTTGCTTACAAATTTATCTTAAATTTTAGTTTTCTAAGTTTATACATCATCTTATCATTTTGGGATGAGTTTCCATTAATGGAGATCAGGAATACTTCAGTCAAGTCCAGGGTTTTAAAGGCAATGTTGGATCAAATTCTTTTTTCATTACTTTTTTAATAAAATATGTTTCAAATATTAATTTGCTTTCCTTTTCTTGCACTAGTTTTAAATGCATATTCAAGCACAAATTCAGCTTGATACTTTTTCCAGACAATTGAGAGATTTTCAGTGACAAATTATCACGTTTTTGTGCATGAAAATAACTACATACTTACCCAGAAATACATAACATTTATGACAAAAGCAAGCACAAAAAGAATTTGCAGTTAACAGCATTCTTTCACCGACTACTGTGAAAGTTGTGGCAGTGAGGACCTCGGCCTAAAATTTCTGTTATCAAAAGAGATAGATTTTGATTGTTGGCATTTCCTTCTGCAATAGCAAGGTCTGGAATGAAAATTGTTTAGCATGCTACACTTTTAGCAGCTTATGCTGCTGGACACTGTAAAGAACTAATAATTGTTTACATAAAGTTTAATCATAATGCACATTGTGGTTCATGTTGCCAAAGTTTCCTAGATGACTGAATTGAAAATATTAGTTGCATTTGATTTTTTGTGGGGGTAGGTATTTGTAGCATTAGATTTTTCTTTCAGTTTTCTGCTATGCATAAAATTATAGGGTGTATAAGTGGTTTCTTCTGAGGGCTAACATATGTCCTCTGAATGTTCCAGTTGTCTAAATTTTTCTGAGAACTGGGTATTAATGTGGGCTTTTACCATATTTCATGTCATGTGCAAATTAGCATTAAGATGTTGAGATTAGCCGGGAGAATGGTACTGTAGAGAGATCACTTCTGGAGAGTCTATGGGTTTTTTTCTTTCAAAAATGCACATTACATCTTTATAAAAAATATTAAGTTATCTATTAGAAGCGATAGAAATGGGTACTTGAAAATTTTATAGGGGCCAAAGAAAGGGAAGAGGAAAGCACTCTTCATGAAGCTTCAACAGTGTCTTGCAAAATCTTGAGATTTTAGAAAATGCTGTGCAAAACTGTATGATTATATGGACTGTACATTAACGATAGCATTTACTGTATGAATATGAGTGCAAATTTGTATGTTTTATGTGAAAAAATGCCATTTAACTTTTGAAGTTGACAAAAATATCTTCATACAACCACATCTTTGTTTTTAATTGGTGTGAGTTGGTGTGAGCCATTGGTGGGACACGAATTTCAGTTTTTTATGTTTCTGCTATACTTTATACTATAGGCTTTTCTTCTGAAGTTTGTGTAGTATCAAGCAAGCCAAGTTTAATTAAATGAAGACACAACATGGTGGGGGTGGGGGGTGGGAATGCAGAAAGGATGTAGATAAAGAGAATGAGATTATAGGCAGTCTTTGTGCAGCGACAAGCAGCTCAGTCATTTTAATATACTGCTCTGTTTACAGACGGGTGTAATATAAGTAAGTCTTATAAATATACATCTTTAGATGACAGAGTGGAGGTTATGGCACAATGTTACCATGTAAGTAAATCGCATTGGAACATGGATGCCCCTCATTAACAGAACTCCTAGATTCATTGTCATAGCCGTGACCATCACACCCAGTGTTTTTTAATTAAGCAGTTTTTGGTGCTTGCTAAATCTTAAATGGTTTCATTTGCTATAAATCTGCAATATCTCACCAGAAGTAAAATGTGCAAATGTCTAAAATTTTTATTTCCAAAGCCCACGACCTGAATTATATACAAAGTATTCTTCCTATAAAGTATCTGACATGCTTCTAAGTATTCTTAAAAGATTCCCATTCTTATGCAAAGTAATTCATACTATAGGTTTATGTATCATCAAAATATTTTTTAAATGCAGTGCATTAAAAAAAAAAAATGTATGTGCTTCTCGAATATATGTACATACACATTTCCATAAAGCATCACCTTTGAATGAATCTATTCTTTTAGTACCATTAAATGCTCATAATGCAAATGAGCAGGATGGCGAAGTAGTGTTCAGGACAGTCATATACCTTAATGGGTACACAATCTTGTATATCACCATAGGAAGGCTACACTGTTAACATAAAATACACTTCTCGTCATGACACTTTCTAAATAATGTTGACACCATTGTCCTGAAGCAAGTCTATGTTCAGGAAATAGGAATGTTAATGGAAAGTACAAATGAAATTTCCATCAGATTTAGAAAAGACATTACGGGCAGCTCTAATAAAAGATAAGAATTTTTGCACTCATATTATCAGGCTGTGCAACATATCAGTATGCAGACTTGTATAAATGCTTTATCACGTTATATAAAACTTTAAAATGATGACTTCAGATAAAAGACCAAACAAACCACTATTTTAAAACATGGATGTCTGTTCCCTTTTCAAAATATCTGTGCAAATACACTTCACCTGACTGATCCTTCCTATATATTTTAACTATGCTGTGAAACAATCACCATTAGAAATTGATCCTATTAACATATGGACTTGAATCATTCTGTTTTTCATTTTTCACTCACTTTTTTAAAATAAGAAAACCAATAAAGGTGATGTATAATGGATTCTATGCTTTACATGTAAAATAGTGATTTTTTTTTAAAAATCAAAATTTAATTACAAATGGTTCAAAATTTGCCCAACATCCGATCTCCACCCACTGCCTATTCCAGATAAATAATTCTAAATATGATCCACCAAATATTCTCAAATTTTTTAAGTAATGTGGAGTTATGCAAAAGTGTTTCAATTACTAGGCAATCTATTGGTTGCTGCTGTAACATGTTTAATTTTCTTGCTTTTTATGTAAGATATTTAATGTTTTGTACAGATGTGTGACACTTGAGAAAAACAACTTTCTCTAAAGGAAAAAAATGCAGGTCAACAAGTTCTCTTTAAAACTTTAAAAAATATACACCTAACCAGCTGCACTCATGCTAACAGGATTCCACTTTTGTCAAAGTACAGTATGAATAAGTTAGGAAGCATAATCAAATTCCCCGACATAACACAGGGGAAATCAAAGTTATAGACATGCATGGACAACATATCACAATCTTAATTTGGTCACATATGTACCTGCTTTTCCAGTCTCTCAAAAACTATATATATATGATGCCATCATACAAAATTTCAAACAAAGGGAAGATTTTGAAAAGCATGATGACATCACATTAGGGCCCGGTCAGGTGTTTGCTTTGATTGCATGCAGATGGGCAAAAGTGCTTCATTTTCTGGTGGTGCGACGTCGAGCTTTCATTGCATTTCCTCGGGGCTTTGCCGCTGTGCTTCCAGCACCAGTCGTGAACATGGCTGAACCTTGAGGTGCTGCACCACCTACACAAGGGAATTTATGCATCACTGTATTTGTTAGATCCTGTGACAACTGCACTAGCTAACTTACTATTCATTCACTAAACTTAAGCCATTAAAAAAAGATTTCAAACCTTGGCCATAATAATGTCCTTTAAATGAAAGAGGCACAATAAAGCATTCAGCAAATTTTCTACATTAAGAACAAATCGTTTCTATGCTACACTGCAATGATTTAACTATTTTTATAAAAAAAATTAAATACCACAGTGCTGTACATAAACCTTACCCATTCTCTATTTTTGTGAATGCTCATATGCAATTGCAATATATGGTTATTATTAATTCTCACATAAAAAACTCATAAATGTACTTTTCTTCCTGGCATGCTAAATAAGCAATATGTTCTTTAAAAAAAAATACAATAGTAATTTTATGAGATTTACTTTTAGATGAATTTCTGTTTTAAAAAAATGTTTATCTCAAACTTTAGCACATGATTTTTTTCATTTTAAATTATAGTTAAAGCAAAGACTTGTTGCTCTGTTAGAGGAAATCTATTCCAACACACAGGCATTCTTCAGCCCTAAGCATAACATACTTAAGATCCAAGCAAAGAATTCATTGTAACTGGACGCAGACCATTTACAACATCAGTCTCAAGCTGATTAAAGCTTTTACTGTCTTTTTTAATGTTATATTATTATTCTTACCACCAAATTATAGCCTAATAAGATATATGAATCTTGTCTGTGTATGTATGCATGACTTGAGTTTAGTAGGCAATGTTATCGTTGTCAAATGTACAGTCGTGCTGAATAATGTTTGGGTCAATGACAAGCGGTATTTATTGTGCATTTGAATGCAGCAGTTTCATCCTTTGAGAATGGTTTATTATAATTATGTGCTTTGCAACCAGTATTGAACTTTATGCGTTTTTCTAAAATTTTGTTTTACAAAAGTGCTCTATAACAAATTTAATGCATGTCAAAAATATTAGCAAAGTAAAATGCCCATGTGTTAGTTTTTAGGGTATCTCAAGAGAGTTGTTATAAAAGGACATTAAATTGCAGTGGTTGTCATAACTTCAAAGAATACTTTATTTACCATTTAGACTTACAGTTCTGTTTTCCGATTCTGAAAAAATTTCATTTTAAAAGGAAATCCTGATCCTATCATATTTTTCTTACGAAGTTAAATGCAAAGCACATATTAAACTACATCATTTTTGTTTTTAATGATTGTATTTCTTTGCTTGATTCAGACATGTTCTAATTTGTCTTTCCTTTTGACAGTAATCTACTCACCAAAGTTAAACTGTGGACCAGTGCCAACAGAAGTAGAGAAAGGAAAGGCAGCTGCAGTAGCACTTCCAGTAGATGGCTGCGCAAACTGAAAGCCCGTGTTAGCACCTGTGTTTTGTGAAACAGAGCCACCGAATGCGAATGGTGTTGATGACTGTTGAGCATTTCCTCCTGTAGCACCAAAGGCAAATGGTGCACTCCCACTTGTGGTGCTGGCACCTGCTGCACTCTGACTGCCAGACATGCCAAACACAGGTCCCACAGTCTGAGAATGGGATCCACCAAATGCTGGTACAGAAGAAGTGCTCCCAAAAGTCTGTCCAGATTGAACCGTATTCGGAGCAGAACTGGATCCAAATGTAAGAGCCTGACCTGTGTTGCTTGCACTTCCAAAGGCAAATCCTGCTGAAGTGGAGTTTCCAAAGTTGAAGCCTTGTTGTGGTTGAGCTGATCCCAGACTGAAACTGGAATTTCCACCAAAAGTGTTTTGCAATGGATGCTGCTGTGGTGCACTTGCACTGAAGCCTCCCATACCTACACTTGATGTGCCAAAGTTGAAAGTACTGCTACCTGTAGTAGTAGGTCCACTGGCCCCAAAAGAGAATCCGCTGCTTCCACTTGCATTGGTAGAATTACCAAATGTAAATGTGTTTCCAGAATTTGTGGTTCCAGCAGCCCCAAAGGCAAAAGGCTGATTGGAGGCTGTGGCAGCACCAGGACCAAACTGAAAAGTATTGGTAGAAGTGGTCGGTGGTGCTTGACCAAGTGTGAACAGATTTTTCACTGTAGTAGTGACTGCTGTGCTTGCTGGTTTCTGACCAAATGCAAAACTGTTTCCAGATGCTGTGATGTTAGAGGTTGTAGTTGAAAATGGTGTTTGACTAAATGTAAACAAACTGTTTGGAGGTGCTTGAGTGTTTGTTGTGGTGGCTGCAGAATTTTGACCAAATGTAAACAAATTGCTGGCAGCTGGCTGTGTGCTAGAAGAGGTTGCTGGTATCTGACCAAATGTAAACAAACCACCGGCAGGTTGTTGGGTGTTAGCGGCTGTTGTTGTACCTGGTGTTTTGCCAAAAGTAAAAGGGCCATTGGTCAGTGCTGCATTGTTTGTGGCTGTTGATGCCTGAGTCTGATGACCAAATGTAAACAGGCTGTTGGCAGGTGCTATAGTGTTGGTGGTTGTGGTTGCTAGTGTTTGACCAAATGCAAACAAACCACCAGTTGATGTTGTACTGCTGGTGGCTGTTGGCATGGCTGGTGCCTGACCACATGCAAACAAACTGTTGTTGGGAGTTGCAGAAGTGATAACTTTTGTGGCAGCTTGTGCTTGGCCAAACACATAAGTACTGGCAGGTGCAGATGTGACTGCAGCCACTGTAGTAACTGGTGTTTGGCCAAATGCAAACAGACTGGTAGCAGAAGTATTAGAAGTTGTAGTGACAGCAGAAGCAGCTGATCCAAAGCTAGGAGTCCCTGCAGTAGCAGAAGTGTTGGCAGCATGAGCACCTAATGTGAAACCGGTTTTTGAAGAAGTCCCCAAAACTAAAGGCAGTTGATGCTGGAGCACCAAATATACCACCCTGAGGATTAACTGCTGAATTTCCTTGCTGAAATATGTTGCTCACAGTGGAGGCTGGCTTCACTCCAAATGGTGTTTCTGACATTGGGTTGCCAAATGACAAAGTGCTATTTGTTGTTGTAGTGATAGATGCCTGAGAAGAACCTGTAAGATCTAGGCTGTTTGAAGGGAGGCCAAGCTGTGTACCAGCTCCGCCAAATCCTGAAATGCTGTTAAATGTTGGCTGGGACTTGCCTTCATTTTCTTTACTTGCTCCAAACAGGTTCTTTGGCTGGAGTGATTTTCCAGATGATGTGTTCAGATCTGAGCCACCCAGTGTACTTGTTAAAACAACCTGCTCAGCTGTCTTTCCAAAAGTGAAGCTCCCTGTGGAAGGTGCTAAACTTTGCAGCTGGATATTTGAGCTTCCAATAAAAAATCCTCCTGCACTGGTGGATGCAGATGTATTGATGTTGGATGCAGCCTCAAAACTGAAGCCACTGCTACTGCTTGTAGTTGCCAGTGTTTGTGGATTGCCACCTCTTTCTCCTGAGCTGACAGCTTGGGAAGTTCCATTTATAACAGTGGTTGAAGTTGACACACCAGAAAAGACACCAGTACTTATTACTGATGAACTGGTAGTACCAGCAACAGAGCTAGAAGAGCCGGTGGTGCTTGCACTAGGAGAAGGTGATGCTACAAGGTTCAAACTACCTCTGGTAAAAGGTTCACTCATGCTTGCAGGAGAATGAAAGTTATTGATACTAACTGGTGGCATCTGCCCGGTCCCAAACAAAGGGTTAAATGTAAATGCTTTCTTATCTGGACTAGCACTTGCAAGGGAACTAGTGGCAGCACTTGCAGAAGTTGTAAACACAGTTGCCAAAGCCGTTGAACTTGATGCCACACCAACTGAAGATGTGGAGGGAATCCCTAACACTAATTGAGTTCCACCTGCTGGTTTCCCCTGACTTCCAGGCAAACTTGAAATTCCTGTTGAACATATAGGTGTGCTTTGGATCAAACTTGTTGAAGCACTGACTCCAGATGACTGCACAAGACCAGCTGTGTTTTTGGAAAGGGCATCAGAAGTAACCAGCGTAGGACTTGGTGATAGAAAAGATAGGGATGTGATTGTCACATGGGAGGTCACTTCTGGTGCCAAGGTGTTCAAGCTGGGTGTGGTAGTTATCGTGGGAAAAGTCTGAGTGGTGTTTCCAGAAGATGAAAGTAATTCTGTTAGAGAGGATGCTGTGGTATTAGGTGTAATTATGCCTTTACCAGGAAAAGCTGCTGCTGATGATGTGAAATTAGCAGATGGCTTTGATGTTTCTGCAAGAAGTAACACAGAAAGCATACATATTTAACCTGCACCCATAAAAGGACTAAAAGCTTTGTACTTTTTAAGTCAAACGTTCCGAAATGGACACATAGCTTTGAATTTATTTTCTTGATTAAACATGTTTTGCATTTAGTATTTATAAATTATGCACAAAACCTACATAAGACTTTTATATATAAAGTTAGGCTAAACAAATTTTAGGGTCACTTCCTCTTATAAACAGCTTGCTGATGTCATGAATCTTTCTCACCTGTTTGGCCTGGCTCATTTCCATCCAGGTAGGCCAGTACATCTTGGACCCTACGCGCATCTTCCTCCCTCCTGTCCGACTCAAAGTCAGCAGGAGTAGCAATGATCATACTCTGCAAATCCCCCACAAATTAAGTAAACAAAGTCAAAGAAATGGATGTGTAAAGAATAAGTCTACAATAAACTAAGGGGTCTGGGAAGGGACTCAAGAACTTACTGCAGGCAAACCATGTACCTGATTAAAGTAGAAGGATGAAAAATAATTTTAAATTTCAATGACCTGAAATGAGACTACAGGCTCCTCGACGACGTTGTTCCATTCCTATGTCGTGTTGTAAACCAATTTTCGCTGTGTCATACAGTACATAAATCCTATCCTAACATAGCAATTATCAAAAAACACATGTAAAATACGTTAAATAATGAAATGAAACAGGAATAAATAACAGTAATTAAAAAAAAAAACTCCATGAAGTTTGCATTACGACGTTTACGATGCAAAACCATTTAAGTTGAAATAAGGCTTTATACAGTAAATGCAGTAAATGGGAGATGTGTCGTAACCACAAAACATCGTAACTCGGGGCTGACGTAACCCGAGGACCGCCTGTACATTATATCAGTGGGGGTAACTATCCTCCACCTATAGGAGGAAGGCCTTCAGATATTGGAGGTTACCTACAAAATAAAGTCGACACCTAGAGAAGAAGTTGCAGACCACCTGGCAGTGTTCCTAACAGGATGGGGTGGGATACCTGGTAGCGCTGCAATCTGTACAAAATTCCCCCAATGTTCTACGAAAGGCTCACTATGTGAACAAAAGCGCCTAAACTTTTACGGATCCTGAACAGCTCAATGGACAGAGGGCAAACTTTCCCAAAGGCTGTGAAGGTGGATATAAGAAACCAACTATGATCAACTAAACAGGACTGGTCACATCAGTACAAAATACTGTCAACCAGCCTAGGATAATGTCTACTATAATATAATATTATACAAGAGCCTACAGGGCTTCTGCTAAGGCTAAATTCTAGGGACCTTCTTCAGATTAAGGAGTCCCTGTTAAATTTGAAGGGGACCATTGACGAAAATTGAAGGGGTCAACTTTTAATGCGCACTGTACGCAATTTTTTGCGTAAGCAGAAGCCCTGGCCTAATTACAACCAGCCAAAACTGTAAACCTGTGAACACACTCACCTTCAACACCAGATCAACTAGAAAAATCAAATCAACAACTTTGCAGCATGAAAAACTTAGAAAGTCCCTGATGAAAAAGCTAACTGGAACATCATAGGGAGCAGACTTGGATAAATCAGAAAAATGCCTGAATACAGAATGACTTCCTATGGAAGTGCCTTTAAGTCCAACTTTGGCAAAGTAGCCAAAATCCAAAACAAGGTATTGAAAATGTTCAATGGAACCCTAAGTCAGCTTGCCATGAATTCAGTAACTGGTTTGCAAAGGCTGAAGTCAGACCATGATCCTCATCCAAGCTTCAAACTTTAAAATACACCAATTGCACAAAAAAATGCCAGAGCCCATAAAATATAGACTAAAGATGAGTAGCTTTTTCAGAGAAGCTCCTAGATTAAAAGGCAGAACTTGGACCTTTTTCAACCAACCATGAACCCATCTCCAGCTACAACAGCCTGCCTTCAGCAAGTTGATCAGTTTCATAAATATGTCATTCACAGAATTTTCTTAGACAAGATCTGAACCAGGTCCTTAAAGTCCTTGCTGTGTGGTTGACAATCTTACCATGGAGTCATCAGGTGGCCACATGGTTGAGAGAACATAGATTGGCAGATTTTATGTAAAGAAACATCTTAAGATAAACACTGGGCTAAATATGAAAATGATCAGCAAATGTTTTCCTCCGAGAATGGTAAGCAGTAAGAAAACAAGCATATATTAAAAAAGCAAAAACAAACTACAATTTGAAAACTTACTGAATGACAACATGGTACACTCGGTTTTGCTTACCTTTCCCGAAGAAGTTTTTAATGAAGGATATATATTGATGGCACGGCGTCGATTTAACTGTGCATTTAAGTCAAGACTTTTTTCCACAGAAGCCATCTACACAAACACAAAACATATAAGAAAAAGGCTGTTACTTGCATGGATGTTGTTGTGAATTACATTTTTATCTATTTTTTCTTCCTGTAAATTTTGAGGAAATATGATAGATTTACACCTACAAATAGTTTACAAACCCCTGAACAATCCTGCTGAATTTTGTAGCTGTATCTGTTCTAACTGAAAAGACTCAGGTGTTTCTAACGATATGTTAATTCCACATTTTTCCACCTAACAAGAGAGTTGTGAAATTTTGGGGCTAAAGATATACACATTTTGCACACTAGCACACCTGAGGAAAAAAATAAGCACAAGGGATTTGCTACTGTCTGTAGATTTTATCATTTTGGAATTATAATAGTGCTTTACGGTTTGTTTTTGAAGCTCTCAAATGAGTTCTTGATATGAAATCCCATAGGCAAAATTTTTTCTTTTCAGCTTACTTTGGATCATATGTTTAAGGTTAACTAATAATCCTAAGCTGTTGAACTTGTTTGTTTCAACTAGGAGCAGCCTATAGCTGCAAAAATGTTGTTTCTTTTACTTGTCATAAAAAAATGTCAAGCTTCCAAAGTTAGGAAAAAATTATCAAAATGTGATGAAAACATAACTTAGCATCATTCACGTATTGCATTTCTGCTTCTAGCAATGACAGAACTTTTTTGGCCCTTGTACTTTTCTACACATCACAGTAACACACATTTCAAGGTGGTATACAGATAATAAAATTTTGACTGCTGCTATCTACATTATGTCAAATATATTACTGGCTTTCACATTATTATAAGTCTCTGAAAATGCTGTTGAATAAAACTTATCCACTAGCCCCCGCTCCTCCACACCCTCACTTAATCATACTGTTATCTTTGAGCAACACAGTGAATTTTTATTGTTAATTTCCTGGTTAAAGTGACCACATTATGAATTTGAATGGGAATCTCGTTAGTCTCATGAACTGACCTGATCAGTGTTTGAAGGTGATTTGTTAACATTCTTATCTACAACGTGTGTAAAATTTATTGACTCAAAGAAGCCAGCTGTTGAAGAAGGAATTCTGCAAAAAAAGTAAAATAATAAACAAATCATTTTTTGAACATAGAGATGTAACCCCCTCCTATAAAAAAAAAAAAAAAAAAACAAAAACAAACAAACAACAAAAACCCCTATTCATATACCACGTAATGAACAAATTCCAGCATAGCATGGTCATGAATTTTCCGTTTTTCTGACATCCTCACAATTTGTCAAATATTTTTCATTTGTATACTCAACATTTAAGCCCATTACAGTTTACATTTACATTTTACTATTATGCAGTCTGATAAATGACCAATAACAATGATAAAAAAAAATTAAAAAAAAAAACTCCACTAATAACCCACCAGATTGTTCTGTACTTTGAGAAATAAATATCACTACAAAAGATAATTGCTCCTTTAAAAAGTATATGCAATTGCTGGAAACGGTTACTATCTTTAACTCCTAAAACTGCTGCCTAGAAGATCTTGCTTTAAAATACCTGTTACTGATAAAAACAAAAATAACTTTCTTCATGCTCACCTTGAGCTGATGACTTTTTCAGTAGAACAAGGAAAAACTAGTGACTGCTTTTTATTTTCATCTTGATTTGTCTCTGGGTGAAGAAGTATTTGTGATTTAACTGATGTTCCCTGAGGAAATTCCTTAACAGCTGTTGTCTGTAAATAAGAAATATTTATGTTTTTACATAGAAATATAAAAAAAAAATCTGCTCTCAAATTTTCTTCCACATAAATTTGTTACATAACCAGTCTTCTGCAGCATGAGATCCTGAAATTACCAAAAAAAAAAAACCTAAATAAATAAATAAAATTTAGCATATTTAAGAGATTTCAACTTATTATAATGAGTTTATAACAAAATCTGCACCTTATTTTGAGCTGCTCGCTTTGATGAGCTCAACGAACTCAAAATGCTGCTGCGACTCTCCTTTTGAGACAGTTTAGGCACTGGCATTTCTACTGCTGATGTTTCCTGCAACTCATTTCCAAGGGCTGGAGAACGTTTTAAGGCCATCTTTTCCATGTGTAATAGTGAGTTCAAACTGTTTGTCTCTTGTGACATGTCTGTTAACACATCTGTCATTATGGGCATTGAGGCTGTGGAGGTAACTGCCTGACTGCTATCTTGTCGCCTGCAAGATATGCATGAACAAGGTGTGACAAGCAATACATAATTTCTTTAAAAACAATATAGAAGAAAACCTGAACTCTTTGAGAACCAAGGGACATTTTCGTCTCATACTGGACTCCAAATACGATTGAAACAACATACAACAGCCAAATTTGTACAAAATCATTTAGTACGTCACTGACTTTATATAAATAAGGCTAGTTTCGATATTTATGCATTAGTTTCATTGTCAGATAGAAATTTTCAATTTGAAGACTACTCCGGAAAAATGAAATTTGATTCTATTTAAAAAAAAAAAACCAATGTGCTAAGTGGAAAAACTGCCACTGGTTTTGCTTGGGGATGTCACTAATGTAACATATTAATATTTTTGTTTCAGGATTAATGTGCTGGTTTTCAAAAATTGATTTTTTGCTGTGGGACATATGTGCCCCTATGGGCCATAAGAGAACCAACTTTTATGTTGCGCCTTTATCCTTGTTTTAGAAACAGATGCAACAATGCCTTTGAGATATTTAAAAAATCCTGTGATTTTTTTTCCTAACTTGGTAGCTCTTGTTCATGAGCAAAGAACATGTAGCAGAAGAGAATTCCTTTTCAAACTAATGCGCAAGAAATATGTGCATTCTTGGTAAGAGACAGATGTGCAGGGAACAATAAATGTGCTTCACCAGAAAATGTCAAAACAAGGTCTTGCCTTCTTTTTGCAGTTTGCATGATGCTTTCTTCAAGAACATTTTCATCTACATGCAAGTTGGATCGCTTTCTGCAACAAATGTGTATCTTGATATATAAACTCATATTTCAGTTTTAGCTCAATCAAGATGCCAAAAATAGGTCTCAAGTTACATAACTTTACACTTTACAGCAAATTAATTTTACTTTTTGGACAAGCAGATACATTTATGCTACATACCAAATATGTTAAGTTTGATGTGCATCTATTTTAGTAAAACTACAAATACAGATACAAATAAAAGTCGCTATTACATTCTTGTTTTAAGTATGCTATAACGATGACAGAGCTTGAACAAAGCAAGTTCAATATCTAACCTCCTTTCACGTAAAGCTGCAACAACCATCTGGGTATCCACAACACTTTTTGAAGTAGAGGGTGTTTGAACTGGTGACATCCTGAAACTGATGAGTTTCAACAATCAAAACAATTGTGTATATGTGTGTGTTTGTGCATATGCATACAAAGTGCTTTGAGCCCAAGAAAGGCACTATGTAAATGCACTGTATTATTACCCCAAAATTATTATATATATCATTATGTAAATAATTAAATTTAAAAATTATTACACAAAACAGCATCTTAAAGCCTAAATGTATGAACAAAGTCTTTGATACACCTGACACATTCTTAAAAAATAAAAATTAAGTGGACATATGTGTGTGCGTAAGGCTGATGTAACAAAGATAATAGCACTGTTCATTACATGGAACTAAGAGTAGAGGATGATGCTGGACATCCTTAGAGAAGCCAATTAATCACTTATAAGATATGCTTATTTTATTCTTTAATGCCTAGCTCCCTGAGCCAACATCACACATTAAAGGAAAATGCAGTACACTGTAACAGTGCTAAAGAACATGTGTGATTATATAAGTATGAAAATCACCTGAGGAAATTCACTTTTTATAAGAGATAAAGATGATATTTAATGTCTGCATGAGGTTTGTGTATGACTTCAGGTAATATACAGGACTGTAAAAGAATAGCTTCAACATTCTGTCTTGTTAAAGGCAGCTGTGTTTGGCACAGATGGATAATGCAGGAATGTGACGCATGCAGATGTCCTACTTCCTCACTTCTATTTCCTTGCAGGGTCAATTAGCAGGTGAACACTGATCATGTGCAGATGATCACATATAAAAGCAGATGCTAAAATGGGTGGTAGTGAGTGCTTTGATTGTTTGTGCCTTCACAGACCAAATTCTTCTGTTGCATTATAATTCACGCATGACAGAAACTTTATGAGAAAGCCTAGTCCTTAATCAGAACAAATTTGACTGTCGACATTCCATTCAACCTGAACAAATATGCTGCACCAATAGCAGGTGGAAGTTTAAATTTAGTCATCAACCCCTAGGGAACTGGGCCTAGGTCTTATTTTAACCAGTACAAAAAAACACATAGCACCCAGTTCATTAAAACAGTTTATTAATGGCATACAACTCTAACCCTCTGGTTAGCTCCACTCTCATACTTAATAACTCTGTTCAAGCACCTTATTTCTATCACTCAACTTTTCTACAGTTATCTCAAAATCAAGCGTGTGGCTGGTCTTAATGAAGGAATAAAATTTTTTTTTTAAAACAACCCTTAGAATATTTTATTACCCCAGGAATAAATGGCCTCAATGAGTTTTCACCCAAAACAAATCTTTCAATAGGTAATACACCACACAATAAATTCACCATTTTCTTACAATGTACTACAACAGCTTATATGCACTTCATTTCTGTAACAAGAAAATGATTTTGTATTATTTGGCCCCCCACCCCACCCTCAAAAAAAAAAACAACCAAAGCTGACATAATCAAACACCATAACTGTGTTTTGGTTTAATGTCTTACTTTCACTATCATGAACTTTCACATCTATTTTCTTAATTTAATAATGTTTCAAGCTTACACATGTCAAAAGATGACTATGAGAATAAAAAGGTAGCTACTACAATTAAATCCTACCTTGGACTTGACAACATTCTGGGATCTGGTGGAGCTACTTTTACAGTACTTGGACTTAACAATCTTCGACCTGGGCTTAGCAAACTTCGCCTTCGAATGTCCAGAAGAGATGGCCTTTTTTCAAGTCGAACAATTGGAAGCCTCCCTGGATTTGACTGTGTGGGATGTGTAGGACCATAGCTGGGACTGATAGGTCTTTTGACCAAGCTTCGTCGTAATGGTGATGATATGCTATACTCACTGTAATATTGAAATCCACACATTTTGTATTTACAATTTCTAAATACTTCGTTTGATTAAATGTCAACTAATAATTTATTATACATGTATATGATCATAATTTTTACATGTTTAAATTAAACACTGGAGTCAATACAGCCTGTCTTCCTGACACTTTCTTATCAGTAAAGATGTGAATGAGACTAATCCCTCGCCTCTTTGCACTTCACCTTTCGCAATTTATATAAGAAATTAATGGGAAAAATGATTCGCTGATCTACGTTTTTTTGTGGATTTTCTGCGAAATTCGATCAGTGGAAAAAAATATATTTTATGAATTTTTAGATGAAAAAATCCCAAACTGTATAAAAATATATTACTGATATAAATTCTAACAATAAAGAAATATTCTAAATGATAAAATTAATATGAATTACAGTAAATAGTTTATGTATTTATTCTGAAACGAGAACCAGCATCGCTTGCCTGAAACCCTACGCACCTACTCACAATTGTAAACAACAGTGTGAGAATGGTTTTAAATGGGAAAGGTTTATGTATCGTAAAAGTATGGGGGATTGTTTATAAAGCCTTAATATAGTGTATAAATACATAAATAAATATACTGTTTCTATTTCGCAAACTTTTGGCTATCGCGGATGGTTCTGGAAAGCATCTACCGCAATAAACGAGGGATTACTTTATCTGTATATCTGGCACGTTCTAGACACTTCTTGGAACAATCAATAAATGATTTCGCAACACCAACATTATCCGGATCATTTTCAGACAACCAACATTGGATGTCTGGTTATTGAAACATGGAAGGTAAATGAATTTCGTCGAAAAAAAAAATCCAAAAAGAAAGACATTTGTTATCTCAGCCAATTAATACTTTCGTTTTCTAATAGTACTGCGCTATAAATAAAATTCATACGTATTATCATTACCTGAAGCTTTGATTTAATTCAACCGCTCGCTTGATTTTAGGAAGAAGAGGCGACGACAGCAGAGGACCCGATGCATTCAGTACTGACAGCATCCCTTCGCTTGAAAGGTTACTTGTGCCTACATTCAAGTTTCCGATGCTCAAATTTGGATAATTTTTCGTTTCGGTTCTGAAGTCTCCTGCTCCTTGGCCATACTCCCGCCTGCCAACGCTGCCCTCATGTTGCGATTTCAGAGTATTTTCCTTTCCGTTTGAGATAACACTTGCAGCAGACCGAACAGCCGAATCTGAATTATCTTGTTCTTTCCTTCTGAAAGGTATCCAATTTTTCCACATCCTGATGGCTAGATAACTGCGTTTTCTTACACTCTACGAGACAGATCCCATCAGCCGCCACCCAGCCTCGTTCAAACTGTCTCACCGGAAGAAGTATCCAAAAAAACAAAACAAAAAGACGTCTGCTAAAAGAGTAAATGACATGCTAATTATTTCATGAAAAACACATATCCAACAAATTCAACATAAATATTTATTAATTTTAGAAGTTAGAAATTTGTGAAATATATTTTAAACGCATTGTAGACATAGATATGAGGAAAGGATGTCGTCTTTAGCAAACCAAAGTATAGTTTCGTATTTAAAAATGGGAAATACTTTATAAAATATTTCTGAATTTAATTTTTGCGTATAGAACGTTTACACATAAAATAGACAATTTAAATGAAATTTGTCATTTTTTTAATGAACACAAATTAGAAACCTTTACTTTCATTGGTTCCTCCTAGGCGATTTGAAGAGACGCGCTCTTTTTGAAGTCTTTGATACCGTACGAGAATTTTACTATTCCGCTTTTATGATCATAATTTTTACAAAGAAAAGCTGAGGTTTGTTCGATCCACAGTCTTCAATTCTTGTATATACATTTTGCTTTAACTGGCCATTAAACAATCTGCAATTGCTTTACGTTGTAGAAAATTAGAGGACTTTGGTACATCAGTGTTGATAAAAAATATTAGTAACGTGTTGTAGCATCCGACAGTGCATGGTAGAACTTTGTGTGTGTGTGTGCGCGTGCAGCACACAATTCTTCTTGTATTTAAATTGTATACAAACACTACAAGTGTCTTTATTGATCTATGCTTACTAAGTCTAAAAAAATCAGATAAAAATATTACTGACAAAATCCAGAAAACAACGAATGTCATCTGTTTGTCTCCAACTTTGTACTTATATTACCTATATTTGCTAAGCTCCAGTGGTTTGAACATTGTTATAGTGCAGGGCTTCTGGTTACGCAAAAAATTGCGTACAGTACGCATTAAAAGTTCGGAGGACCCCTTCAATTTTCGTCAATGGGGTCCCATTCAAATTTGGGCGAAGAACAGGGACCCCTTAAAAATCTAAAGAAGGGGTCCCTGGGACCCCAAAGAATTTAGCCTTAGCAGAAGCCCTGTAGTGGAGTTAGTTTGCATATTGCACCCAAGGAAAACCTTTCTGTTGTGCTGTAGAAGAAACAGCCTACTCGTGGTTATTCTCATGCCTTTAAGCATTTCACTTTCACAGACGCTTTCATCATGAACTTTGAGTTCATCATCCCAGTGTCTCGAGATGATCTGCTGCGGAAGACATCTGTCAATCAGTATTGTGTAGCAGAAGTCCTAAGTCGCAGCACAATACCTAGTGCTGTGCAAGGTGGGATATAAACAGCACAATGTGTGTGTATGTGTGTGTGTATATGTGTGTGTGTGTGTGTGTTTTGCTTTATTGATTACCGTTTGTAGGTATAGCTACTGACAAGAGCATAGTCATCTATAAATGTATGGTGCATACATTTTGTGTCCATATTTTTCTTTGTTAACTTTGAAGTACCAATAGCTTTTCTGGGAACACTTCACATGTATGCTTTATCATTTGTGTTACTGTTATTATTCTTGATATGTTTAAACAAGATATAACTAGGACAGAAAAAGTTTTGTTTACCATTTGTATTGTTATATGAATGTTTTTCATTCTTCATCATTAATTCTATATTTCTTATGTCTTCATACTTTCAGAATTCAAAAATGCATCCAGAAACAATGCATTTGCTGCTGTGGAGAGTTTTGATGCAGTCTTCAGTGTTCTTATGTAAGCATAGCAAATTGAAAAGAAAAGTTGCTTTACTTTCATGCAGTCATTAGTGATCTTGTGTAGCAAGTATATAAAACTTAAATATAATTTCCTTTTAATTTCTTCTAGCTTTAGATATGAGTCATATTTAGGTAGCTGTAACACCTTTTAAGCACATTTTAACTCCAAGCTTAATGAAATAAACTCATCAGGTTAATTAAAATGTTTCTTCCACCAGTTTCCCAGTATTAGTAAATTTCACCCCCCCCCCCCCCCCGCACTACGTGTTAAATCTTGCATTCTTCATTTTTTACTGACCTGTTCACTACTCTTGATTGTAAAACTACAAGCAGTTTACTGAGCAGTCAGAGCATAAACTAGCATAAACTAAATGCTTTTGATGATTTGTTGAAAGCAAGTCATTATTAGAAATGTTTATGAGAACTGACTCTGTACCAACTTCCTAAATTTTCTCTAGTTCCAATTTTATGACAGAGTTCAAAGAGATTTGGACAGTGAACTTGTTGAAGATGTGTGGCACAGTCTTGTCAGAGGTGAGTCTGTCTGGAGTCATTCCCCTATCCTACACATTGCTATTATCTGCTAATCATCATTTGCAAAGTGTCTGTCTTTTGTTACTGCCTTATTATTCCCACATACATCTTTTGAATGTGTACAAGTCTCTCTTTTGGCTCCCTATTGTTCGACACTATTGTTCTGCATCTATAGACCCCCTCCGAGTGCCAAGAACAAACTCACAGCCTCTACCTTTTTCTCAGAATTTCATGATATGCTGGACTATAGCAATGCACTCAGTGGACCTGCTTCTTAGCAATGTTAATGTGACATTCTTCTTGGATGCTCTCTGACCAAATTTCAACCAGTCTGATGCTGATATAAAGGCAATTATTCTGAAAGCCAAGCCAACAACTTGCCAGTTAGACCCAATACCCACAAGCCTTCTTCTTGGGTGCTTTAATATTTTACTTCCATCCATTACAAACATTGTAAATTTCATTTTTTCACCAGGTGTTTTCCCATCTTTGTTTTAAAAATGCCCTGGTGAAGCCACTTCGAAATCCATGCTTGATGACAGTGTGTTGAACATTTATCACCCAGTATCCAACTTGTCTTTTTTCTCAAAGATCACAGAGAAAGTAGTTTTGGCACAGCTCTTGGTCTACTTACAAGAGCACCAGCTCATCCCCCATGCTCAGTCAGGATATAGACTTTTTCATAGTACTGAACTTTAATTAAAGTGACCACTGACATAGTATCTGCCCTTGACAGTGGTGATGTTTCTGCCTTAACTCTACTGGACCTGTCTGCTGCATTCGACACCATCAACGACTCTGCTGCTTCATAGACTATACACCCTCTATGGGATTTCTGGATCCTTTATGTTCTTGTATTGCTCACCAGTTCATGATTGTATATGTATGTTGTGTTTGTATGTACGCAATTGTCACATGGAAACTTTCCCCACTACTCCTGGTAATTTGTGAAGTGCATCAAGCTTACTCATGTGGGGGAAATGTGCTATGCAAATCCTATCATCATCATCATCTTACTCATCAATCATCATCATAATCATCAATCATTATCAATCATCATCATTATAACATAGTATATTTATATTCTCTCAATACAGTTGTCAAGGTATTTCACTCAAGCCTCTGTGGTGTTCTTGAAGATGTGGATGTACCTGCAGATATGCGTGTTCGCTATGTTACTGGCCTCAAGATGACAATGTATCTCTTTTGCCAGTTTATTGAGATGTATGAAACTGAAACCAGTCAACCCAATGCAGTTGCCGTGAAAAAGGTAAGTATGATTTGGAAGTGTGTGTGTGTGTGTGTGTGTGTGTGTGTGTGAGGGGGGGGGGAAGGTTGTGTGTGTGTGTGTGTGTGTGTGAAGTCTATTGAGGTATTTCCATTTTTCCTATTTTTCTTTTGAAGATTCGAGGGAAAAGTACTAAACAACAGACAAAAAGTGGGATAGACTGGGATGGAGAACGTGAGGCAGCACTCTCAATTCTGGTGCAAATTCTACAGCTGAATCTGAACAAACTATGGGTTCCTCCTATTGCTGAAGAAGATTTTGTCAGGTAAGGCTGTGGTGTGGGGACTTAAGTATATGGCATACATAAGAAATAGCTTTTTACAAGAATACACCAGCATTTTAATGTAAATAACAATTTAAAAAAAAATGCTGAAATAGTTCTTAAGTACAAAATAGTGTTGTTATTCCAACCTGGATATGTGATAAATGTTTGCAGCTTGGTTTCCTCATGCTTGTATAAGCTGCTTGAGAATCCAGCATCGGCAACTGCAAAAGGGAAGGAGATGCGTGATGCCATTTGCCACGGAATAGGCACTCTGGTCAAGCGCTGTAACCACAGTTTAAGTATGTCATTGGATTTTGGTTGAGCATTCTAATGAAGTTTGATTTAGTTCGCATGCTGTAGGTATCTGTAGTTTTGATCGATATTTAAAGTATGTTGCAAAACTGATCTATGTAACACTTGCCTAGTGTAATAATCACCCTTTATTATTCATAGCTGCATTATTATTAGATCTTGTGCACTAGAAATCCCTCAACACAAATCAAAAAGACTTGTGAAAAATGTGTCGTTCGTGGTTGACCAAAAATTGTTAATAAAAGACGAAAAAAAGCTTTTATTTGGACGAACACAAGGGACAGGACAAGCTTATGGTTTTTATGCTTTGCTTTAAAAATTACATTTTTTTTAACATGCAGGTGCCAGTCTCAAAATTGTTCAAATGCTTAAGCACTTCGAACATCTGGTTTCACCCCTGGCACAAATGGCAGAAGTAATTGTCAATCATTATGGCAACAAAACTGTTATTAGAGACATAATGAGGTCAGTATAGTCTTGAGGAACATTTATATAGCGCTTTTCCAACAATCTGCTCAAAGTGCTTTACAGAAATGATATACAGAAGTAAACTGAATCACCAACAACCATATACCCATATTCACTTATAACAGACACACTCACTTCTACCAAAGAAATACACACTCATACATAAATACAGAAACTAGATACAAAATACTGTGTAGAAATTTTTTCTGTATATTACGGCAATCATCAGAACTCGGTATGCTAACAATAAAGGATCTGAAAGAATTTTATGTAGTTGATTTTGAGCTCTTTCCCCCAACTCCTCACCCCCCAAAAAAAGTTCTGGATAACTGTTCATTGATAGAACCATTTATTTTTCAGGAATCATATGTTTCTGTCAGGCAACAGCTTCATTTCCTTTTTGGAATTTATTTCTTTAAGTACTATACATTTGTGGTTTCCACAGAGAGATTGGACAAGTAGATCCCCAGGATGTTGCCAGAGACTCTTCAGGAGCACGGGCATTCTCACAGTTTCTAGTGGAGATTGCTGAAAAGGTACCAGCTGCAGTGCTGCCAAATGTCAGTGTTGTCTTGGCACTCTTGGATGGGGAGGTAAGCCACATTTTCATTCGTATTGTTGAAGGCTTAGTTGTTAAACAGCTGCACATATTGTGAGTAGACAAGCCACTTTACTCCAGAGGAAACAGCTTCCTGTGCGAGAGTCTTGTGTGTGTGCATGCATAAATGCTGTCACACAGAGGAAGCAGCTGGATATATATATATATCTTTGCAAAGCTCAATGTTTGGACCTGTTTAATTTGAATCTGGTTTTTAGTTTTTACTTTTCTTGACCATAATTACACTACGGTCGAAAGGATAATTGCAAAGTTGGAGAAGGTAAAGGCAGCAGAATGTCAATGAGGTTAGGTTTCACATTCCACATGATGTGACCTAAACACAATTTGGACCATATGTCTGCCCCTACAGTTGCTATTTATTTTTACCTCTGATCATGATAAAGCAACTGTTTTTTTTTTCAGTGGTGATATTTGCAGCTTTAAAAACTTTTAATTGTATAAAACTATATAAAATTACATGTACAATACAGATATTCTCATTAAGGGACACAAAGTTGTCACTGAAATATTTAACTTCAAAGTCTTTTTTTTAAATCAGGGTTTCAGACTTCTCTGTGTTGTCTCAGACAGTAGAAACCAAAAGCATATTGATTTGTGCTGGTTATCTTTAGTCCTACAGTCTCCGGAATGGTGTTCTTGGCATGATGGGAGAAATCCTCACCAGAGTACTTAACAAAGATGACTTGGACCAACACCAACGGCTTACAAGAGATGGATTTTTTGACAGATTACAGGTTTGTGGTGTGAAAGTTGTATATATAGAGAGATGTACCTGTGTGTTATGATTATAGTAAATGCTAACAGACAGATTACAGGTCTGTCATGTGATATTGCTACGACTGCTGATAGCTGTCAACTATGTCATGTTTTAACTCTTTTAGCATTAGAAAGGAGTGCCTTGTTTGGGCAGGTTATATTATGGTTGTAGTAATGGTGACTGTTTTCATCAGGGAGCTAGTAATATTGATGAAGTTTTTTTTTTAATTTTTAATTGTCCAATGATCCAGGGAGAGTTTAGACACAGTGAAATTAGTTTCATTTAGAGAAGTTGAAGAATAAACTTATCGTCTTTTTTTCCTCACTTCTCCCTTGTGCTACTGATACAGTTCATTTTTATCTTTTTGAGTAAAGAAAAACATCTAAAATGTTTTTTACACTTTGCTGTACACAGGACCACATTCACGACTGCAATGCCTTTGTACGCAGCAAGGTTCTACAGATATGGCTCACAATTGTAAATGAAAAGGTAGCATTGGCTTAGCTCATTCTATAATAGCTATGCCTCTGGTTTAACTCTAATAAGGATATCCCACTTTTTACATCTTAGACAAAACATTCTTTCTGAAGCTTGTCTGGTGTTCTTTGCTTACCTGAAGGAAACCTTTAAAGAGTTTGTTAAATCAATTAAAATATGAGTTGATATATGCAAGGTTCATGTTGTAAAACCTTTAAAGTCTGATTAAACGATAGTACTATACTGAGTTAAAGAATGTGTTGGCTGAAAACTAGGTATCTTTTATTTATTGTTTGTTTTTTGGAGCATATGGTTTCCAACTGCAGTTTTTATAATCTATCTTTATCCTTTTGTCAGTTGTTAAAAAAAGTTGTCCCTCTCTATGTATCTTAGGCATTTCTTCTGCTCTTCTAAACTTCATTTCCATCACACTTTTTATCATGTGCCAAACCACTGATGATGGTTGTATTATATTGAATTATATTCTAGAGCCTGCCGCTGCCTCGCCAGGAGGTATTGGTGAGTTTAGTGTTAGGCCGATTGCAGGACAAATCTAGCCAAGTGCGTCGCTATGCCATTCAACTTTTGACTGCCATCTTGAGGTGTAATCCCTTCGCAGCAAAGGTGAGTAGAAATGTAGGAATAATAATATCTGTAGATATTATCAAAACATTCTTTTTTGTTTTGTTTTTTATTTTTTTCCTTGAGCTTAAACTCCTTTGTGCTGTACAGGAGACAAGTTTATCAACTACCATTCAAGTACTACTATTTCCTTTTAACGTCTAAGTAATACAAATATCAAAATGGTGCTAAATACAGACTTATTAGAAGCTGCAATAATATCTTCTTAATATGTGACCACATATTTTTACAGCTGTCAGTGGAAGAGCTAGCTGTGAATTATGAGAAAGAGAAAGCCAAGCTGGAAGAGATGATTACATCTAATGAGATGTCACCACCTGCGGGTAAACTTGAAATGCTTGGTTTTGTTAGTCAGCCTCTTTTTACTGCTGTTTAAACACTGGTAATTTCTTATTTACTGAATAATTCCTACACTCTAACATATAAATATCTCTAAGATAATTAGAAATGTTTCCTTTCTCTAAAATGCACAGTGTTCTCTCTCTCTGTTTAGCAAGAAAGTACTAATTTGTTTGGTCAGGTTTTTATTTATTTATTTATTTATTTATGTTTGGAGTTGGGGTGGGGATGTTTTGGATAGGGTGTGGAATGGTCAAATTGTAATGGATTAATGTCAGACAATCCACAGTTGATGAATGAGGCTGAGGTCAGATTTAGAAGAGTGTACTCTAAGATTCCTTGTTAGGCCAGCAATTGTTTGCTTTGTCCTATAGTAAGGTCTGCTGAAGATCTAGAGGAGGAATGGAACAAGATTTTGCCAGCAATCAAGCAAGCTTTGACAGCCAGAGATGAAATGGATATAAGTTCTGATACAGATGTAGACAGCATTACAGAAGACGGTTTCTATGGGTAATTTGCCACATTTTCTTTTAGCTATCTGGCATAAGATTATTGGTTATGTAGCTTGTAAAGATTTTGTGGCTTACCATGTATTTTTTTATGCCCCCCTAAAAAAATGTCCCATTATCCTTTTGGAGGATAGATGGCAGTACTCTGTCCTTTCATCTGCTCCCTTGCTTTATCAATACAGTCTAGTTAATAAAACAGTTAGCACCTGTCACCAATACCATGTGCATTGGATGACCTTGGTTCAGATTTCATCTCAGACATGCTATTCTTTCTCTGCATGTGACATCTGCATGATATAGTCTTAGTTACTGGGTAATTAACTCTGTGAAACTGAGATATTTGCTAGCTTAGGAACCATAGATAAAATTACTGTAAATTTCAGACTATAAGCAGCAACATTTTTCCTCCAGCTTTAAACACTGGTGCTTTAACAGCAATGCAGCTTGTTTGCAGATTTTTCCTGATTTTTCAGACTTTGATTAATTTTCAATTAACATGGAGCTCATAAAAAAATTAATCAAATTTAACAGTTAGCGTCGTTACATTGTTTACTGTTCACATTTTGCAAACAAAGCCACATACAATTAAATCATTCAGATCAGTTGCTGAAGCGCACACTCTCATCATTCCAAAAATGAGACGAAATGCCTGTGATGCAGCTCTCAAGTTGTAGATATTTGTGGCTTATAAACCAGTGTGGCTTAGGTGCATTCAGTAGACTGAAATTTATGGTAATCCCTAGAGCATGCCTATAATACGATACACTATCTTGTCATTTTGGAACAGCATAATGGACAAGATCTACAGTCTCCTAATTGAGGAGCATTACCATTCAGCTCTTATTTTGCTGCAAGCAGCAAAACTTGCATTTTCTGAAGAGGACATTTTTCAAGATATAAATCAGTGAGTTCTTCATGTGTACTTTCTGGAATATATATTTCCTATTCTAAAAAGCAAAAGCATTGTGGTTGTGGTTGATTTACTGCATAATTCTGACTTCTGACTGCTGTTGATGTGCAGCGACCAAAGGTTGCAAGGCTCAGAGTAAAGGACATGGTTGGTTAAGTGTAGATGTGAAACTTTAGAGGGTTGGCAAAAGTTATTGCACATTTAAGCTTATACACCCAAAACGTTTTTAACAGTATGCACTAAAGTGCCACTATTACTTGTGGTCATGAACGTTAGCTGTGGTATTTGTAGGCCGAAGAAGGTGTTTCTTGTCTGGCAATTGTACCTTTGCTACTTGAGTCAAGCTGAAATTTTTTTTCCCTTTGAATTGTCAGAGTTAACAGTTAAATATTCTAATACACATTCATTCATGCATACCTTTCTTTCACATACATAAAAACATGTGCATACACAGATGCAAAGTGCGCTGGCAAATGCAGCTGCTACAATAGAAGTCAATCTGTTTAGCAGCATTGTCCTTCATCTTCATCTCAAGCACTTTAAAAATCACTTCTGTGAGCTTTTAAGAGACTTTAAAAATAAAATGATTTAGTTATCTTTATTTTGCACTTCAGAACACCAGATGCAGATGGCTCAGAAGTCAACTGTGACTACATATCTATGTTGAAGAAGATTTTTTATGGTAAGGCGTGACCAGTGTTGATTCCTTTTGACAAGATGTGCTTCTCTTGATTGTGCTGTTTGATGTATTGTGACCAGACAAGCATTAGGTTATGTTGTGTCTTTCAGAAAGTGTGTGTGTGTGGGGTGTATTCTAAGAGCTTTATGACATAATTTTTGAAGTATATTAGAGAATTAAAAAGTGTTTAATTTTTGTGTACCAGAGCACCATAAGCTAGACTTAGCCAAGGTCACAGAGGCAGCTTCCTGTGCAAGTCTGTCTCAGCTAGCAGAAGGGGCAGAGGTCAATGAACTGACCAAACAGCAAGTGCTAGTGCAATACCTCAAAGTGAGTACGAACAAAATAAAGAACTGTCCAGAGCTTTACCTTAGACTGTGCATCTGTAAAGTAATATGGTGCAACTTTTCAGAGTAGGGGGTGGGAGGGTAGTAAGAGAAGCAGCGCTTCTTTCAAATGTGTTGCACTTCTTTGAGGATAATTGTTGACACACAAACATCTTTCATTTTCATTGTCCTGCATAAATAACCAAAAAATCTAAAGTCACTTATGTTGTTGCCTTAGCATGTTGGCAAAGTGTTAAAAAGATGATAGAAAGCCAGACTGCATCTTTACTTTCAGAACTCCCTTGCATTTGCGGGGCAGATACAGGAAGCTGTCCCAATCATATGCCAGTTACTGGGATCCAAGAACACCTCAGATGTCTTCGAAGCCATTGAGTTCTTTGTGACCAGCTACGAGTTTGGTGTCTCAGCTGCGATTGTTGGCATCCGCCGCATGTTGGTGTTGATCTGGTCTAAGGAACAGGCAGTGAAGGACACTGTGGTGAGCGCTTACAAGCGCCTGTACCTAGAACCAACAGGAAGTCAAAGGTGAGTGAAAGCCTTTTGGCTTTGAGGGCTAGAGTAAAGGTGGGAAGAATAAGTTATTTAAATGTAAGAGTAAGCCTCTTTATTCTGATCCAGCTTCCGTCTTTTAAACGTCTGCTTTTTTAACCTCCCTTTTTTTCATATCCGTCAACACCTGCTGACGTCATTCTCCCTGTGATGTCGGTTTCAGTTAACTTGGACCTGAGCTATTACTGCTACATTTTAAGCTGCTGTGAAAAAAAGTTTGATTACTGAAGAACTCTGGGGTTGCATGTACTTTTATCAGCAGTTTTTGAAACTTGCATCAATTTAAAAGAAAAAGCACTAAGAGCATACTCCTTAGGAGTAGGAACATACGCTTTACAAATTTTGCATTATTATTACTTATTAAATTTTTTAAGAACAATCATATATGTCTTACTTTCCAGATATTATTTTACCCTCAATTTTAATTTTGTTTTCATTGTGCAGAGCTAAAGCCATAGCAGCTGTTAAAAACCTAATCAAGCTAATTCTGGGAGCCAGTTGTGGGGATATCACTTCCCTAGAAGCTCTGGTAAGATGCCTGTTCATATTTGAACTCTGGTTTTTCTATTTCCTTCTCACTAAAGAGGAATCCAGCTACTAAGAATCTTATTTTGAGAGCCAGTTGGGGAGATATTGCTTTTCTGGAAGCACCACCATCACAGCAACAAACCACACCATCCATCACCATCCATCATCAATCTTGTCTAACCTACTACTCATCTATCTGTTTCACTTGGTACATATTTAAATGCTCATCTTTGCCCCGCATTGGTATTATTCCAGATGACAGAGCTCATGCATAGAGGTGAGATAACTCCACATGTTATTCAAGTACTGTGGGAACGTTTTACATTAAAGATATCTGACACTTCCCTTCAAGAAAGCCGAGCAGCGCTCCTGCTCATATCCATGGTGGCAGAGTAAGGCGATTTCTTTTCCACATACAATGTGTTGTTACTACATGTACTAATCTGCACTATGTAAAGCACATAGATGCACAATTTATGAATAGATTGTCTGAGAACTCTAGAACTCTAGAGGAAAAAAGACAGCTTGAGGTCTTTCTCTAAAACTGTGAAGCCTGAGTTTTTTTCTGACACAAAAATTGTAAAAATTCATGATTTATGATATTTTATGAAATTTTAGCATCCCAGTAAGCATCTCACCTGCAGTCCATTTTTCTATTTTATTTTTACCCAATAACAGGGCTGAAAGAGATATTGTCAGGAGCAACCTGGAGGTCTTGGTGGAAGAAGGTCTTGGGCCTCGAGCAGAAGGTGACTGGCTTTTAGCCCAGGCTGCATGTCAAGCAGTTCTGAAACTGGCCAGCAAAAAGGTATGTGCATGAACATCTGTTGGCATATTTTTTGTATCTAAAAATTGTTGTTTTCAAATATTAATTTAACTATTGTCTCTTCTTGACTTAATTGCTATTATTTTCTACCAAGACCAAGGGTCAGACTGCCACAGAGCCTTTCTGCCTTCCTCCAGACCACCTCTTGTTTTCTCGCCTGAGAACTATTCTTGTCACAGGTCAGTTTGTTTTGTTTGGGGTTTTTAGTCTCTCTGTCTCTCTTTTAAAAAAAGTTTACCGTTAACTTTTTTTTTCTCTGAATTTTCAGATTTTGTTCTTTTTAATCAACCAAAGATTTCAACCACAGTTTGAGTATTCATACAGTTCCTACACTGATTGACTTACAGTGGAAAGGGAATTTGGGAGGCTAGGGGAGAGGGAGAGGCACAATAAAGAAGCAAATTACTTTCTAAAACATTTTTGATTTTCTTGCTTAGGACTGAGGAGAACAGACAGTTCATTCTGGGTGCCTCTGTCTGAAAAAGCTGTGACGGTGATATATCGACTTGCAGACCAACCAGACATGGTTTGTGGAGAAATGATACGCCAGATGGCATCATTAACTTTAAAGGAATGTCAAGCATTTAATGAGTGCCAGAGTGGAGGTAAGTTAAGTACCATAAAACCTTCCTATTAAGACTAAAATCCACCAAAATCAGGTCATAACTTAGAGGGGGTTGTAGTAATGAGATTAACCAGTCTAGTTTCATTCCACAGGCAAGTGGTCAACACAGATGTCTTAAAATGGAGAAGTAGGTTCACCTAATATTATGTCCATCTTTTTGTAATTTCAAAGAGCATAATATGTTCTCCATCACTTTGAGATAAGCTTGCATAAAAACAAAACATTTTGATGCCCTGATCATGTTACAGGCCATCAGCTGCCGTGTCTATCCATGTGCTTCCCTCAACGACATTGACTCAACGATGATTGACTGACTAACTGACTTTCATTCCACAAACCATGACTTCAAACACTTATTAATTCAAGTTATGTTAAAATAATGCTCTTAAAACCATATCATCATGCTTATTCTGCCATTGTTAGCTGAAGATTTATAGGGGAACTAACTCTCCAGGTAAAAGCAGACAAAGACACTCTCTTAAATCATACTATTTATATTTTCCAACATGATTTTTGTTTAGTATGATGGTAGCTAAACTTGTTCAAAGAATATGTGTCTCTGTTGATAATATTTGACATTAGTTGCTACTCCTGTCATCGAAGACCGATTTTCTTTTAAGTCTGGATGGATCTGACTTTAGGAGTTGGGACAATATGTTATCTATGACTGGAGCAATATGGTTTGGATTGAAATGACAGGTGACTCCACAGATTCATAGAAGTCTGTGGGGGAATTGTAGAACAAGCAGTCTCTTTCAATATTTGCTTATTTTACCTAATTTAATAATAATAAGGTAAGCGACTTACCAGAAGTAGGCTTTAAAAATGTACTTAAATTTTATTCAACACGCAATTTTTGCAAACAAGATAGCAATAGAACACTAACTGTTGGTCATAGTCAGGTTGGGGTGGTAGTTGTAAAAGGGATGAATCTTATACAGCAAACTATATCCTTGAAAAATTGTGGGGTTGTAATTGGGAAGGTCTTAATAAAGAAGTTTTATGAAACAAAGTGACGAAAGTAGAAAATAGGTTCTGAAAATCAAGTCATAGAAGAAAATATGCACATATACATTTAAGCAGGGGAAACCTTGCGGGAAAGGTTAAAGTGTGCTTGTATATATGCACATTTGTGTGTGTGCGTGTGCACTTTTCTGCTTACCTCAGTATTGCCTAATTATTTGCAATCTGGATCAGCTTGCTTGCTTATGCAGCCATTAATACAATACTACCTCACTTTTATTGGCAGAAGGGGAGGTCAACATCGTCATCAGCACCATGCTGACGAGATTGTTGTCCTTTGCTGGGCAAGTGGCTATACAGCAGCTTGTTCACTTGGAGGTAAATGTGCTAGGTGAACTGAAACGACGAAACATTCTGCAAGAAGATAAAAACTGCAAGAAGAAAAAGGTAACAACAGCTTGTAAAGTTTCATTCATAGTGATCACCTCCTTTCAGGTAAAATGTCTACATGAGGTTCTCATTTTGACTTTTCTTAAAATATGTAAAAGAATAACAGTCACAAAAACGGATATCCTTAATAAAAAGAATAATTACAATGATTCAGCTTTTAAATGTATTTTTTACTTTCCCTGTAACATCAATCATTCGTAAATGAAAAGAAAAACACTTGACAAATTTGTCTGATGACTCAGCTGCAGTGTCAACTGTTTCTATTGGTTTGAGATGGGCAACAACTCCCCATAGCTTTGCAGCATAGGTCATAGGAAGAATCTGACAGTCAAACAATTTTAAGAAAACATCAGGAGCTTGTTCACCAATAGACCACCCTAAGGATTCCAACTACACCTTTTTGGCATGACTAGTCATGTTTAAAGCATGAGAGAAAGACAGACAAGTAGAAACCCAAATAATTATACTTACTTAAAACAGATATGTTTTGGACTCCAAATACTCATTTCTCTTGGGAAGAAATAAAACAACCATTTTTAAATACTACAATGTTAGACTTATTTAAATTAACTACTAAACTTAATTTACATGATATATCATTTAAAACGTTTAGCTGATTCTGCAGACAAGTAACAGTATCCAAAATTAATGCTACATCAAGCAAAATATTTCTAGGATATTTGAATTTAACTGAATTCTATGTTCACCCCTGTCAATTACATCTTTTGTTAACTCGTTAATAAACAGTGAAAACAGGGCTACAAATTTCTTCCTGCTTCAAGCACCTGGAACATAGAAAAGTTACACCACCTACTTTTACTTAAGCTTTAACACCATTATATATTACTTTTATAGTGTTATACATTCTTCCTCTCAAACTTATTGTACAGAGTTTTTCCCTTATAACTGAGTCAAATGCTTTTTGAAAGTCAGTAAATGTCACATACAATTTCTTCCAGCTAACAAGTTGCTTTTGGGCTAACACAAGTAAAGATTGATGTGGTCAACAGTGCTATAATTTCTTTGAAAGCATGCCTGTACATCATTAATGTTTTCATCTTTTTCTATCCATTTACTTAGTCTTTTATTTAGAATATAGCTATAAATCTTGCTGCAAATATTTAAGTGTGAGATTCCTCTCTAATTATTGGGCTTGTCTACCGCTCCTTTTTTTGTGAAGCAGTTGGATTAGAGGTTCTGTCCATGAAGTTGGATAAACACCTGTTCTTAATATCTTTTTAAAATACTCTGTCAAAAATGGTACGCCTAGGACTGATGAGTTCTTAAAAAACTCGCCTATTAACCCATCTGGACCAACTTTTTACCATTCTTCGAAGCAATAATAGTATCTATGATTTTGCTTGGTGATATGTCCGAGTCAAGCTCTGAAAGTGAACTATCTTGTCTTCCTTAACTAGTTCATTGTTAACAAGTAAAACAGGAAAATTATGATCATGGGTATTGAGATCAGAGTAGATCTTTGTCTTGGCATCCATACACTCATGTTTATTTCCTTCGAGGTGTAAAGTTTGTGTCCATAATTGTCTACATCTTTGCCAACTCTAGACAGGGGTACCTTAGACTTCCTCACTTGTATGGAGATTTTATTAAAATTCTCTTGTAAATGTACAAACACTATCACAAGTGAATTAAATAAAATAGGAAACAGCTTAAAATGAGCATTGACCAGAAACTAATACTTTTTTGTCTGGACTCACTGAGTAATTCTCTTGGTATTGTAATAATCATGTTTTCTACAGAATGCCAATGCCCAGGGGGAAAACATTGAAGAAGAGATGGGACTGGCTGGAATGTCTGCAGATGATGCAGAAGCAGAGTACATTCGCAGAATCTGTGAAAAGGATATTGTTGTGGGTGAGCACCTTGGTTAAACTAAAATCTGTCAGATCCATTACCAATGACATATTTTTTCCTTGATTTAGAATGATTGTCATATAGTCAGTAACTTGTCTTGGGTTTAGGATGGATGCTTTTAAGTCCATTATGTGTATTCATGTGACTAAAAGGCTGATGCACAGAATTAGAAACATCCATCTCAATCCAAATATTTTTTTTTTTTATATGTAATGTTTCAGGACCAAACCTGCTGGCAGCCTTTCAGCCACTGCTGTTCAGTGTGTGCACTAACCAAGGCCGTTATCCCCAGCCTGAACTTCGCACTGCAGCCACTCTTGCCTTGGCCAAGTTCATGTCTGTCAGGTATAGTATGCTAAGCATTTTAAAAGCAGTGCTGCCGTTTGAGACTACATCAGCAGAAGGCAGACACATTGTCATAGTAGAGTCATCACTCTGGCTCATATGCTGTTTACATGCATGCTCATGTTTACGTGATCTCTCTTTCTCTTTTGTTGTCTTTCATACACAGAGAGGAATGAGTAAAATACTTTTTAATTTTTCTGTCTCCAGTTCTGATTTCTGTGAGCAACACCTGCAGCTGATGTTCACTATTCTAGAAAAATCTCCAAGTGAGGTGATCCGTGCCAACAGCATGATCGCTGTTGGTGACCTAGCATTCCGGTTTCCAAATCTAATTGAACCTTGGACTCCTCACTTATATAACAGGTGTGAATTTTACTTTGTCCCTCAGTAGCCTACTGGGGCTTAATGCAAGAGAAAATCTTAAAGTTTGAAGAATTTTAATGGTTTTCTTTTTTTTTTCTGGTCTAATTTTTACTTTATTGACACTTTTCAACAGAATAAATGCAGGGATTTTCTTTGATGTCAAGGCTTAAGATGAAGAAAGCATGACCCCAAAAAAAATTTTCTGAAGTACTAATTGTTTGAACATTCGGACCTCCCTTATGAGTATATGTGTAGGTGTGCCATATCCAGTCTCAATATTCACAATGGAAACTTGGGGGAAAGCTTTCGTACTTGTATGGTCTCGTGCCCTGATCTTAAGAAGCATGACTCACTTGGGGACTTTGCAATGTTTTTGCATTACAGGCTCCGAGATGAGTCTCGACTGGTGCGCAGGTATGCACTTCAAGTCTTGACACACCTTATTCTTAATGACATGGTGAAAGTTAAAGGTCAGATCAGTGAGCTTGCTATCTGTGTTGTGGACAATGACGAACAAATCTCTGGGCTGGCAAAACTGTTCTTCCATGAGCTTGCCAAGAAGGTAAGATAACCCATACTTACCGGACATGCAGTTAGCAAATGCTATCATAGGCGAATGTATGCAGCATTTTGATATTACCAGCTGCAAGAATGGGATTTTTTTAAAATCTCAATCTCAAGTTGTTTTCTTCTTAGGATTTGGTGTTTATTAGTGGATAGACTTCTTTATTGGTTGTCCTCTCTATCTTTATACTCATGAGGTCAATCCAGAAAGAAATGAAAATTTATTAATTGCAAGATATTAACAACCTTCAAAAAAATAATCCTTGTGAAGATATATAATGATTCCAACCTCTGCCTGTTTTGGTACCAGTGCTGGAAATCATCAACTATGAGGGTGTTTATTCTTGTTAGCAGCTCTGTGGGTGTTATTTAATGTGGTGAAGTGGCAGCCTTTCAAACATGTTTTTAAAAAAAAACTAATGAGTGTACATTACAGCTATTTTTAAAACTGCAGGCAGTTTTCAGGCTTTGATTGCAGTTTCTAATTCTCTGAATACAGTTATACAGTTTATAAAACAAGGGTTTCTCCCCTTAAGTTCTAAGATTTCATGCTATAAGAAGTTACAGTCGATTGTTCTGCACAGGGCAATGCATTGTACAACATCCTTCCTGATGCTATCAGTCGACTGTCAGATCCTGACCTCAAAGTTGAAGAAGACCACTTCCATACCATCATGAAGTAAGCTCATACATTTCCTGTCTTTTGATTTTGTTATGTGACTTTTTGCTGCGATTTCCTTAGCTTTTAATAAATTGCTTTCTTTAGCTTTTAATGCGTTGAGAGTTTTCCATAAAATTTTTGTGAGATATTTAAGTGCAGACATCAGCTATTACATTAGTCCATCACAAGAATGTGAGTGAAATACTTGAGTTCAATGTACTCTTTGTTAAAAAAATAAAAATTTTTATATGCAATCCTGTCTTAAAGGTTTAAAAACACAGGCATGTTTGAAACATTTGCTACAAAAGTGAACTATATTTGTTTTTTAGAAGGCAGTTGTTCTCTCTTTGATAAAATAGCTGGCAACAAGAAGTAATCTATCACTTGTTTTATCAAAACAGGTACCTCTTCTCATTCATCCAGAAAGATAAACTGTGTGAAAGTTTGATAGAGAAACTGTGCCATAGATATCGGGCCACTAGGTGAGTTTGATATTTGTGAATGTTTTTGTCTTCCTTTCTAGTCTTCAGTTGTTGTTTTGTTTTTTGTTTTTTTTCTGAAAATGTTAATTTGCCACATCCTTTCATGCTTTTACACGCAGTTTTGTGGATTTTCAGAAATGAGCGCCAGTGGAGAGACCTGTCATTCTGCTTGTCCATGCTGTCTTATAGTGACAAGGGTCTCCGCAAGCTGCAGGAAAATTTTTCCTGCTTTTCTGATAAGTTGGTTGATGATGCTGTGTATGGTTACTTCGTTACAATTATCTCGAAATCTCGAACTGGATTCACCAAACCTGAAGCAAAGGTATTCAAAGTTAAAGGAGTGAGGTTTTGTTTTGTTTGCATAGGTGGGTGTGGGTGGGTGATTGTGATGAGTTATTCTGTAATCCACTTTCTTTGCATTCTTGATGTTTTTAAAAAATACAATTCTGATAATTTTTTTTGAGACAAGCATTTCTATTTACTAAAAAATGTTTTAAAGTGAAGTTGAATAAATTTATTCAATTGTCAAAGCGTACTTAAAAGATTTGGAGAAGCAGCAACCATCTTCGGAAAATCACTGGGATAGATTTGTTGAGAAGAAAAAACAATTAAAGTTTCTAATCCATATTTTCAAATTTCAGTCGCATTTGCAGACATAAAAATGTGTTGCAAGCCAGTTCACTATTTCCTTTATAAAGAAAAAATCTACTGAAATTTACTGTACTCTGGAAAGTTCTCAAATGGTCCATTGTTTAGGTATACACAAGTTTAAAAAAAAAAAAAACTCAATGAAGACCTTAGTGCAGTAATATCTTGTTTGCTGCAAGGTTTTTTTTTAAGAGTGGCTAGAACAGAGTTACACTAATATCTTGCTTCCAGGTTTTGCTTGATGAGCTAGAGGAGCGGATAGAACAGGGTCACAGGAAGGGCTTAGATGAGGAAGAAACAACTCATCGTGCCAGTAAGGCTTCCTCTTCAGCTGCTCACCAAAGAAAACAGTTCAAAACATCAGGAAAGACCAAGATGTCTGGTGTGTATCACATATCACATTAAGAACTGCCCAAAGAAACTTTCTGTTGCATGAGTTGTGTAGTTGCATAGAAACTTTTTTTTTCATTATTAATGGCTTTTTAAGAGTGAACTGATGGAAAGTTTTTACCTCTATGCTTTCAGTTTTGAAAGGCTGAAGAATGCAGCTCTTTCTTTTTGATAAAACTGTTCTGTTGTTGTTTTAAGGGCGACGGAAAGCTAAACAAAAGGAGAATGTGGAAAATTATGAAAATGCTGAGAGCCCACCAATCAGAAAATCTACACTTAGAAGACCTAATCAACGACCAAAATTTGTTTTAGACTCAGATGAAGATGAGGAAGAATTGTTTGATATAGAAGAAAATGGTAAGTGTCCTTAGCCTTTTTTGTCTCTGCTCTGTTTCTGCTCCCTCTGTCTTTTTAGATTTATTTTGTTAGCTATTGGTTATCACAGATACTTCCATCAGGGAATATTTGCTAGTTTTATGGGGTTTTCTTACATGACTTTTTCGGTGTGAATGTGTGTTGTCATTTTTCTGTATCTTTGCAAAAATAATCTACAATACACACCCTCTCTATTGTCCTCTGATTCAGATGAGAGTGGATGTTTTGATGCAGCAAGCCCAGTTCCTGCAAGAACAAAGGGAGGTAAAGTGCCTCTTGGCCGGCGAGCACAACCCCTGACGGAATCTTTTTCCCCTTAAAGCACTGGTTCCCCCTTCCCCCAAGAAAGAACATGAAAGAAAATGATGTGTGTGTGTGTGAGAGAGAGAGAGATACAAGAATTTAAGAACGGATAAATCACTATAGTGCACGCTGTCTATTCATCCACAAACATTACAGTTAAAGTTTATGATAGTGCATGGAGTTTGGGTCACAATTTATTTCCTGTCCGAATATAACTGTCACAGTGATGAATTATGTATTTTCTACTTCTCAGACCATTGTATATCACTTTATTAATAACAATATCTTTTATAGATTTACATTCTTGTTTTTTATGCTTTTGATCAAATTATTTCTAAACAGTTTATTTGTTGGCATACAGTAAACTATATTCAACTGGTTTTTATATACACAATCTATGAACTACAAACTGCATGAAACTTGTGCCTAGCCTAGCCCACGGCTGACCCTTAAAAAAACTGTTACAACTTTTGTGTGACTGCTTGCTTAACTAACAGATGCTTGACTGTCATAAAAATATCTCAGGAAGAAATTTCAGAACTACCGTTTTAATAATATCCAAAGGTGATTTTGTTTCGTGCTTTTGTGAAAAGGATTTTTAAACGCTGTCACTTATCATGGTAAGCTGTGTTTCTTTTTCCTTCTCAATGAAGCTATGGACTAAGCCAAGGCAAACTGTCAACCAGAAGTTGTGCGTCGACTCAAGCTAACAAGGCTAGAGAGAGTGATGTCCCTTCCCCTAACCGGTAGCTCTGTCGTTTTCTCATCCACGCATCTCCGTCGACTTTAGTGGCTCTTACTGATCTGTGATGTTTGTTGCGCCATTTGCCTCTGTTATGGATTGTTCTTCAATGACAATGCAACGTCGTTTCTTCTTATAGTCATCTTCATCCTCTAACGGTCTCTGCTTCCAGTTCTTTGTTTTGTTGTGTTGCTTAAGTTTTACAAGATTCTTTGTGTCCCCTTCACTGAAGCTGTAACTTTTACGGCATTCTTGGCAATACTTTTTTTTTTTTCATTTCCTGATATACAAACCATACACTTTGCTGCATGTTCTGAAGCTTTGCACTTGGATCTGTGCGCTTCAGCGATGTCGTCTGGGGAAAGATCGTTTGGTGTCATCATGCATTTTCTCCGTTTCTGCACCGCTGTCGCGTTCGCTTACTCACTTCCAGTGAAGTATTCAGATGAATCTTTCGTTTGACTGTAAGAGTCTCAAAATGTAGCTTTTTGTTATGTGTGTTTTACTTGTTTAATTTTTTTTTTTGTAACAGGGAAACTATGCTATAAAATCTGCTGAGCCACATGAACATTGCTATCCTATTATTTATGTCAAAGCGCATTGAGCTTGCTCCCAGCAGGGATATGTGCTAGAGAAATGCTATTTTATTATTATGAAAGCAGATAACCTAATGGTTGTTTTCTTTGCATTCAGTCTGTTGTTATAAATAGGCTTTTCGAGTCTTGAATTTTGTTTTCTTTCTACCCCCACCTCTCACTATTTTTTTTTTTTTTTTCATAAATGATCAAAAACGTAAATTTTTAAAGAAACGTTTTTTTGGTATTGAAATTGATATTGGTGTTTTTTTTTTTGTATGTTGTGTTTTAAATTAGTGTCCATGGCAGTGTGATCTAAGACATTCACATTATGAGAAAGCCCTGTGTGGATTCCTCATCTCGTACAGCTTGCTGCGTGTGCATGATCCTGAACCATCGCCTTTGGAATCTTTCAAGAAATGAAAGTCTTAAAATCTGTCCGCTGGAACAAATACCTCTGTATCACGTCACTAGAAGACAAAATAAAAAGAGGAAAATCTTTCTCCGCTGATGGGATCGGTAAGGGATGAAGTGAAGCAAGAAGCTGATCCCAGCCGCAGCCTGCTGAGCAATACCATTGAAAAGGTGACAATTCTGAATTAAGAGCAAGACGGCTTTGCATAAATGCAACCGCATTGCGGAAATGACTAGAAAGGAGGGAGGTGGGAAGGTCATTCACGAAGTTTGGAAACACGGGGAGTGGGAGTGAACGCTGTTCCGAGATGAGATCACAAACACACGAGCACATTAATATGCAGCAAAATTTGGATACAATAAAATATTTCTTTATTAATCCACAAGGACAATTACAAATAAGACTATCGATTTTTTTTCGTTGTTTCATGCGATTAACTTTTATTGATTTTAAAAAAAGCCTTTCGCATTAAGGGAAATAGTTTTATCACATGCGAAAAGGCTTTGATCTAGTTCGTCTTATCCTGTGTCCAAAGGGCCTATGATTCTGCTCAAAAAAAGGTTCCAACGGGATGCGTGTAAAAGATAAAATAGTAAAACAACATGCAAATTCGTCTTAGCCAGGCCCAATTTACATGATTAGCTGCTCTCTTCCCCAGTGGCCCTCGGGGAGTATTGTCAGCGACCTGATCAGCATGCAAACTATAGTCTGGGGAAAATCCTCTTTCACCTGGAAGCGAAGGAGGCCCCGCGGACACCAGAGAGTTGCGAGATAGGGTTTGTGTGCATGCTGAGCGAATGGTTACCCGCCCCTTGGTGGAAACGTCTGCAGTGATCGAGTCTTTGATCAAGGTGTAATGAGAATGAGGGCGGCTTTGATACCACCATCTGCAGTGACACGAGACAAAAGGTTGGACATCCGATTGTTGGTCGTCTGCCAAGAGGTGCATCCAAAGTTAGTGCTCGTTACAGCGCCGATATGTCAGGTGGCGGGCTGAGGCAGGTGTTTGATCATCGTCTGTCAGGGTGAAACGATGGGTGAAAGGTAATACTTTCGTCTTGATGCAACCTCCGAAGCTCGCAGGCCTTTGTTCAACAGCAAACCGCGAAAGATCCTAAGGTGTTGACAGATATATCTTTTTAGTGTAGCCTATGTTTTGTGCATTCCCATGAACTATTTTTTTTTTTATGACTCTCCGAAAGTACAAATCTCCACACAGTGTGACATTATCAGAGAAAACCGTTTCCCTGCTGGAGCCGTAGTTGTGAAGTGCGGCAAACTATGGCATACGGGGGTCAAAGCGTCTTGTTTCCGAAATTCAAAAGCGTCTAGACCCCGCGGACACTATTTCATATTTTACCCCAGGGTGTAGCAAGATAGGACCTCTCCTCAAGATCAGAAGTTCCTCGAGGTATGCAGACGCTGTGTTTTGTAGTGTTGCTGAATGGATTAGCAGACATTTTCGTGGTATTTTTTTATCAAAACCAAAAATAAAGCGTGAGTTGTATGTGTTTAGCTTTTTTCATGTTATTTTTATTTAAATTTGACTTGTAGTTACTCCTTAGCAGACGATCAAACACCAACTCGCGCAGTGATATCAAAGAAAAATAGTCCCACTATACATATTTCTTTGCAAGCTGTAATTATTTGAAACTAAAAGTTTTACGTGTTTCTCTACTGTTAACTTTAATTTTGTAGTATGCACAGACCATTGGTTCTCGCTGAGAGCTCGGTTCTGTCCTTACAACACCTTGAGGGAACTTCTGATCTTGAGGAGAGGTCCTATCTTGCTACAAGCAGCGGCGGCGTTAGGGGGTGGCAAATGGGGCGGCCGCCCCAGGCCCCGCTCTTGAAGGGGCCCCGCGCTCCAGCCCCGAGGTAAGGTGACCAGACGCTTTAGACCTCGTGTCCCGCCTGCTCATAAAATGTCCGGGCGGGACGCCCAATGTCCCGCTTTTTGGAAAGTCCATCAAAGTCCCGCATGTCTTTAAAAATCTGATTACCGTAAACTGATTCTCATCCGCGCCTTTGGTTTTGGAGGTGTCTTGTTGATCCCTATTTCTTTTTCGTCGCTCTGCAGGCTCCGGTGTTTGACCCGTGACGACAATGACCTGCCGGCCGATATCTTATTGCACGCGCCGCTGGTACATCGCCGGTGGTCGTCTGGTCGTCCCTCTTAAGGTGTCAGCTTCTTTGGTTACGGTTGTCCGAGTCTTTTTACTTTGTCTGTGTTGGAATGCTACGGACTGCTGATTTCTAACTCTGTTGTTCTTGATATAATAAATTTTTAGCAAATTGACCTAGGCCGATGTTAAAAAAAAAGAAAACAAGTGCATTTTACATTTTGGCAGACGATGCCGATCCAAAGGCATCCACAGGCCGTACCCCTGGTATAGAGTTGTAGACTAATGTACTTTGCTTGGTGATGGAGAGACGGGAAGAGAAAGTTTCACGGTGTCGTGAAGTAACTACGAAACAAGCTCCTTTGACACATCTCACTTCGGGCCTAGAGGTTGTAGTGCCAGCAGCGGGGCCCATCCTTTCCATTCACAGAGTGGCCATACATCAGTAACATATCCACCTCTTTACTGTCAATTCCAACTTGCTTGTAGGCCCCTTGAGTGTCACATTAATTTTAAGACCTCAATGCACGAATGTTCTTCTAGAATCTAGACGGTTCATGCGCGATAAATCTTGGGTGTCCACCGGCCTTCTGACACCTGGCCCTCTAGCCCGACGCCCCGCCTACCTTCGGCCTGGAAATTGTATACTGCAGACTTGAAACTTAACATCTGCAGGTGTAATGCTTGGGCGTTCCTTCTTCAGACCAGAAAAAGAAACAGGAAAACAAGATAAGATAGGAATATTTATATTTAAATTTAAAAAAACGTTTTTCTTTTTAAAATGGAATATTGTAGTGGCGTGGACAGATCTGCCGTTAAATGTCTGGTCACCTTATCCTTATGAGTTTGTCAACTTAAAATATTATATTCTGTGTTGAATGAAAAAAGGCTGAGAGGGGCTCTCCGAAGGCCTTGTCAATCGCCTCTAGGTCTCCGAAAATATAATCCTTTAAGTGGTCGCAATTGTTCTTTACACAAATATCCCAAAATAACAAAAGGTGTGGATGGTTTGTCCATTCTTGTCTGGCTGGTGAGTCATAATCCTGTACAGGTACCCGGATAACATATAGCTTCAGCTAGAAACTTATTCCAGTCTTTGTCAGGGACCTGGTCAGAGTACTAGGACTGAGTGCATGTGTGTGGGCGAAAGTCATGAGTGATGGGAGTTTCTGGAATGTGTGCCTCTTTGGTGTTAAAGAAGAACGAAAGAAAAGGTGTGACGTTAGAGGGAGAGAGCGGTCAGCGAGGAAAGATAGGGGTAGAAAGGAATGGGCGAGAGGAGGTGAAACTGGACGCTAAATGGAGGGGAGGAGGATTGTGTTTCTGATGGAAGCGAGACGTCATTGCCGGGACAGTGTACTTGTGGGAAGGGGGGAAGAGAAAGGGATTTGGAGAGAGGTGGACGCTTTTTAGGGGTAGAGAACCATTGCCTAGAGTCTAGACATTGAAACCGTGCGTTTGACTTATTGCTGGCTGTGTTAAACAAGTTGTGACAAAAAAGTACGTTCAGAAAACGCTTCTAGGTTCTAATTAATCAAATTATTGAACCCATGTCTTCACGTTAAGCCCGACAATAACAACAAGCAGTTTATTTAGTTGTCGTCACCATATTATTTCGCTGTAAGAAAAAACCGCTACTGTCACTAACGCTGGGAAAAGTTACCAACAATTAAAACACTAAATTCGTGTGTTATTTCGCGAAATGGATCCAGCCTATCTAACTGTATATAACTCAGTGCTTCCGGCATCATATCAATAGGGATATTGATACGCGTCCTCCATGACCCGGCCCCGCGCGGATGGTCGGCCCCAGGCCCCGCGTATGCCTAACGCCGCCTCTGGCTACAAGGGCACCTTTGCCACGGTTTTATAATAAGATCCCAAAGGTAAAACAACCTCTGCAGGGTCTGAACACTACTGTATAATTTTGGAAGCAAGACTTGTCCTTGAGTTCCTCATGTTGCCGCCAGGGCGAAGACTACCCTCACTTCATAACTATACTCCACTTGGTGGAATCGGTAATTAATGAGGTGAAACAAAAAGCTGATCTCCCGTTCATTCTTGTCATCGGAGCTGCATTCTACTTATACTTCCCTGAGATGATTATTTTGATTTTAAAAAAAAAAAAAACAAGGAGTGTCTAATTATTTTGGTCGGAACAGTGGGAAACCCTTTCGAATAACTAAAATGCATCATAACTAAATGAATTTGGTGTAAAATCATGATTGAGTTAGATTTTGTTCGTGATCGTATAGCTGACGCGGTCTTACTCGCATATCCTGATCAGACAGGGTTAGATGATACCCTTCAGAGACTCTCCACCAGTCTGAATGTATGGTCTCACTACTATGAAGCAGACGGCATTTGATGACATCCAGCTTTTAGCGTGTTATTTCAAAGCGAGGCTGTCCACAGCGCGACTTCCGGTGGCGTTCGGCGCGCGATTGCATGGCCGGGCTACGCCCCGAGTCGCTAAATTTTCTGCCACAGGACGACAGTCACCCCGCAAAACGACTCGGTGTAGGTCTTACTGGCAAAGTCGAGCAGCTCGTTAACCACACCATCACGTCCACTTGAGACACGAGGCTGCAGGCCAGCGGAAAGCTCCTGTGTGCCAATGAACCCTGGGCTAGTCACCGCAAAGCAGTCCTGTCCTCGGGAGGCTTGGAGGGTCAAGTCCTCGTCGCGACCTCTGTAGTGCTTCACCCAGAAACCCAGCACTTTTGGCTGTAATTCATTCGTCTGAAAGATCTGTCCGAGAGACATGCTGCACTAGTGTGCCTTTCTCTTGTTGTAAATAATTAAAGAGAAGAGAAATGCTGGAACTAGAAAGGAATAGGTCAATCGAATTTTGGTTCGACGATGCTTACTCTTTTTACCTCGTCAAACCCATTTCTCCGACTCTTCAGCACTGTCCCGTTGTGAGTTCGCACGCACTTGTGCATGGCATGAAATATTTATTGTTTGCTTCTTTTCTTGACGTTTGCATAGCGAACAAGGCTTGTTTTTAACAGTTTTCTTAAGCCTCTTTCCTCGTCCACCTAGCTGCCTGCATTTTGAGTTTTTCCATCACTTTCTGCTTAAATCCTTCCGATAGCCTAAATCTTTCGCAAAGTAAAACAAAGTTGTCTTCATTTGAAAATGGGCGGAATATTTCGATTATACTTCTTAACCGGTCAATATATATCTTAAAAAAAGAGGACTTTGAAGGGGAAGAGAGAAGTTCTTACAAGAAACTTCAATTTTACAGGAGATCGTCGACAAGCCTTTGACGGTCAACCGACCAATCAAATCGGTCTGCAAACGAGCAGAGCTGCATAAGTCTGGCCCCAGGGTCTCCGAAATCACAAGAAAAATAGACGATCGCGGATTTGGTTTTAAAAACCCGTAAAATGAATAGAGGCAGGGATAAGAAGGGGAAATGCTAAAGCCGCTGAAACCAATAATTTGACCCAGGAGATGTCCTGCCATTGATTCGAGCTCATCAAACACAGCGTTCTGTGCGTGCTAATCTGCAGCACGCGTAGTTTGGGTTGTTTGGAGAAAAGATAGGGGTGTTTGTTTGTTTGTTTATTTGTTTGAGTGGTTTTTTTTTTAAAGGAAGGAGAGGGGCTGTGTGAGTGAGTAGTCTGCTTTTTTTCTTGGAAGAGGGACGGGTTTTGAGGCTTAGGGGGTGGAGGCGTGATAAGAAGGAATTAATCGTCTTCGTGTGCGCCATCTTAGATATCTCACGATATTTTCTGTTTTAATTGACGCGAGCACAATCAATATAGTCAGAATGTAAATATTTATACTCCAAACTTTGGAGCAGACATAAGCTGTAAAATTATTCACTTTTGTTTTCTTGGTTTTGTTTTTTAGTCGGCTGCACATTAAGACAGGAAGAATATCACGACGCCATTCAAAGGTTGTTTCTAATAACAGGCGCGATGATATATGTATATTAATGTCAACTATATTGGGAGGGGTCGTATTCGTGTGCAAATCTAGATAAGAGGTCATAACCCCGTATGTCATTCTAGCATCAATTCACGACTGGATGCAGCAGTAAAGAACTTTTTTTTTAAGCCTACATTCTACGAGGAAACCCATTCAAAGCGTAGAAACCAGTCGTTGATGGGAAGAATTCCAGTGACAAACACTAAGTGTTCGGAAGAAGGAAAAAGAAGTTATCATTCTAACGCCTGAGAAATGTTGCCAACGTGGATTACCCTATTCCCTCACTAACTAGGAAATATCCTCCAATCTTACTTATTCCTGCCATTTTTGCTTTTATACCCCTTCCTCCACCAACATGCATCTCTTTTTTTTCACCGTTCCCGTCATCCATCATGATAGCTTGCTTCAATCGCATTCGTGGCTATAACAACTTCTTTGTCGTTTCCATCTTGACAGCCCGGAAGAAGCAAGTCAACGGCCTCGACGTCATCAAGCTCTAACAAAACAAATTCAGGAATAATGCAAGTTTCTGCCCGAGATCCCCGAGGTGCCAGATCCGACGTTCATTTTGGCTCGTCTTCTGAGGAAATGGAGGTTTGTGGGTAGGAGGGCGTGTTTTTTGGACCCGCGATAGCTCAGCTATTACAGCTACAACCTTTCGTGACGAGAGATGTCAGTAAAGATCGATTTTTCACATTTTCATGTCGTGAAGGTGGTGTCCTTTCCCCGCCATCTCACCCCAACTATATTCTCGCCTTTTGTCCTCGATTACGAAGCAGATGTATGAACGCCTTTACAAAAAGTCTACACTAATGATGTCACAAATGTCTAGAGGGTTGACCTGTTTCCGGAGAGCACAAGATAATGGCAGGGACATCTATGTGTTTCCTGTCGCTAACGAAACTAAGTTATCAGATCAGACTTTGGAATAAGTATCTGTTAACAAGCTAAACTCAGTTTTTCGGAAAATATTGCACTTTAGGTATCACCTATACCCGACATCAGCAAAGTTGGCTTCTTCGCCGTCGTGCACTCTTGTGAAGTGGACGATACAAGGCTACAAGTCGCCCCTTGTCCGTTGTTCTAACGTTTGTACAGCAGATAAAAAATATTGATCTCAGACCTGCCTGTGTGTCAGGGCCTTACAGTCATGGCACTGGTCGTCCCAAAGGTTTTGAAATTTCCAACTAAGCCGTGTCATAACTATTGGAGTCGGTCAACCTTCAAGTCTGCGAACAACCGCAATGAAGGCCCCAAATGTCTGAGCCACATCAACTTTAAAGCTTCTTTGTTACAAGCGAATCTTTTGCTTCTCGGCTGCTGGACCGCCACGAAAACTCGGTTAGCCACCGTGTTAAAGACCCGATGGGGTATGAGAAAAGGTAAACAGGATTTAGAAGAATAGATGATACTAATTCTTTAAATTTCACCAAACAGTGCTTTTTCAAGTAAGGTTTCAAAGATCAACATGCACAGAAAAAAAGGACATGTCACATCCATGATACCCTTTTAGTACATAGAGTGGGCTGTATTGTCAAGATTACAGCCATTGGAACTACTGGAAACGTATTAGGTCTTTCCAAGGATTAGCCGTGTTCTGATTTCTAGTTGTACACAAGGTTGAAACGTAGGGACTTGTTTTTCTGAAATGGAAAAATTTTATTAGAAATTATCCTCCAGTCATTTAGGAAAATATTCTCTCTTCTTGGTCTTTAAGACCTGGTAAGATATGAAGCAACAGCTTGGTTGCGGCCTACCGTGGTCCGTGCTGGCCGCTTAATCAATATGCAGCTGATAGTACGAGGTAGGTTGCAGAAGAAAATAGACGAAGATGTTTGACATTCATACGGGCGCACACACACACAAACACGAGTGTGTGGGTGTGAGTCCATAGAAAAAAATTACCTGCGATGGAGTGACCTTTCTGTGCTTGTTACACAACGCACGCACGCACCCTCCACGCACGCACGCACGCACGCACTTCTCTCAAGTGATCTGGAGAAAAGACAGACGAGAACAACCACGGAGAAGGCACCGGAGTCTGCACTCAGCAGGCCCACCCTCAGTCGCCATTGTCTGCGCCGAACATCCAGCGCTATCTGGCGGCGCCGGTGCCTTCACCTGATGTCACTGGTGGGGAGGGATAATGGTAAACTCGTCTTGCAGACAGTCACTTCCGCTGGAAGATGGCAGCGTTGGTGTTGGTGTGTGGTATCTTAGAGGCTTGCCACTGTGCGTACCGCAACGACCCCGGATTATGTCTGGCAACGGGCGTAACACCTGAGTGTGGAAAAATAGAAAATAAGGTTGTCTTTGTACAAATTTTAATATTTTCAAGCACCTGGGTTCGGTTATCAATTGTTTAGCGCCGTTAGTATCAAAACCCTAACACAACATAGAGTAGGACAGATATGAGCATTTTTAGTTGTAGTCAAGTGTAACAGAGGCTTGAACTCAACTTCTTGTCTGGTCATCAGCTTTGGGCGGTTGTGTACGACAATACACAATACGAAAAAAACGACCTGCCCAAGACAATTTTATAAAATTCACAAATGAAAACAAACGCGAGGCACGCTAGAACCTTTTTTTTTAAGGCACCGCTTATCTTCCGAAACAGACCTCAAGTGTTCTTTCGTGCTCAAAGAAAATAAGCCAAAAACATGAGTCATGAATAGAACAACTGACCCGAGAATTCGTCTTCGATTTTCTTTTTCTAATTTCCATTTTTTTTTTAAATTCATTTCTTTCTTTCTTTCTTTTCCTCTTGTTTTTCCTTTATTTCTTGTAAGCTAACAGTGTTAATGCTGTCGAGCTCTGAGAAGCAGGTTGAGCTAGCTCCTCCAGCAGGCCACACAACTGAGGATGTTTTGTTTTCCAATCGAGAGATGCGTCACGAGGTTTGCATGGGTTCTAAGGATGAAAGTCTTATCTTCGCCCCCTGGCCATCATGTTTATTTAGGTCCTCGGGTAAAACACCAGAACTTATTCGATTTTGTCTTTTGTCGATTCTTGATGGAAGTCTCGTACAAAACATTGAGCTGTGGCATGTTGTCTGGAAAGTTATGTCCACTTAGGAGAGCTACGGCACGATGCTCGGTATCTTGCAACATTATCTTCTGGTGTTGAAAACACTGCTATAGATCTTTACGGCCTTACAACATGGCGCTGGAAACCAGTTCCAGACTTGTTTATCTGCAATACATTTTGCTTCAGAGATCTGTTAGGAGACTGAGTGGTAAAAATAGTTTTTGGGAGAAAGGAGGATCGCGTCCTAATCGTATACTACGGCAGCACGTGGTCTTAACGGCATGAGAACGTAGCCTTTAAAACTTATTCCAGGATTGTTTCAACTTATTCCATCCTGGTTACTGAGAAGGTTACCGATTCACTACCAGTCCTGCCGGATGCGTTTTGTTGTGTAATGGTCTTTTTTTACCTGGAGAACATCGTCCAGCACTAAACTAAGTTTGGGAAGGTGGGTGGGAAGCCACAGGAAAGAAATGGTTTTGAAGCGAAACATTAAAACCATTGGTAAGCATGCTGAGCTACTTCCAGACTTTTTTGGCAATGGGATTTTAGGGCGCATTGAAGGTCTGAGCGCTTGGCCCTTTGCCCGGTTAATAACGGTCTTTAGGGGGGATAGACTTGCACTTGGCGGTCGTGTCTCCGTCTGTTGGTGCTACCGACCTTGTAACATGAAAAACGTTTCACGTGTACAAAGTTAATTTTCATTCAGGAATGTACATTTTAGAAGCACGAAGATAGTCTTGCATTTACACACACAGACCACTGGTGACCAAAAATTGTTTGATATGCCGTTTCCGAATACATGTCACAGATCGACCCGTCAGCTTCACGTTTTTTTTATTTTCTGTAACAATTGAGAGAACGTTGTGTGAATAGGGATATGAAGGGTTAAAAGAATGCGCTAGATTAAAGATTTAAGATTCATTATTCTGTCACCACTAAGGGGTATTCAGATATTAATTATATTATATTTCATACATTCCTATCTACACAATATCTCTGTTAATTAAGGGTGATTGATTTTGGAATTAGGCAAAGATGTGAAGGTCGGGTGCATTTACAAGTAACGTCTACCAAGGGTAGCCCAGACACAGTTTGTACACTGACACGTGCTGGCGTGAGCTGGGTTTGACGACAGTGGATCAGTGTCAGAGATTGTACATTTATGAAGTCCACTCCGGTGATTACACCTGTTGCAGTCTCAGCCACGTATCACTTCCCACCACCACCTCATGTCACACTATAGACAGGGATATGTCACTTGCCTGGTACTCCGGTCGACCCGTTTTAAAGAGAAATTTTTTCCCCATGTCTAACCACAAAGGGAGTACATCAGCTCTGGTGACCCAGCTCACCCTTCATCTGCGTGGGACCCAGCTTCCTCGCCCTGCGTCTTTCTGGCCTCTTCTTCCAGCTGTCACTCGTGCAGCAGCATTCTTTGGAACAGATCAGACCATCTTTACAACAGGCACTTCACTATATAAGCCATGTTCAATTTCTTTGGAACAGATCAGAACATCATAACAAAGACCGTGTTGTCAAACCGGCAATTCGCTCACATTGCACTGTAGTTCAAGAAGAGGACGCCCCAACAGTCTCCGAATTACACCGGCGGACAAGTCGATCTCCTTATAATGAATGTCCAAGGATTAAAGGCCAAAGTCTGTAGCTACGAAAAACCATTTAGCAAGGTCTCCCTCTGAACACAATCACATAACATTGGTCTAACTTTGGTGGCCAGGAAAGACGATCCTTTGAAACCCACGAGACAGGTCACCGTCCTATTGATGGTGAAAGCACTCAAATCAGGCAGCTTCCAAAAGTACCACTTCACAACTTTCATTACATCGGGAACCCTATCCTCACTCCTCTCTCTCTCTCAATTTGCATGCACAGAGATATTGCCTTCTTCTTTCTTTTCGTACTTTCTTGTTTTTTGATATTTATTTGTTCCTTCGTTTTTACCACAATTTAATGCTTTCATGGAAAGAAATTTACGGACCTGTAAAAATGTAGTGAAATCATTCTCTTGTGGTGAGCGATGTGGATATAAACCAGGACGATAAACACAAGAGAATACTAAAAAGTGGAGGAAGAATGGGGTTGGGAAAATAAACACTTTCATATTTTTTTTTCTCTCAAAAGACAGCTTATCCTTGCCAGAGGTTGTTCACAGTGCTAAGAAAAAGGCCAAAGTCACTTTTACGCAAATCATAACAGCCATGAGATTCCCCTTTTCCTTTTTTTTTTTTTTTTCGTGTTTTTTATTTATTTTGCTTATGTGTTTTTAGCCCAGTCTGCGAAATAATGACCTCGCATCTCACCACGGGTTTAGACGCTCGTAAAACTCTCAGAAGTTGAAGCTGTCTCCCGCCGCCAGTAACAGCTGCAACACGGTTAGATTTTCCACAACCACGACGGCTGGCCGATACCAAGGGAGGCAGAAATGATGCACTGCCTCTGCTCTTAACTCCAACACTCCTGGCAATGTTCCCATAGTTTGGACTGAGCAGACTGATAACTCCTATTGATTTTCGCTCTCTTTCTCTCTTCTTCCTCATCTGCCTCTCGTCTTCGGTCTGGCAACTGCAGTTTTCCTCAGCAGCTTCCTGTATGTCTGCCAGGTTCATAGGTCTGGTCTTGACTTTTCGGCTTTTGTAGTGTGGTTTATTTGGTGAACTGTCTGGGAAATTTGATTGTCCTGTCGTGGAGTACAGACCAGGCAATGGTGACTGTGTGAATGTTTGTCCTCAGCAACAACTGTCACCGTTGATCAATAGTGACGCTGCATCAGCTTTGTGTCTACATCAGAACACATCTCTAGGATGTTATCCCTCCTTCTGACCTTCCACCTCTGAAAGTGAGGTGCAAGGAGGTTGACTGTGAGCACTCGCGGCATCTTTCGAGAGGAACGCTTTTTCTACGACATACACGTGAGAGGCTCGGAATGTCCTGGAAGAGTTACAGCTTCTCCTGACACAGGTATGCCGATCAGGTGGAGCTTCCTTCAGGCAAACATACCCACGTCGAGGGTTTTCTCTCACAAAGATTTGACCCTCCGAGGTGAGATGTAATGTAAGCGGTAATTTCTATTTAGGGGTGTGTGGTGGGGTGGGGGAATGCAGTGTGAAGTAAGACTGGTGTGGTTGTGGTTGAAGAGGTTATTTGTAGACGAGAAGTGTGTGGCGATGATGCAAGCAATGAGTTGTCCACGTGACTACGAGGAGACGCAGGTGTCGTTTCGTGTGTAGAGTTTGTCGGTGCATGCGTGTGGATATCCACCATCAAGAGGCGAGCGTGTACAGGTTGTGTCGGCTTGTGCGTGTGCTTGTCCGCCTGTAAGGCTCAAGCGTGCAAGATTCTGTCGGTGCACGTGCGCGTGTGGATATGCTTGTTTATCTTGCAGGTTGGAGAGTATTGTGTTATTATTCCTATCTGCTAGTCGCAGACAGCAGATGGCCTCAGATAATGCCGTTGGCATGGCAACACGGAGATGTCCAAGTCGTATCGAGCGCGTGAAAGATGGTGGGGAAGGTAGTGGGGGTCGAGGGTACAGGTGATGGCAACAACGATGACGGCGTCAGCGATAACGACGATGAGGATGAAGCTTTTGTCAGAAACCCTTTTGGACCCGGCTGTGTGGGAGTGTGTTGGCATGCGTGATATATTTTCCACTATGGTAATCAAACCGTCCACACACACACCATCATTCTTTCTTTTTTTCTTTTCTTCTAAACGACCATGCACTCCCTATGTCTTCAGAAGGCAGCTTAAGTCCAACAGGTGGTTATTTTTGTAGTCGTGTGTTCTTTGTCGTCCATAGCCTGCTACAAGCCTCGCTTTGAAAAGAACAGTGACAGATGCCGAGCGCAGCTACCGCAGTCTGTTTACAGCTCTGCTTGGCGCAAGCTGTGGATGATTAAGAGCAGCCTTGCAGCTTCCCCGCAACAAACTTTGTAACCGAGGCTGAGAGCTCACCATTCAGTCGAAAGAAACACTCTGTCAGCAAAGCCAAGAGATCGGAAAGGGAGGAAGAGTCAGAGAGAAGAGAGCGTGTAGACGCGTCGGTCATGAAAAGTGTTTTTCATTCTTTCTATCCATCTTTGTCTCTTTAACTCTTTTTAAACAGGGCATGGTGAAAAGGAGAATACACTTCATCTTAGTCCAGATGAATCTAGTGCAGGTGCACGTTCAGTTGAATGCACTCCATCTTGCTTGATGGAAACCCCAGGCCTACGCCGATACCAAAGCATGTAATGTTGGGGGCCGATAGTGTCAATTGTTTCTTTCATCACCTTATTTATTGCTCCCTGGTTGCTTTTCTTTTAAAACGGGTTTGGTGAAGGTTTTTGGCACTGTGATGAGCTAAAGAATTTACACCCGGAACCACCGCGCCGTCCGAATAGTACAGTGTCTTGAATGGCTGATGCCGGGTGCCAAATCTTTCCTTTCCATTACCTTGAGGTTTTTTTCTGTTGATTTAAAAATAAAAGCGAGAAAGGGGGAGAGCATTTGGAGGTAGTCGCTATTTTTGTTTTGTTTTGTTTTGTTTTGTTTTTGTTGGTTGACACCCCTACCTCTTCAACCGACGTGCGTATCCATGGCTTGGTCCTCCGCGCCAGAGATGGAGAAGAGAGGCAGGATGAGAGACAGGAAGTGTACTTATGTGGCGTACTGCGCATGCCTGAACTGGTGATGACACGTGATTAGTGTAAAGTCAACATGAGATGAGACTTTGGCACTGTATCTGTGGGTACGAACACTGGCAGTCGTGAGTTTATTTGTTTGTCTGTTTGTCTATTTGTGGACTGGAACAAATGACACTCCAGATGACTTGAGTGCAGTGTACATCGTACGTATGTAAACCTTGTATGCAGGTGCCAAATAACAGTTTGTTTGTTGTTTGTTTGTTTGTTTGTTTGTTTGTTTGTTTGTTTGTTTGTTTGTTTGAAGCTGTATGCCCTCAGCACGAACATTAGAAGTGGGCTCGCTTTGCGGACTGTGTACATGCAATTCGATTCTACTCATCCTCCCCTCCACCCACACCTGCAGCGACCTTCTTTCAAACTCCAACTGTATTTACATACAATCGATTTCACTCAGTGCAAAGCCTTTGCCAAGCATAAGGTCCTCTGACTGCTTTGTATCAACACTCGGATAATAAAGCTGCTCCATGCCAACAGCTTGCACGCGTGTATCTTGATCTGCAGACTGTAAACATTTGTTTTCTTTTCTTTCGTGGGGACTGGACTCTTCTGCAACTGGTCCGTGGCAACCACATGCGTTGAAACCGGAAGTGGCTAAGCGTGTCTTTTTAAATAACTCTTGTGGCTGCATCCACAGGACCTTAACGAGCTGTAGAAATGATGTGACAGCTGTTCATGTCATTAACTGTAACACATGTAGAATATTGTTTATAAATTTATTATTTGTAGAAGACAGCGTGACCTGTCAGGCCTTAACGAACTGTAGAAATGATGTGACAGGGGGATGCTTGTTTATGTCATTAATATAGCACAAGTAAAATATTGTTTATAGAAGTGTGATCAGTCAGCGTGTAAGTAGGTCTGGTTATTTTCCTCTCGTATGTCTTATTCTTTAATGTGCAAGAATTCATAACATCGGGTTCTTCAAGTTCTCATGTCTTTCCTTTTTATTGATCAAACCTTTTTACTTTTCCTAACACTTTTGTTTGCAACTTTTTACTGATATTTTTCCTTTATTGTAGCCCATTTATATTTATTTCGTATTTCATCTCGTTTTACCTGCTTGAAGACAAGAGACCTATTGTGTTTTGCCTTTGACGAAGGTTTTCCCGTCGGACCCTCGTCTGCTTACCTAGCTACCTTGTAAATACTGAATAGACAGACGATGTAGCATCATCAAAAGAACGAGAAAAAGCTTTTGCTTACCCATCAATACAAGTGCAGCTGTATCAGACCTGACCCTACCAACTGAGGTCAAAGAGAGGCTGGTGTAACAACAGTCGTGTCCACAACACAAAGTGCAGAAGGCGAAGGAATGGGTCTTCGCGGAAGAAAAACTCTTTCTTGTCACGCCAAGCAAATATTTGTTGTCTTTTTATGACGATGTAAACCCATTTGGTGTTATCGATGTCTGCGTGGATCTCTGATCCTCCCTCAAGATGTGCAGACGGGCTTTTATTTACTAGCAAATTGCAGCCAGCCATGGCTGATTGACATGCACGCCAAGCAAATGGAACTGGGATACTGTGTACAACGTGCTCTTCCTTAAAGGTCCGGTGGGGTGCAATTTGCTTTTATAATGACTGAGTAAAGCTCAGTGCAAGATTGTATTTCTCAAGATTTGAGTGAACGACGCCCCCCTGCTTCCTCCTCAAATACATTCCTACAAACATGCCTCATGAGCACAGAAAGATCAACAACACAGAAGTCAACAGAACAGAGGTCGGCATTGTACTTAGACATTTATGTGTAAGCCTCAAACAGAGAAAAAGCTGAGACTAATAATTAGTTGTGTTTGGACATATGTAAATCTTGTGTACGCTATGTGCATGGCGATGTTTGTAGGTATTTCGATAACGGAAGAGGGTATTCACCCACCCACCTTCTTCCATATTTTTTGGAAAGATTTGCTTAGGACAAAATTGCACCTTAGTAGACCTTTAAGAATACAACAGCAAAAAGCGTTAGTTGCTGGAATGGAGAAGGTAGGATGCTTGTATATGTAAATTAAACTAGGTATTTCCTTAGACAGACAAACTGACAGACAGACCCACCTCCTTTTATTTCTGTTACTGTGCATCTAACCACTTAAGACTTGTGTTTGTATCATTAAACAAATTATCAGCAGATTTCTTCTAGAGAATTTCGGATGAAGTTTTAAAATGAGGATGTCTCTGTCTTGATGATGGTTATTATTTATAAGTAATTAAAATTACATGAATTTCGGTATGAATGGGAATGGATGCGCACGCGCGCGCGCACACACACACACATCACTAGGTTTTTTTAAGTATTTTAAAAATATTGTGAAGAAAAAACTACACTAGAACAAATGCATGTTTTAGATCGCTCGTGTTTTCCTTGTCTAAACACCAACTACAATTTTGCTTTGCTGTTAACCTGATGGCCGAGACAGCAAACAAATATACAGTACATGACCGCCACTGTAGTGGAGTCGTGCAGCTTGCAATCACGAGCACCTGCTAAATAAACTACATTCTCCATTGCTTATTTTCCTCTCCTTCTTTTTCAATGATTGATAATGTCATCAAAAGCACGAAGCCAAGTTTAACCGAGTTTGTATTTTTTTAGCCTCATAATCGGTCCCGCCTGTGTCCTAATGACAACACAACACGTCAGCGAGTCCACTGTTTAGCTCGTGCTGCTCGCTGATAATGCCTCGGACAGAAAAAAGGAGGAAAAACAATAAAAACAGAGAAAAAAAAATGACGTTATCACGTCGTGTGCATTGCTGGCGACGGCAGTAAAGTGATTCACGAGTGTTTATGTTGCACCTGCCTACCTGCGGCTTCTGGAGTACGAACGATATACACATTCACTCGTTTGTGCAAGATTTTTTTTTTTGGTGGACACTGAATGCCGGAGGATGATTTGGCTTAGATTCATCATCATCGTCGTCTTCGTCCGTCATCATCATCATCGTTGTCGTCGATCCTCCAACAACAGTTGAAAAATTATTTTGAGTAACAGATAAACTGCTGACAATGTCGAGGCTGAAGAAGGGCAAACCCTTGCTGCCAGGCAGCCCCGGAAACTTTGCTCGGTCATTGGAGTGCCAGCCGCTCAATGTCAAGTAAACACCTAGCCTTCAATGCATTGGCGAAAATGTCATCAGAGAAGGATTTTTTTTTTGTTTTTGTTTTTGTTTTTGCATTGAGCACCTTACTGACTCTAGCGTCTGAGACCATTGCTCATCCACTTCGCAGGGATGCTCAAGACACAGGAGGAGGTCTTGGCGGAGCTTAGCAAACATTTTTTTCTTTCTATCATTTAAGGAGCTTCTTTGCTGGTTGGCTCCGTCGCATTTCTTTTTCTCTATTGGTTTGAAAGATTAGAGAAAGTTTTGTGCTATAATGGCTTTTGGGCGATAAACCTGGGGGGAGTAATCTGCATAGGTGGCTCTAAGGGATGTCGGGTTTATCAAAGAAGAAAGTGAACAACAGAATGAGATCACATCGCTCATCAAAACTTCCTAATAAGGAAGATAAAAGCAGAGAGTCCCTTAAGCCTGGGGGTCGTAAGGGGTAGTGAACTGTAAGTGGTTCACCATGTCTAGAACAGGGCATGTGGAAGACGAAACCGTCATTACCTCCCTTGATAAATCAGGTATCCCATTCCTACCAAGTAGGATGGTTGGAGGGTGTACAGGGGAGAGGAGAGGGTTAAAAGATGAGTTCATACAGTAAACTCTCATCCCTTGTGTGTTAAATTGTCGCGCGGACAAATCGCCAGCCTTCCATTCTTCTCCACCTCCCCACACATCACCCCATAATGTTGAATGCCGAGAGGGAACTCTCAAGCATACAAGATGAACTAACTACCAACCACACACATCTTTACTTTCTACATTGAAACTTTACTCTAGAGGACTTACAAATAAAAGTTTTTAAGATCAGAGGGGTATGTGACAATTTTGTCAACGTCTTTTTTACGTCCCGGGAACGTAAGGGAGAGGAGACGAGCACCACCCTCACATATAGTTGCCCTCCGAGAAAACAAGACACGGCATGACGTGTTCATCTAACCAACTAACGCATTCAGTCCTTAGCCTCGTCCTTCAGTTTAACAGTCAATAACCAGAGTTGCGAGTGATTGTGAAAGAGTTAAAGTGTTTGCGATCCATCGGGTCAGCACTCTCTTGACTACAAAGCCCGGACGCCGGGCAGGGGAGCTACCAGCTAATGCTCCCACTCATGCGGTCGGAGCATCGATAAGATTTGCTTAGTCATCGACAACGACGGGATGTCTGTTGACACAGCACTGCCTGCTTTACGGTGAGCCAAGCTGCTGATGTCCTCCCTGCTCTCTCATCTTGGGTCCAGATACCTTTCCTGCTCGGAAAATATTGTGAATTATATGAACACACTTGCTCGGCTTGTCATAATATGTAGCTTTGGGTTGGACACAATCCAGTTACTCTGCCATGAAGCAAAAAAAAAAAAAATGTCCAGACATGGACATTTTCAGTTTATTCTCTGAGTTCCTTACCTTTATCGCAGCACGCGCACACACGCACGCATACACTCTATACATACGAAAAGAACCGCTGGTGGGTAAAGAGATAAGAGGATATGGTTGTGTGAGTACACTTTTCAAACAATAAAAATGTCATCATCCTCATTCTGGACGTCCTTTATGCCTCCTCTTGGATGAAGTTGTCTTTTCAGTTGTTTAAAGAGGACATTGAACGACCTCGACTATTCATTATTGACGTCATGTTTGGAGCCCTTGGATAAACAAGCCAGATCATGCCACCCGATAAATCACCGCCAGAATCGAGAACGGGTAGGGGGAAAAAACAGCTTTCACCCAATAAGCCCCAAAAGGGACGAGAAAAATGAGAATGAGGGAACACAACTGTAAAAATTAAATCGGCACACCCTCCTAATTCCTGCTCCAGGTCCATCACTCACCCCACTTGTGGGAATGAAAACACGAAGGAAGCTATCGCGCCTAATGTAGGCATCAATTGCTGGCATGTTGCATCATCTACACTGTAGTCGTATGTGTCAACATGTTTGTAATGGAGAAAAAAAACACCTATCGTCCAATAACTTATGAAAATTCCAGTGTGGTCATCCACGACCACAGCAAGATACGAACGCAGCAAAAGAAGTGGAATCAAGCAGTGTCCAGGTCAAAGGGTCCCACGAGAGTGTGTCGCCCAGTAAACAGCAGTAGTACCCAGAAAACCTCTCTCGACGAGAGGAAAAAAATTGTCCATGGGATGATCAAAGGTCAAAGGTGATTTTTGGATGGAGTCCATCCTGGGCAGCTTACGTGTAGCGGCGTCACGGCTGACAGGACAGATGTGATTACAGTTGTTCTGTGAGTGGTCATTCCATTGATTGAGTTTGAGTGAGTGCGTGTCCTCTCTCTCTCGGTACTTTTGTATGTGGGTGTGTCTTGTGAAATTATTTCGAATAGCGTCTCGTTTTCATTTGACAATAATGGCGGCTGACCTACATGCATCACTTGACTCATTCGTATCGAAAAATTGCAGTTTTGTGTTGATGAATGTGTGAGTCGGTGATATTATTTAAAATAATGTACTCGGTGGTCGAACCGAATCAGGGTAGCGGTAGAAACGGATCGAAATGGTCGACCAGACCCTCATAGGTTCATTGCCTAATCACGCCCTAGACGACTGGCATCTTTACGGAATGCAACCACTACCATCCCAACAGTAACAATGAATTCGTCTTTTTCAGAAACGATGAGTATTTACTAGATGTACCGAGTAAGAGGACAGCACAATCGTTCCAGTTTCCATTGTTGTCACTGTTGAGAGGTGACCAGTTCCTTCAAGCATACCTCGAGTTCTTGACCTGGACACACGCAGGGGGAAGCTGCCTGAAGGAGCTAAACGTGAAAATGTTTCCAGAAATATCCATTCGTCTGCAAAAAAATAGTCATTACTCTCTCCTTGACTTTGATGTCTCGTCCCGCTCCGCCACCCACGGCTCCCGCCGGCATTAATTATCTCTCTTTGCTGTAAATAGTCCTTTCGTGCATGAGCGTGCGTCTGCGCGTACCATCAGTATGATAGTCGAGACTTAGACGAGCGTCGTTACTGACTACAAGGAAGAAAAAAATGGGAAAGAAAGAAAGATAAAAATTAAAAATTAAGATTTAGAGTCAAGATGAAAGCATAAAAATTAATTATGCAGACCGTCAGTCGGACTGAAAGCATTAACCAAAATTATTTGAGGACGTCATGTGACGTACCCAGTATCTACGTCCTGAAGCACCGTGTACATTCAAAAATCTTCATGCCAAGTGATTATATGTCACAGTCTGTTACTTGTGTATGTCTGTTCATAAGTGGTCTACTTTTCACAGCTTTCCAACACTTTTTTGTTAATGCAATAATAAAGAAATAAAAATTTACAATTTGTGGGATCGTAAAAGTAGGAAAATATCGCTGCAGGTAATTTCTTTTTCGTTCTCTACTCTATTCATTTTCAGAGTTATTGTAAGGTAAGTTCTTACAACACTACCTACAGAAATTCCTAAAAGCTTTACAAGATAAAAAAAAAGAAACCAGGCAAATATTTGTGCTCTGTAGTCTCTTACAAAAATGTGTCAAGACTTGTTTCAGTAGATGGCTTGTGTGGCTGCATGGATCCAAAGCAAGAAGCCTTGTTCATGGCTTTGTTTTTGCCAAACTAATAAAGTCTCCGTTTTGTCGGAGAAAATCGAAAGCCAATAAATCTCACCAACGCCAACTAATCTACCTGATTACTCTTCTTTCTCAAAACAGCCTGATTTACTGCCCTTGACAAAGGGCGCTTATCAAAAGCGATGGGCGATTAACTCTTGCTAGGCAGCCTCATCTTTCTGTCAGGCAGCAATGTCCCTGTTCTTGAAGCATCCAGGCCATGCAAAACGGGTCAAGAGGAAAGTCTTGGAGTAATTTGTTGTTCCTCTTCGTTAAGGATAAAAAAGGAATCCACTTGCCCTTCATTCTGGACCCTTACTTGTGTGTGTGTGTGTGGTTTTTTCAGCCTTTCATAATTATTTATACAGGTTTTTCAAACTACAAACTGATCCGTGTACAGGCATAGACACTTCTCAATGTCCGTCTCATCGTTGTGTGCTTGAGTAAGCGAGTTTTTTTTTTTTTTTCGATGATATATAGCGAGTTTGGGTTTCGAAGAGTTGCATGGACATACTTCTGTGGTTTGCATGTGTATGCCGCCAAGATGTCAGCGGATCTGAGGGGAAGCAGAAACAACACTCGCACGACGCATGCGCTGAACTGACATCTGCTCGTCAACGTTTTGTGTGTTCCTGTTGTAATTTTTTTTCTTGGTGTTTGTCAACGTTGTTTGTATTTTTAGTTTTCTGTTTATGCTTCAATTAATATGAAAATTATGTCTGCATGCATTTTAGTTCATTACATGACGAAAATCAAATTAAGACCTGGAGTTTGTGTTACAGGAAAGGGTTTTGTTTTAAGCAGCTTAATAAATAAATAATCCAGGTTTTAACTCGCAGAAAGACTAAGCGAAAGACGAGCAGAGGAAGTTTAGCGCATGCGCAATGCAGAGTAGCGTTCCGCATTTCCGCAGGTGGTCTGAGGTCTGATGTGAAAGCGGGACCCATGTCCGAGGTCTATAAATAAAAGCTTACATCTGAAAGGCGTAGCTAGCTTACTTCATTGCCGAATCACAAAAAGTTGTCCTATCTTTGTAAGAACTTCGAAATTTGCCTAATCAGACCTTTATCGAGCTGGGTAGTCAGTAGGAAAAGGACTGGAGAGAGAAACACAATCAAACAGACAAACCGACAGACATATAACCAATCCGCCAGACAGACACACCAAAGCAATCTCATTATAGAAACTCATTATCTGTCACGAGTTTGCCATTAACTCTCGGCCCAGTGCACCAAGCAGGACAGACCGAGAATGACCGCCATTAGATTAGTGAAAGGTCAAACAAACTGTTTGCGATGGTCGGCAAGGCTTTTTTCATTTTTCCACCAGTATTTTGGGGAAACTCAATGCCTGCTATTTGCATGCCTGCAAAAATTCGCCTGCCGAGGCGTGCTGGCCTGTGATTGTGGACTCGGGAATGTCGCAAACAAACTTTGTCCCCTCGGCGGGATTTTGTCGGCAGTCGTGATAAAGTTGTGATCACGGGTAAATCGCCGCTTCACGATCTGGTGATGGAGTTTCCGCTTCCGATCTCAAAATCAAACAACCACTAGTCTGTGGTTTGCCATCACAAAGCACAGCTGGAAACATTGAAAAAGGAATGCCCTGCTCATGATATGTCGCTAAAAATTTTAATTGTCAAAATCGCAAACGGATGCATCAACACCTTTTAAAGACAAAAATTTTCGTTTCGAAATTGGAAGCTCAACAACTTTGCGTGCTTGCCAGTAAATGGAGTGGACTGGTTTTTGTTTTGTTTTTGTTTTCTGCTTCTTCTTCCTTTTTTATTTTTTTTTTTTATTTTTTTTTTTTTTTTATTCGCCAAGCGGAATCACAGAGGAAAGAATCTGATCCGAGGGAGATCGTGGCGAGAAGCTACAGAATCACGAATTCAACAGGAATTAAAAAAAAAAGAAACTGTCGAGGCCGTGAACTCCAGAAATAGTTTCCAGGCAAAACTTGATCACACACGCACACACGCAATTCATCGATACGTTTCTTTTAAATAATTAAAATTGCCCGGATTGGAGGTCATTGAATGCAAAAGATCGAAATCCTCCTTCCGTGAGTTCTTTTGGCTTGAATTTGATTACCATCATCTTTGATTGTCTTTATTGTAATATTTGTTTACGTTTATGTATGTTTGGTAGCAACGAATCATCTCCATGGCTAAGTCGCAGTAACAGGGTGAGCTGGGCAGATACGACCCTCTTCGTCCAGAAACAAACGAAGATTACCCAGAGTTCTTTATGACCAGAAGCGTTGCGGGGTACAGAATCAGGAAACGGGGACACACCTACCAAGACCCAAGGTCCTTGTCTTGAGTACCATCCACAGCTAGAGAACTAGTTAGTGCTGTAGGTACTGAGCTGAAATAAAGCGAACCTGATGGTACTTCATGTTTATAGTTACGTCCCCTGAAGGTTGGATGATTGAGGAGACAACTCAAATTTTTTTACAAGCGTAATCATCAAGAGAGTTGTTTTGGGCACAAGTTTTACATCCTTTATTGTTGTTGTTTTTGTGTCATAGAGACACTTCACCTCCACACCTTCCTTCCTTTCTGTCGCTCTTCTCTCCCCCGCCCCGCGTCCTGCGCAGAATGATAGCCAAGCCTCGTTTTGCAGCTCAGTGAACAGAGTCCAGCAGGTCTCTCGGGACTCAGAGATGAAAGACTCAGGTTGGTGCCCCGAAAGCTTCAGTTATCAATGATGACTGACAACTGTTGTTTTCCTCTTTGGTCGCCATGGAAATTGCCCGGCCTGGACCTGATGCCCATCATATTGTGTTCTCTCCCCGTCGTTCCCCGGCAAGAGATTTACAGATACTCTCCTCATTCTATTACAGCTCCCGTTGGAACAAAGGCATAATGAAAATTTAAGAAGTGTCCCAGCGTGTGGACGCCTCCTAATGGACACGAGTTCTTCTGGGACCACCCATCCACTGCTCGTAATGGCAGGCCCATCAGGTCTTCTAGCTCTTGTTGTTGTGAAACAGGATGAGGGTCACAGACGAGGTTTCAGCTGCGTTCAAATTAAAGTATATATATATAACTAGATATACTATATATTTACAGTATCCCAGCGTTGACATGCTCAGAACTCTGTAAGCAAAAAAAAAAAATAATAAAAAAAAAATGGAACATTGATGGGAACTGAATCTTGTACAGTTCCGATGTTCAGACATAACAATTTTATATGTAGTGGGGTAGGAATCAGGGAAAAGCCTTCTCCCCTCAAAAAAGATACTAAGGCCTGCTGCATGCTCACCTTCGCATGCTTTTACTTCTCACCTCGCATTCCTCATCACCCTTATCATCTACCTCATCATTTCAGACGACTACCTAAAACATGATAACTACTGTTGGAAATGAGTGAGAAAAAAAATAGATAAGGTTGAGGGAGGTAGGGGAAGGAGAGAAAGAGATAACGAAATGAAATTATTCTTTTAATGCGATTATTTTATACTCTTAATGTTCCCTAAGAGTGGCAGTTGAATAAACAGCCGCACATCGTGAAATCTCGAAAATCTTTCTTCAAAAGTTGCGCGCGCCTGACGCTGCGTTCCAGACCGCTGACGTTCTCATCTCGCGCCTGGGAGTTGACGCTCGTCTAACGAGAAGGCGCGAGGGAAAAAGGAATCATGCAGTGAATTATTTACATTTTCTGCAGCATCGTTGCCAAAAGGAATCCGTCTACTGTCAACAGCACAGGAAGCCGAGGTATTTGCTTTTGCGCATGTGCCGCGCGTTGGACTGGAAGACGTCGCGCATATCATACCCGCACGCCAAGTCACCTCCACTTTTCCTCCTTTTTTTTATTTTTATTTTTTTTAAAGATCAAAGTCGACAGAAAATAAAAGTCAGCCTGCACACTTTGGCTTCTAGCCATTAATAATATAACAGAAGCCTCATCTAGAAATAGGGGAAGGGTAGACACACTCTCTCCCCTGTCTCTGATCTGCCGTCCATGCATGAGTTAGTTTATGTTCCAGAGATAAAAGCCTGCAACGCCAATTTTCTTTGACACCGGGTGCGTGTGCATCAGTGGTATGTCATTGCTGGGTACATTTTTCATCACCAGGCTCTGTTCTATATCGAGGTTTATTTGATAAAAAGCAATTTGATTAATACAGAGTTGTTGAATGTCATGAGCATGCTAGTTATTAATTGGAAAACGCTTGTGTAGATAGTTATTTAAGCCAATGGTTTTCCATCATCATCATCCCTAGGCCAGTCCCTGGTGGACCTTAGGGGCATTAACTTTTTGGCTAGTAAAGTTCTTACAAGTTGTCTGCCCATTTTTTTCTTTTGTCTCCTTTTGTTATCTACCCGCACCGCTTTCTGCGGGATCATCCATGCATTTGCTGACATTCCTGAGACGTGTCCATACCCATGTTGTCTACATAGCAGATACAAAAATTAAAATTGACAATACACATTGACCTAACGGAGAAACAATCACAGCTGAAATAAGACAATATTATATAAAGTTATAAACAATAAAAACCAAGCCAAAATAAAAAAGCAGCATGTGACTAGAGCTCAGGACAAGTGTTGGGTGGAATTTGCATTTTACGCCAAGCTATCGAGTAAGACTATATCAAGACCAATCAGCCATGTCTGCAAATAAGTACCAGATGCAGAGAAAGAACAGCTGTGCGAGAAACGGGATCTGAACCCAAGACACCCGATCCCTACTGTATTGAGGACAAGCGCTTCAATCACTGCGCCACCGGTGAGCAAGTGTGTCAGGTGGATGTCCACTCCAGAACTTGTGCAACAACAACACCTCTCTACATTGTGTGTGGCGCAATGTAGGGTGACCTGTGATTGTGTTCACCACCACCATCACCACCAACTCTCTCCGACTGTAGTAGTGTAGTCATAGCTGCTCTGCGGGACGCGACATCTGTTCCTTGTGTAGATTTTCTCGTCCTCCTCTCCCAACAACGACCCCGCTTCCCCTGGAGCCAGATGGCTGTGCGGGGTCGGCTCCCTCAACATGCCATCACATCTAGCAACGGTCGATCAATCTATTTTTAGAACAAAAAAACGTTAGCCAGCACAAAAAAAAAAAAAAAAAACTACGAAAACGTAGGCGACGGATCCATCTGTGACTACGAGCTGCAAACCTGTCAACATATGGCTGTTATCTGATTTACCCAATAGCTCAGAAAAACAAGAGCCAACAGCAAGAGTTCTTGGCCACAGAAAGAATTGCTAACACGGAGACATGGGTCATGTGACTACAACATTTCCACAGGTAAGAACACGTTAAATCAATCCTTAACTACATTACTCGAAAGTCTCTTGGAATGGAAAGGTTGCTGCTAGTTGCTAGTTGCTAGTCAGAAGAACGCGCGGGTGGACGTTCAGCTAACAATACCACGTGAGGGCCGACGGAGCGGCGAGCTTGTCGTTCACCGAAAACTGTACGTGGCGCCAACGTGGGGTTTACGGTGTGATTACGGCATTCAACGTAGGCGCCATTTCAAGGGCCGTCTTCGTACCGACGTGTAGAAAATGTCAATCCTGTCTGTACATGTAATGGAAACAATCCTTGGCCTGAGAGATGTCTGAGGAATTGGTTTTGGTATTCTGCAACCAGTTCCTCCCACAAACTAGTGACGATGTGTCAGGTACGAACTCAGCGATTTGGGATCCGAACTGGAGGAGAGCTAATACCAGTGGTACCTATGTCCTGTTCAAAGATCAGTATACAAAGGTAGAGATTTCCATCCATTAACCATACACTTTTTTTGGTGAGCTGAGAGTAAAACTCGTTACGGGGGATTGGGGAACATACTCTTTTGCCACACTGGGAACTTTGGCTTTGTGGTTTTTCTCTCTAGGGCGGGACGTCTGGGTGGATTCTAGGGTTGCGAGGAAACTGTCATCACCCTGGTCCAACACCGATGTTAAAAGCCACACCAGCAGGATCGCCCATCGACAGGTCTGAAAATGTACGCTTTTCAATCTAACGGATGGCTTTCCTCGGTGAATAATTCATTCACTCCTTTCACAGGCATTGTCATTTTTCACTCTGCCTGCTTGTTTGCCTGTCCTCTAGTCCGTGGGTCGTGTGAGATGTCATTTCCCACCAAGCATCTAATTTCTGGAATTATTCCGACTTTTACAATATCGGCGCCAAGTACATGTTGTAACATGAGGAATCGTATCAACCGGCGACAGTTGTATCATGTTGTATAGTGACCTTCCTCTGTGGGCCATGACAACAAGTAAAATGTGGATTCCTGTGTGGGCCAGAGAGCATCGCATACTAGAGAGATGTTATGGCATTGTGTGCACTTTCTTTGGTAGTTTCTGTCCGTCCGTCAGTCCTCCGTCTGTCTGTCTGTCTCCCCCCTATCTTTAAAATTTAACTTTCTTCTCCATGAAAGATAAAGGCTTTATCCCCTACTTCGATCTTTCTTCCTACTTCATACCTTCGCATCCTGGTGAAGTTAGGTCCATGGTGTATGCAGTATCTGAACCACCTCTGTGCCTACCACACAAATATAAATTGTCGCAAAAAAAAATTGTTACAAAACCACATTCAACTTCAATCAGTTTAAATTTCCCAACATCGCTTCTCGTTAATTATTTTGATAACTAGAGACTAAAATTAAAGTGACTTCAAACAAAATTGGCAGCAGTGGATGAGAGCCTGTAGTGCTCGCGAAACACGATGCTTTGTGTGCATGAAAATGGCCTTTCACTTTTAGAGATGGTAATTCCATCAAATGCCAATGTGCAGATTCTTGATGGCTTTGTTATTAAATATTCAGATGGCTAAAATAAGTTTAGTTCGCAGTTCAGTGCGGAACCTTCATCATCTCCAGCAAAATGAATAGTGATCGAACTTCCATACGATTATGTTGAGTGAGTTGGTGAGATGAACTGAATGGTAGAAGATTGCTGTGAGGCATTGTACATGTTAGTCCAGTCAAGACAGTTATTTACAGTTATTTTCTATCGGTGCACCTTCACCTGTCATTTGTACAATTTGTGTCAGTTATTCCTATTGTAGGACAAATGTTCACGAACTTCTCCGTGCATTATTCTGACGGATGAACATTTTTTAAAATTGAATTATTTATATGCCCAGTGCGAATTGTAGACAATGATCTTTTTTTAACCAGGGAAAAAAATCAAAAGAATTTGATTCAAAGTTGAATTTCTGTAAAAATTCGTAGCCTCGTTCCAAAGCACGATATATTCATGCTTTATCAAAGGATTAAGAAACGATTTTAAAAAGGAAGGTAAAATATGTTCCAGATAAAAGTCAATTATTTCAGTCATTTTCTAATGGGAGACAATTGCAAATAAGGACATGTACGTTTTTCCATGCTATTTTTATCGACATCAAACTTAAGAAAATAAAACGATTTTATAACCTGTTCTATGTATTGAAAAAAAAGCCGAAAACATGGAAAATCAAACATGACTTCGTAAGGTGAAAAAAGAATGCGTGATTCACTCCCCAATTTCAACTTTTTGACCTCTTAAGGTAAATAACGAAAATTTCAACAGGTGCGATCTGATTTGACAGAAAGATTACCTGTCAAATTACTCAAAAACTAACAAGTAAACGTATAACACTAATCAGTGAATAACAAGTACAATATCAACAATAACAGTGCAGGAATAATACGAGTTATTAAGAATTTTACTGGGTGCTCTTTTATTGCCTGTCTTCATTACTTGATTTAAAAAAATAAGTAAGATGGTTACTTTATTGTACTCATGTGATTTGTGTAAAGCTCTTAATTTTTATGTCTTTGTAAATTTATCTGCTCTATTATGACTGCAGTGTGAACGAACTCGTGTGTGTGTGTGTGTGAAACAACACCAAGCTTATATTTTATTATTAAACACTTCTACCCGAGCTTGAGTCAATCAATTCGGGAATATCTTAGAACTTGATGTCTCCTCCTTTCTGAAGAAAATGCTGAGGACTCTGTAAATCCATCAATCTGCTTCGGTGTGAGCTGTATGAGCCTCAACCATGCTGACACCAAGGACCGTACATCACCTGCAAGAGCCTTAAACAACACACACTAATTACAGAAAGGTCCCACTGTTCAAAATGAGTGATTGGAACTTGAGTGACAGGTGAAGAAAGAAATGCACTGTAGATGAATATGACGATTTCTGAGTTCAGCAGACTGTACTGACATTGGAATACTTTCTTTCAAACATGAAGAAGTTGACTGGTCATTCCATGAGGGACCTTCTTACCATGTATATGTACAGGTTGACTGCTGTCTGTCTGCCAAGACCATCGCTCAGCCTCTTGCGAAGTTCTCCGCTGTTAGTCTCGGCGAGCCTAAACAAAGAATGCGACTAAATCGGAAGCTTTGTTGTCACATGCCTCGTTTTAGTAGTTAAGTGGAAAAAATCGTCTGCCAGCAGTCCAGTAATACAAAATTCGTGTCCTTACTACCGAGCAAGACTCATCAACCGCTGGATTTCTCAAGTTGTTGCTCCCAGATGACCAGTACCTGCTGACTGCGTAGCTGTTTCCAGACAAAGGATGAATGAATAAATAAATGCCGCGTAATTAATATTGTGGACAGGACAGGTGTTCGGCATGTTCTTTGATTCTTTTTATTTTGCCAGAAGCAAACACTGGTTCTACGATGACATATATAAAAAAAAGAACGAACAAGACAAAGCACTGAATGCTCGTCACGCCCCTTATCATCTGCCTGATGCTCAAGCAAGTGTTTATTAACCTACATCACAAAGCAGGTGCAGCAAATATCTGTGAGCCACTTCTCATCAATTCACATGTGGTTTTTTTCCAGTAAATGGTAGTTAAAACAAACCTCATTAAACTAGTTTCCCCGACACCATAGCGATATCAGTATATTTATCAACTGTTAATTTTTATTTATTTACCAATGTATTTCTAACATCAAGGGATGTAATAACGGTCTTTAATCACACTGGACATGGTTTATTTTCCTGCAAAAGACTCTCCATTACTATTCTGTAAAGGATTACATTGTACATCAAATCTGCAGCCAAAAGGATGGAGGGTGAGGATGGAGGGTGAGGAAAGGAAGAACAGCTTGTTTTCTTTGGTGGCGGATGTGCCAGCCTTTGTCAGCAATAAGTCAGGTGCATGTGGTGATTCGTCAGACAGTTTCACCTTCGGAGGAGACAGGACTTGCAGCTCAGTGTTTACCCTGCCGAGTGTCTGCGGCTCACCATACGATTACACACACTAGAGATGCGTGTACACTCCATCCTTCCTCCATCCCCGCCAGTACTATCACCACAACCACCACCACCACCACCACCATCACCACGACCACCACCAAACACCAGCAGCAACTCTCATGCCAGACTCTTGCGCAATCCTCAACGTGGATTAGGTAATACATCTGAACACGTCTTTGTACTGTCTGTAAGAGGAACAAAAATATATATATTTTTTTTGTTTTCGTACGCTGGGTGGATGTTTAGTAATCTGTTCCCGATCTGGGGGTTCGCAGCGTGTTTGTGAGTGTTTGAGGCCATCTGTTTCGTCCAGTGGAAGACACTGCGCGCGCCTGCAAAGACCCTTGGTAGTAGCAAACTGCGCAGTGAGCTCTGTTCAGGGGAGGCTCTGGTGTCTGTACCACCACCATTACCACCACCACCACCACCACCACCAATACCACCACCCTCGTTATCACAGGAAGTTTGGGGGTCAATACTGTAAAATATGAGGCAGTCACGAGTTATTTTTTACACTTTCATGACTTAAGACATGGAGTTTATTGTAAGGTGTATATTCGTTCTATAGTTGTGTCATTCCTTCTATAATTTGATCAATCAGTTATATAGATATCGAATGAATTATATAGTTATTTATGATGGACGCAGTGGCTGACAGTGTTCTCTACAGAGGAATTTTTGTTTTTGAGCGAAGGTGAACAGGTCAATGTCTCTTCATCTGTCAGTCTCAGCACCCGGGGTACCGTGAGTGTTTGTCGGTGCTCCTACCCGACAAGCTTGAGCCTTTTTTTTTGTTGTTGTTGTGTATAGACAAACAAATTTCATACAACGGCACAAGCTATCATAATCACAAAGGCATTGCATCAGTTCTCCCGCTTATGAACTGAATAAATGAGAGATGGACAGAGAAGATAACGACGATATTTGATGTGTGGAAAGGACGCGTGTGTGTATTTGAGAGAGAGAGGGTGATGGTGGAACTCATATTTCAAAGGGACTAGAAAAATGCAGCTTAGGTAGAGAGGACCAACCAGCTAACATGCAATATTAACATGTAAATTTGTTTCCCATCATCTTTACCGTAAATCTAGACAAGCGGATTATTTTTTTCGATATTGGCACAGAAGCCATTACTCACGTTAAACACAAAGCTATTATTTGAACCAGGGATGCAGCTGGGATTGTTGAATACGATAAAAACAATTTGTACCTGACATTTAGTGTCAGCTACAGTTTCTGTAACTTTCCTTTGACCTTTCTTCACTCGAGATACAAGCTGGGAACGAAAGTTCTAGCTTTTTTTAAGTTTGAAAAGCAAACTGTCGTCTAGACGCCTCTCCTCGGTGGCAGCTTTCAAATTAAGCGGAAACTGGGAAACAGTTTTAATTGGATTCCAAACGCGTCCTCCTCTTACTACTGGCAGTTGAAGGTGTGGCCATTAGCAGGGTAACCACAGTGTAAATCTTCAGACGTGTCAGGCAGCGGTCAGAGTCCGATTTCCTGCATTTTTCTGTATTTCCAAATGTCCAAGCCGGTAACTGCCTGCTGAGGCTGGTCTCCATGGACTTTTGTTCTGCCGGCTTTGACCCGCGTGAGGTCGTCTGAGAGAGGTGGTTGCCGTGATATAGCCCTGGTTGCTGGCACGGCTTAAAACAAACAAACAAACAAACAAACAAACAAACAAACAAACAAACAAACAAACAGAGAGGTGGAGATGTAAAAGAAAATAGAGATTGCATTAAAAAGACTGGCGACACACGGGGGGACACCAGGCGGCCACTGTGTCGGGTGAGGATGAATGTGCAAACCTTTATTTGTTCACAAGTGGACGTTGAGCCGCTTTTTGTGAGCAGTTGCCTCACCCTGATGATGAGATGGTAAGTGTTGCTGCCAGTCTCGGACTGCACGAGATTTCTCTCTGTCGGAAGCGGAAGGACGCCATGCGCGCGCAGTCGAGAGCAAGCATGGGGCTGATTTAAAATTAAAAAACTGTTTCTTAGTATTTCTGTAACTCTTTCATGGATGTAATTGCATTGACAGAGTTATTTTTACTAGTTGTAGTGTGTGTGGCTGTGTTTACATGCATAATACAGTGCATTTTGTTTATAATCAGCGCGGATAAAAACACGGTCCATTTATAAACATCCCACGCACCCAATCCTTTTAACATTCATCTTCACTGTGTCGAGATTATAATGTAAGGAAATTCTGGTTATTAGTTCGTAAGATTCTTCCCCCGGGGTAGAGGATGGAGCGAGAAAATGGCAAAGTGTATTATATACACACACACACGTGCACACATGCATACTCACAAGCATACATGCTTAGTTTGTACGTCTGTGTGCTGTTACACTCGCACACTCACTCAAGCATTCTGTCACAATAAGACAGACAATCAGATAAACCAACTCGAAAGACTGCAGAATCCTGACAGAAGATGGGAAAGCTCGAGGATTTGCTCACATAAGATTCCCTGTGTGCGATGTGAGGCCTGTCGATAGTCACACACACACAGACACATTCACAACCGATGTCTTGCTAGTTGGACTCCAACCCATCTGTCATACAGACAGTAATCTGCAGCCAGGAGAAATATTTCTAGTAGTAAAAAAGAAATGGGTCTGCGAAGGATGCGCGGAGGTTGCAATGAATCATCGCCCCCAACCCCCAACTTCACCTTTTTCTGTCTCTTTTCTCTCCCTGGTGTTGATCGGACACCCTACCCAATGGGTAGACATGGACATGTGTCATCGGGATTGCTTTTTGGTGTCATACATCGTCTAGCACCCGTTTTCTGTTTTGTTTCTACTTTTGTGGATCGCCGTTACTGAAGTAAAGTATAGTATTAAGAAACAATTTCGACTTTCTCTGGAAGTTTCCTTCTACGCTTGATTGAAATGGTCATCTAATTTTTCTTTGAGGTTGGCTTTAATATATTTTTATTTGGAATATTTCGAACTTTCACTTTATTTTAGCTTTAATTATATCATTGTATTTGCCTTTAGTCTGTTTCTGATAATTACGACTGAGTAATATTTGTATTATGTAGACAGAAATTGGAAATAAGGTAGAGTTGAGGTGGGGAATGTGCATCAGACAACAGAGGGGTATGAAGCCGGCAATCTTGTAATTATCATACATGAAATACGGATTATCATTTCCCGAAACATAAATCCTAAGATAAAGAATTTTAAAATTGATGATTTTTTTATACAGATTTATTGTGTCTGATTGGACGATGCTGATCTATTTTTTTCGAAACATCTAAACAAATTGAAACAGTTTTGCATTTTCTTCTTTATTGAGACACCCAATGCAACATGTCATCAAAGCCAATAATAATTATAGATATTAAAGATCACTTATATAGCGTGTTTCTTCACTGAGTAGCGAGATTAACAACAAACAAGTAAAAAAAGTAAACAAAAAGATACAAAATTGAAGAATTAGGATACAATAGTCATGTGGAGTCAAAGAGCGATTGATACTCAAAGTTGTTCAGTCAGCCTTGTGTTATTTTTACACAGTCCAAGATTTCTAACTTATCACTGGTTGACAAAATTTACAAATTTTCATATACATATACTTACTATCCGCGTCTGTCTACCCTAAGCCGAAAGAAAGAAAAAAAATTCACATCAAATCACAATTCGAAGTCCTCAGTCACAACCACACAGGCAGCAACCACATCCGTGACTAACGCAGTCTGCAAACAGTAATCCAATGATCAATAATAATAATAATAATAATAATAATAATAATAATAATAATAATAATAATAATAATAATAAAGAACTAAGAATTAAATCACGTTAAATTTGTCTTCACATATTACACAGCCTGATGCATGCTTGCTTTTTCTTTCCTTTTCTCCTTCTTTCCTCAATTTTTAAATTTGAGACGTTTGCATATTTGAATTGTTCAAGTGGCTCTTAAAGAATCAATTAGAGCAACAGCAACATTTGCCTCCTAGCAGAATTTTTACCGAAACTTCATTTGACATTTACATGTCAGGGAACCGAACAAACACATAAACACACACAGACAGACAGACAGACAGACAGACAGACATACACACACTCGCGCACGCTGCACGGAGAAGGCATCCATCCATTCCCAGCAACACGCACGCACACTCACGTGCCCCCTCCTGTGTCTACCAGCGAGAGTCTGGCAGCCAACTGGAGCCAAATGCCAATTGTGCAACAAGTCCTGACCCTGTTTGTTTGCAGGGCTCCGATGTGACCGCTCAACCTTTATCCCGGTTAACGGATTTATTACAGGAAACACCTGCAGACGACGATCCCGCCATTTTGTAAAACGTTTCACATTGAAGACCGCATGTCTTTGCAGACCCGGGGTTCCCTGCGATCCTTAACACATGGAAGGTTGTCTCCTAACCTTTCCATAGCAATGGAGTCACGTGTTCAAGATTCCATTTTTATTTTTGGGGAGCCAGCTTTTTGTTAGTTTGATATTTTGTTTTCCTCGTCCTCTGAATTCCCTTCCTTAACTCTCTACAGAGTGAGGCCCCAATCCCAACAGCTGGGTCGACTGGTGGACAAACGGGTATCGAACCGTCACACCTTCAGGTTTGGACGCTATTGCTCTAACATCTCTCCTATCCGCTTTCCATAAGATGTGGAAAGACTCGATGGACTGCGAAAAAAGAAAATATTATGCACCACTCGATTGTTTTTTTAGGCACAAAAACAAAGTTTTATGGATGGGAAGCCGACAGTGATGAAAGGCCATGGCCTGCTGAGAATTACCATCGGCGTCAGTGTGTGGACCATCACAGAAAAAAACTAGTCGGGAAAACGGTGTCTTGTCGGACCCACATTTATTTCGGGTATGTTTCAGTTATCAAGGGGGTGGGGAGTGGGAGTCTGTAACCATACCCATATCCACGGGCTATCGGCACTTAAAAGTGCCCGACCAGGAACACCTGAAAATTTTTGTTTCTGATTGTTCAGCGATGCTCTTGAGCGAGTCAAAACATTTTTTCCCGGGGCAGCGAAGGGAAAGTGAGGAAATCTTCAGATGCTGTGAGACGAGAGAGAAAAACACAGGGGCAAATGAGAGTAGAAGCGGGATGGTAAGGGGTGAGGGTGGTCAATGTCTGTAGGATAAATACGTACGTCCGCCAGGTCAAGTGAGTCATGCTAGCAGGACACAGTGACGTCATCGTCGACTGCCCCCCACATCCCAGTGACGTCATCGCACACCATTGACTGCTCCAACATCCTGCCTTCTGCGCACTTTTGTCAGAAAACAAGAACAGACACACGTAGGTGGGATAGGTAGTAGCTACCCGAAGGGGTGAGTGGGGTACGTTTCGTTACAGCATACGGCAATACTCCCCCACCCCACCCCACCAACCCACTTGTTTATTTGCTATAAAAATGGCAACAGGAGGTGGAGACGGAGGTGGGGGGTCGAGAGCATGTTTGTCTGATGCTGGTATGTAAACGGGGTGTTAATTCAGGACTCGTTAGATTGAGTCTGCAGTTCACACTTAGGCCACGCTGATACGGGTGGATGCACAAAGGTTAGGATTGGACGAGTAATAGCAGTGCTGCGGAGTAGACATTAGTAAGTAGTAGCAGTAGTCACAGCATTACAGTCAGTGTTACCGTAACACCCCTCCTTCTGTCATTCTGTCCGAGGAAGCGGTGTGGAGGGAGTGGGAGCTTTGTGGTGGAGGTGGGCCGAGGGGTGGGCCAAACACGGAGGACCAAACTTGGCTATCTCGCAATGTCCCGCTGAAAGATCGACTATCGCATTTTTGTCGCATGCAAATGAATGTCTGATTAACGGAGTCGCTGATAACAAGCCCGAGCTCGGGAGCATCAATGGGATTGAGAACGGGAGGAGGTAAATTGAACAGCGCATAACCGGGTATGAGCAGCTTTTCAGCTAATTGAATTTGCCTCAGACCTTCGGCGTAGATATGTGCGAATGATGTTAACTTAACCGAATTTGCTCTCTTCAGAGTGCCTGCGTGCGTGCGTGTTTACTCAATGTAACATCTGAATATTTGCAATTTGTCTGTTAGTCTGGTTTTTTTTCTTCACCCCACTCGTTCTATTTCTGGTCTCTGTCAGTCAGTCTGTCTCTGCATCTGGCACCTGTTTACAGGCTACTTTGCCATGATATAGCCTTAGATGCTGGTCTCCCTTTCAACGCCTCTTTTCTCTGTTTGTTTGCACGTGTAGGCGGAGGTTGTTTTTTTTTCTCTCTCTCATTCCCGAGATCAGATTTTTCTTTGATGGAACAATCCACAGTCTTATTCAGATTGCTTATATGAAGCAAACTCAAACATGTGTCTTGTTTTAATTATTTGAAATCAGTGTATTTTGTTAGCTGGCGAGAGAGACAGAGAGTGAGAGAGTGGGTGAGGAAGAATGTGGGTATCAGGAGTTAAATCCTGATTGTCACCCACGGGACAGTTCCCCGGGGTCAGTGTTGGTGTTTAAGGTGAAACGCAACAGAGCTAGAAACAGAATGCAGTGGCCCGGATGCAAAAAATGAAAGCTTTCTCTGTCTCTCTTTCTCTCTATATATATATACATCACTAAACAAATACAAATTTCAAGATGTGGGCTTCATAATGTGGAGGGGGGACCATAGCAGACGCGTGTCAGCTGCTCTGGTGAGTGTGAAGCGCTAGTAACACATCACCTCGACAGGTGTTAGCAAGGGTGGGGGTAGGTATCGACAGCAGTGACCACACACACGCTGGGGGCGGGTAGCAGCTGCTGAAAGCCTGCTTGTGGAGGCGGGGGAGTGTCGGGGAGAAGGGGGCATGAGTATGAGGGTAAATACGGACTGGATTCAGGCGGAATGCTAGTCCACACGAGAACACAGCTGTAGACTATCAGAGATATCTCGGATGTTATTTGCTCTTACAATTCTTTTGTACCGTTATTTCCACCCTGACCCCATCAATTTCTTAGTTGTACTGAGCTTGGGTGAGTTCACGCTTGTTCGCATATAAACATATGCTATTCATGTGTTTGTGTGTTGGTGCGCCATTACCCAAGTTCTAGTGTTTAGATGATTGCCAGAGTCGAGAATTACAACCTGACCTGAGTGGTGGGTTCGAGAACGACTCACCGACATGTCACCACCTCACCCCAAATCCTACCCTTATCTCCACCTCCAGACAGAACAGAAAATGCTCGCACATACAAAGTGGCAACAGTTACTGTTACTGCTGACAACCGGAGGGTAAGCAAGATAGCTGAGTCGAACCCCGGTAAGTAGGCAGGTGATAGGAGGGAGTACAAGGACCGCCTGGCGTCTGCTGCCACGCGCCACGTGCCGGGTGAGTCTGGGTGGCGCGAGGCTGTGTTGTCCAAGCTCAAGACTTCTTCTGGAGAGACTGGCAAGACTTTATGGCCTGCTGCTGGCAAGTTGTGGTCGCACGATGGGGTTGGAAACTGTTCCTCTTGATCTTCACAGACATGGCGCGGAAGGGAGGAAGGGCGCAGGGATTTTATGAGTCTTGCTGGCATCTGTTGGCGGTGCGCGCGCACACACACACACGCACGTACACTAACTGTAGGTGCACTTGATGTGTTACGCAAGCTACGAGAATGCATTTACCTCTTCCTGTATCTTTTTTGCCAGTTATTTTTTTTTCTCCTCTTCTCTCATTTCTTTCATTCGCCCTATCTCTATGAGCGCAGCGTTAAACACTTGTCAACAATGCAGTGAGGATCGAGTTATCGTGGGTTCATATCTCGTGTCGGGCGTGATATTTTTTTTCTTTCTCTCTCTCTCAAACACAGAACAGTAAGCAACTTATTTATCACGGGCATTTTCAGTAACCACGTGACCTCTCTCAGTTCCGAAGAGATGCAAACAATTGTTGCTGGCAGAAAGTCCAGTCGTAAGATCGATGGTGGAGTCGAATACGTCTGCGAGGAATACGCAGTTCCCGACAGTCACCGCGCGAGGTGAGGGTGAGTGGTAGGCGGGTGAAGTCACGTGCATGTTTTCCCAGCATGCAAGGGCTACAACTGAGCCTCACTTCCGGTCTTGTGTCCAGTTCCCGACGTCGCGTCGTCTTTCTGTTCAATCGGCTTTTCTCCGTTATCTCCCCTGACTCCAAGATTTGATTCCATGGAGAGATGAGAGACTGCAACGACAACACGCAAACCCCCGAGTGAGTGTGTGTGGTGCTGTCTGGCAAGGCGGTGAAAAACAAAATATCAGCCAAGGCAAAAACAAAACTTCCGCAGTTCTGCTTCAATCTGCTGATCTTTGTTTCTTCTTCCTTCTCGTTTTGCAGACTTGTGGGGATAAACAGTTCTTCCTGCAGGCAGTCAGTGCTTATATGCATGCCTCACAATGTACGACTAAACATCCACATAACGAATACTGCCACACTTACAATTCCGTCAGTGAACACTCATCTTCAACAACTTGTTTATTGCCCATGTTTATTCCTTTTCTAACTACCCACATTCATATAGACATACAGCACTATAAATATATATGCGCAGAACATATCTAGTATATAAATACATTTTACTATATATAGTGTATCTAGGCATCGACATAACCGCACAGACACACGGGATCTGTCAAACTCTGAAACTTCCGGTATTTCCATCTTCAAAATACGCATGCGTAGTTCCGCCTTTCTTCAGCGGTGGTTGATACAACCACATGGACTACTCGCCATAATTTTACGACATACGCTCAATTTGCATCCCTTAAAAACAAACACAACAAACAACCAACCAAACAACCAACCAACCTAACAAACAAAATCAACCAAACAAACAAACAACCAAACAACCAAACAAACAAACAAACAAAACAGGTGAAGTATCAGTCTTTCGTCTAACCCTGATCCCCGCTTTTTCCATCCTTTAACGAAAACCTGTTGATCGGGCAATTACTCCTGTTCCTCCCAACATCCAGGGGCGCCTGCCAGCGTGCATTCACTGGGCAATCTTTAAACCTGTTTTTGTTGATCTGTCCTTTCATCTGTCTATCCGGACTATTCATCTGTGGTTATTTGCCTTTTGTTTAGTTCTCACTTGAAACTGTTCAGGCGTCTGTCGAGCCCCTGGGCTGGAGTTGAACTTCGCCAGCCGCCCGTAAATCGTCGTTGGCCTGCTGGGTGGCTGCGTAAACTGCCTTCATGGAGCTGACGTGTCGAGAAAATAAGTTGTTCAGTGCTTTAGAAAGTTTTTGAGGGCTTCCTACCGCCGAAGATCAGGTCAGTGTGCCACAAGTCACCTTGGGAGGACTGGCTGTCTACAACACGGTGGTTGCCAGGTGCAGAGCAAGAGGATTTCTTTATCTTTTTTTTAAACAAGAAGGAAATGTTTTCATCCAGTTCTATCACGGTTGATGGTTACAGGAACTTGGATTTTTAAAAAAATATTTTTTTTATCAAAGATGCCGCTAAATCTTTTCTGTTTTGCTTCAGCCCGGACCTTCGAGTACGAGGACTATCATCGGGTTCTCGTTTGTAGCGCTTTTATTTTCAGAAACTTTTTCGGAAAAAGTTCTCAAAAAATCTCTATTCTGCAGAGACTGCTCCTTGATGACTGCAACAGGATGTTAAAACTCGAGGTGTTCCCGCGGCCACCTACTTTATCCTTTGCCAAAAACAGCATGTAAAAACCTAAAGGAACACCCACTACCCACACATAAACCACAAACAAAACAAACACAAAACATCTTTCTTTTAAACCCTGTTCTCAGATGTGTGTGCAGCAAGCTTCTAAAACATTTAAAACTTTGGCTGCCATAGTTTGCCCTACAGTAATTGTCACCAGCCCTCTTCAACACCTGAACCTGAAGTATTTTTGTTTTATTTTATTTTATTTATTTTTTTGTTTTTGTTTTTTTGGGAGGGGGTGGTGGGGATGTAAGCTAAATTTTTCTGCTGACATCGGCATGGATGCTCGTCCAGCAAAAGTAATACTAAGACAAAGTGTATTGTGTGTAGGGTTGTGGAATCGGCACCTCACGACTTGTCCTTTGACCTTTAAGATGGCGGCGACGAGGAGTTCAGTCTGTTGCCCGCGTGTTGTTCAGTTTTGCGTTACACTTGCTTGGCTTCGATCTGCTACAGGACGAATGTCTTCTGTCTGCTGCTTACTGCCGAGGGCTATGAGAGCTAAAGAAGTGTATCCTCCTAACCTAAATTTAGACAGAAATTTCTCGTCTCCAAGATTAGATCAACCCTCGGAGCACACATTCATCAGCGCAGATTACCGTCCAGGGGCTGGATGCGACTGCTATGGAAACAAGTCATCTGCCACCTGCGAAGAAACAATCATACCTTAAACACACACACACAAACACTTTTCTACAAAAGTATTATGAACGTAAATTAATTTTTAAGTTTGAATTATTTTTAGGAGGTAGGACTAAGTATTACAGAGAAAAACGAATATACGATGGGAGAAGCCAAGTGGTTACGGAGCTCTAACGAAAAAGCACCGAGAGTGTAATGGCGGAATGACAGGAAACACTTGTTTTTCGTCGACAGACAGATGCAGACTTTCCTGATATTTTTGGGAAAAGCGACTCGGCGTTCAAACCACTCTCTCTGACACGTGGGGTCAAAAGGTTAAAGAATGGCGTTAAAAGATGATGTGGTTGGGTGCGAACACATTTGTGAGTTTGCGTGTTTGTTGGCTGGGTGGTTGAGTGGGTGGATGGGTATGTCCGTTATATTTTGGAAGTGAGGCTGATGCTTTCTTTGCCAGGATGCGCAAAAGTAATTTGTAATGACTCTTGCAAGTCACATGACAGAGACAAGAATAGTTCGTAGGTCTCTCAATCTCGCCATCGAATTCATCCATGGTCTGCCTGTCTGTGTGTGTGTGGGAGGGATGAGGGAGGTTGTGCGGGAGGGATGTGGGAGGTTGTGCGGGAAGGATGAGGGAGAGTGTGCGGGAGGGATGAGGGAGAGTGTGTGGGAGGGATGAGGGAGTGTGTGTGTGTGCTCGCACGCTCGAGTGTGTCTGTGCATAATTATTATCACAGTATGTCGTGCCTTTATTTGTGGGCGATACTGTTAACTCTCATACATGGAGGCTGAGACCCAGATGTCGGCAAGTCTTTGTTGTCTATTGACTTTTTTTTTTTCGGTAGCGCGAAGCTTGTGAATTATTTTGCCAGCTGCTTCCTCGGACGCAAGCATACGTTAATGAATTCAATACAGGAGATGGTATACGCCGCCATGTCACTTGTGCTCCGCAGTCTCATACACAACATCTAGACAGACAATATCTAGACAGACAACATCTAGACAGACTGATCGTCATGGCGCACCATGCAGTGTGCTTTGTACTGCATTGCAATTCAAGAGAAAGAGGATAGATAATGGATGCTCTATTATTAGTAAGGTTGTAGAGAATGCAAAGACTGTAGATGGGAAAACAATATCATTAGGGACATATATGATTAATAAATATTCATGCAAGCTTCACTTTCACGTGCACTCTTAGGGCCACGCATACACGCTGGCGGACATACACACAAGATGAAAGCATGAAGGCATGCAGACAGAGCATCAGAGAGGCTGTAAACAAATTGCTAAACAATCCACCTCTAGGGTTACTTGAACGCTTGGAACGATCTCATACACTCAGCACCCTTTTCATTGTTAGACACCTGTTGGTTCGGGGTTTTGTTTACTTCAAAATGAATCCGGCAGGACACAGAAGACTGACAATGTTCCTTTGCTGAAAGAGGTCCATCTTGCACCTTCTGAGAAATATCGCGAAATGTTTGAAGCAGAAGGGAAAAACTGACTTCTGTTGGGACTTTGCCCGGCAGACAAATAACTTTGATTCCATGTGGAGATGGTGTGCAGTGAAGCAAAACACTCGAGCAGCGAAGTGTGTTGGAGGAAGGACAGACAGACAGACAGAAAAAAAATGAGCGAAAAGGAATGTTATTCCCGACACGATTACATCCCCTGAACATCTTCAAAGTAAATTACTTTCATGTGCAAAAGACGGGAGGGGTTTGCCTTTCTGGTGGTATTTAATCATTCAACACAAAAAAGGCATTCGATATACAAACTACATACTGGAGCCTCGTCCCCAGGTGTAACAGTCACAACTATGACGGTCACAATCAACATTGTCACACGTGGATAATCAAGGTCTATTCCACCGGAGGTTCCCTAACCCTAACCTGTGTCCCAGGTGTAGTAGTCACAACAACCATCCAACCAACCAACCAGCTGGGTTAGGGGAGTATGTAATCCTTTGTTCTTCCAGTGGTAGGCGTCTCGACTAGAGTAAATAAGGTTTTCATATTCTCTCTTCCTCGAACAGAACAGAATTTTCATTGGCTGCGGCTTTGAGTGACGTCAGTAGTTAGAATTCAGCACAACAGCTTTTGTTCGACTGTCATACCACGAAAGAAAAACAGAAGCCATATGTGTTTGAGTGTACTTGATTCCCTGGATGTTTTCTCGGATTTTCCTCCCTTCCACCTAACCAACTTGTCAAAAGGTTCCAGCGCCACTTTAATGATGGAGTTACCTTCCTTGTGTCTTCCCTAAGCCTTATGAATATTCTGTGAATCTCGTGGGTTGCAGCTGCAGGCTTTCCTTTTCTCGCCTTGTTTTGTGACAGCTGTACCTATCATACCCTTCCAAATGTACCTTCTTAATCCATCGACAAGATCGTTTTTCTTTTGAGCTAAAACGATCGAAGACAAAAAGAATGACGTGAGTGAATGAAATAAATAAAGGAGAAGATAAACTTCTCGCTACATGATGTGAGCTGTGGAACGTGAACAAGCGCCGCTCAAGACGCTGGGTCACGTGCCTGCATGCTCTGTCATGCGGATCAGACAAACCGCGGATCAGACAGTACCGGAAGTGACGCAGACTGCCAGCCGGCACGTGCGTACAGAGAGCATGTGCAGTCTAGCATCAGTTGTCGTCCTTCATCAGTCGATCTTCAGCGAACCTTCACATCGACTTTTGTTAGCTTCTTTCCTTTTTTTCTGTCGCCTTCCCTCCCTAGAGGCTTCTTTAGTAACTTTTCCAAACTTTTGATGAAGACATTTGCACTCTTCCCTTACACACACCTCTTCTTTTGATGTCCGTCACTGTTGCCCAGCCCACAGAAAATATACTGCTTGCCGTGGGCTTGGGGTGGGGACTTTAATCTTGGGGAGGTCACGGAGGGAGAAACTTGGGCCAGTTACTGGAGAAGTACCAGTCATTCACGAGGGTACAAAACCTATTTGCTTAGACACCGGCAGTGCCGTGGACAGGTCTTTGGCAACCGCGGCGCCATTGCCTTCCAAGGTCTCTTGTAGGATAGTCTTCGACAAGGTGTCCTGCTGGGTCACATGACCAAAAAAGACCAACTTACATCGCCTGACAGTTGAAAGTAGAGGTTCCTGGTGTCCTTTCTTATTTTGTACAAAAATCAGGACAGGGTCACCATGAAGTTGTCCTTCTGGAAAGATTTGTCTTAAGTTTAGACTTAAAGGTGGTAACAGAATCAGAATGACGATGGCTGACGGGTAACCCGTTACAAGGTGATGGAGGTTAGAAGGAGAAAGACCTCAGTCCATAATTTTAGAAGCTCTGCCTTTCTCTGTCCATCCTCAATAAGAAGGTTTCTGAAGTGTGAAGGGTGAAGAGAGTTAAGTGCACTGACGCAGGAGTCACTCCGTTAAAACACCGATCAGATGGAATCTTGCTGCTTTGACCACGATGCTTCAGACTAGAGAAGAGTGTTTTTAACCCCTCCTCAGTCATGTATCTTTTTTTTATTTTTTTGCTAGAGAGGTCTCTAACCTTCTGGTGGCGGTGCAGACATAAAAACAGGCGTTAAACGAAGGTCTCAGCAGGCGAGCACTTTTCCCCCTTTTTACTCCAGACAGACTGGAAAAGAAGTCTTTCAGGGAAAGGTCGTTGTATCTGGGTTGGCAGAGAAACCCTAAAAGGAGAAGTCTTCATGGCAGGGATGTGGACAACGTGGGCGTCGCCACTGGTGTGATGTTGATCGGGCGCAGCACCAACATGGCCAATGCTCATTGAACTCCGCATGACTTTCTTGCTGGCAGAGAATAGTTTTTTTCAAAATAAAAAAATAGTCTGTTACTGTTAGTAATCAACGGAGTGTTTTGTTCTGCCAAGGGAAAAGAAATGGAGGTCGACTTTTATCAAGTTGCTGAGTTAAACCCATTGCTTTCTTGAGAATTTCACAGAGCCTCAGTAACCCGGCAAGTAGTGATAAATGTGTAACAAGGTTTTTTTTTTCATAATCAATTAGATATTGTCACCTATCGACAAAGATGTGAGGGAATATCATAATCAATCAGACAAGCATAGTCACATGCCCTGGAATGTCAGTGGAAGGAAGCTGTTCGAATCTGAGGCAACTTGCTTTCACAGAAATGTTGATTGATGGAAATTTGAGGAGGGCTGAATGTTGGAACAAGGAAGAAAAAAAGAGAGAAAGAAAAATTGGGAGAGAAAAATAGGTGAAAAAAAAAAGGAATCACGAGAAGGGATCGATAGAAGGATGAGAAAAGATAGAGAGATATTACGGAGGAAAACAAATTGAACTTAAATAGTGGACAGTTCGTATACGATTGTCCGTACAAGGGGAACATGTAATATAAGTAATATAATTTTGGATCATTCTAGATTGATGTTTTCGAGTAGAAATGAAGCAAAGGAGTCAACACATCACCAACCCACCCACTCCCGGCTTTTTCCCTCCTCCCCCAACAAAAACGAGAGATGGAGGGAGAAGAGAGACAGTGAACAGAAGAAAGAGACTGCCGATAGAAGGGGAATGGCAGAGGTGTGAGAGTGAGAAACGCGTTTCTTGACTGACCGGAAGTCATAGTCTGCTCCTCCATCTTTACCTGCCTCTTACCTACCCCACCCCACCCCAGCCCACACCGAGCTGACACGTGACCCTCCACACCGACGTTATTCTTTCTTTCCAGCAGTCGCAGAGAGGAGTGTCCAACAAGACATCAAAACAGGAAGTCGGGGTCACATCAGAACATGTTGGGGAAGACTTACTTTAGTCGCAGACATTTCCTCTGTAGGGATGGTTGCCAGTGTTTACTGCTCAAGCAAATGTCGAAAACCAGTCCCTTCATTTTCATGTTAGTGTGCCTGTCCCTTCACGTTAACGTAGCTTTTTGTCATGTGACCTCACGTGACCTGACCTTTCCCATCATTTCATCCCATCTTGTCATTCCCGCTGTGTAATCGTCTCGGTCGTCCATTCACACATTTTATTTATTTACTTCGTCTGTCGTGTTACGCGACCTTTCCAGGGGGTCTTGCGTGAACTATGGCGATGTACTGATGCGTGACCCTCTCTCTCTCCTGTCACGCGACCTCGCCTGTCGATTCACGTGACCTAACATTCGGCGCTGCCTGACCTCCTGACCTTACCGACACGGAACTCTCAGGCGAGGCGATTTGGCGAAGAACTGCGAGATTTACCAGAGTTGGAAGCTGGACTTTGCCAATGTCCTCCCCCACATCCTCAACACAACTCTGTCTCATTGTCACTGGTCATCTCGAGTCTGGGTCGCCGGCGCCATAATTAAATAAATTATTTCCGTCTCGACTTCTTTTTCCGCAGAGAAGACTGTACGATTCAGACAAATAAAACTTGTTCTTTCTCTTATGCCAAGCTGAAGCTGTCGGAGTAAGAAAATGCAAACGTGTTGAATGAGTCGACTCGCACTCTAGACCGATCTGTCTAAATCTTCCTGGAAAACTAACGGACGGCCCGCCATTACACTCCACCCAGTCACAGCGTGTTCAGGAAAGAACGGATGTTGTGGGTTCGGATCTCACCTTGTGGTACGATGTTTTTTTTCTGCATGTGGCGCCTAACCGATATTGTTCGATTTATCAATACCATCGAACTTTGTTGTACTGAAGCCAAAATTATACTTGGTTTGTTTTTCGTTTTCTGTTTTGCAATGTTTGCTAGACTGACGAATGTGACATACGACTCTGTGACATTTCGTGTTAACAAGTCTTTTAAATTAACAAAGTCACCATCAGCAAGAGCAAACCGTTCTCTCGTGTAAAAGCCGCTAGGCGCACAAAATGGATTACATTTTTTTTTCTTTCTAATGGGCTTGGGAATACTCGAAAAAAAAAATCTACATCTGGACATCTTCATAAACAGCTTTAAAAATAACAGTTTTGCGGTGGGTGTGTTTTTTTTCTCCCTCAAAATAATTATTCTAAAAGTGCACCTGACCAACCGACTGCGTTGATGTCAGCTACAATCTATTTCCATGTTTATGACCGGAAAAGTATGTTGGAAATTTCTTTGGTTTCGAACATCTTACGTGACATTTTCATACTTTTTCAGGCTTCTTTCCTTAAGGTATTGGTTGGGTTTGTTTTTTCGTGGGTTTTGTGGAAATGTGCACCTGCTAAGTTTTCCTGGGAAGGATGGATCCTCCAACTGTATAATCTTCAGGTAGTTCATCACTTACTAAGCGGTTTCCACTCATGAACCTAATGACCTTTTCCATGTATGGCTATTTCCAGTCATCCAGCCTCCGGAGATTAAAGTTTCCGCCATGTCAAACCCATCACGTGATAAAGGCAAAAAGGTCAAAGCTCTGACCTGACAAAAATCGGCAAAGATAGAGATTCCCGTTAAAAAGCCGTTTGATTAAAAAAAATTGAGTAAGAAATGTGTCAGTAAAACTTTTTTGGCGCACAAGTTGAGACGTTTTGTTTACGTCACCGTAACGTCGTCTAACGTGATGATTACGACCTGTATATCCACCCGAGCATTTCCGTGTGTTTAACCCACGGAATAAGCATCTTTATTCGTGAAGAGAGACTTTATTCGATGAGACTGTTGTCGGAAAAGCTCTTTACAAAGACTGAACATAGCTGCACGTGCACACACACACACATTCTCGCACACAGAAAAACATATTCGCGAGCAAACACGCAGAACATATAATAAATTCACGAGCACTCACACCGAGAAACAGAGAAGGAGTAAAACACACACAGTCACATGCCCTGGCATTCACACACACACACACGCACACACGACACAACGACACGCGCGCACAGACGTACACTACGTGAGACATCCACACAGAAGCAGGCTTCCCGTCTCCTCCCCGCCTCCACCAGCTTCCCCCCCAGCAGCATCGTTATCTCCAGTTCCCGCGATGCACGCACCGATGGATAGGAGACCGACCGAGCACGTGCGTGCACAAACGTGCTCCTGCACGCGCGCCTCGCGCCCTGGCGACTACGGCAGCCTGTGGTTCCTGACTTGGTACCGCGCACGTGCACACACACACACTTCTTACACACACGGCCCTCCTACACACACTCACACACACCTTCTACACGCACACGCACACATCTCCTACACGCACGCACACCCCTACTACACGCACGCACACCAACCCAGCAGCTGGCACCTCGTGGTGCTCGTGGAGTTGTTGGTCTGTGTACACCCTGCTGCTGTCGGCAGTGGGTGATGCCACGTTTTGTAGCGGTGGCGGTGGTGGTGGTGATGATGGTGATGGTGGTGTCGGCCCGACAAGCCAAGCCTGGAGCGGGAAACAAAACGCCAATACACCACGTGGTGTTGGCGTGAGGCACATCCCTGCCTTCGATCGGCAGTTGTTCCAAAAGTTGCTGTTGCTTGTCTCTCCGTCTCCTCGCCTCGTACACAGACATTCATTCCGTCCTCTCATCCACGCGCCGGCAAGCAGGATACGTGCCCTCCGTCTTTGTCTCAACGTGCGGGACGTGCAGCTGACGTAGTCGCAGTCAGGCAGCCTGCTGGGTGAGAGGTGCTGTGGTGGGTGGGGTAGCAACCGTGAACATGAGCTGCTTCACACGGTCGTTGGAGAGAGAGAGAGGCAGCAGGTAAGCTGCTTGCAGCTGCAGGACGTGAAAATATGAGTTGATTAACGTGACACGTAACGGACGTAGGCAGCGTGACGTACCGACACCATTGCATCAGACGTTGCTGGTTGTACATTTGTGTCGCACTGAGGTCAGAGGTCGACAGGATGGGAACTCACAGTCTTGCGTCACACACGGCGTGCGTAGCCAGCACGTGCAGCATCTGTCGGAAGTCGGAGGAGCGTGTGCTTCGGCCCGTGTGAGGCCCGTAACAAGGGAGGGAGTGAAAAAATAAAACCCATAAACCCATTAGAGGTCTGGCTTCACGGTTTGTTGTAGTTGCCTCCATCGTCACGGTTCCTGCAAAGGAGTAACCTGGAGCAGCAGGAGTGATTTCTTTTCTTACATCTTCATCTTTGACAAGTAAGTGCAAAGATTCCTTTTGTTGCTGTTGTCTTGAAATTTTTCTGAGTAACATCTCGCTTTTCTTTTTGGAGGGGAGGGATGTTCACCAGAGCTTTCTCACTTACCCTCTTGTCATCACTGGGTTTTCTGTCTAGGTTGCTATCCCCAACCCCATTCCTCCATCACACATCGCTGTTATCGTTGTATTGTGTCGTGCGTGCGTGAGACTCATAGTGCATCGGGCGCCGAGCTGTGCACGACTTTCAGCCGCCGACTCTCGTGTTGCATGCACGGAGGGCACTACACGTCTGTCGTCTGCTTCAAGTGCGGAATATGGCGGCGTGGCTGCGGGCATTTCTCTTTAAATTCAGGGGTTTTTTTTCTTTAACTTTTACTTGTTAGATGAACACACTGTCTCGTGTCGCATGCACCACACCCTTATTTTATTCATTCATTGATTTATTCATTCATTCCACCAGATACAAAGTGTGGCAGGACTGTAAAAGCCACAAAATACGTCGAAGATTTGTATTAGCGACAAAAAACAAAAAAAAAAAACAAACAAAAAACAAAAACAAAACAAACAAACAAACAAAAAATAATTCATTCGACAGGTATATCTGTAATAAAGCAGTGGACAGGCAGAACAGAACTCTCAACAGAGTGGTGAACGGGTAGATCAGGATGGGGTAGGTCAGTCACGGAAGTGAACTCAGGCTGGGTGCTAGCCTCTAGCTGGGAAAATATCGTTAAACAGTCAGCTTCTTAAATGTAGTTATTTTAATCTATCATTATCCATGATTAACAACTACATATGAGCTTATTATACAAGGTAGACCAACATTATTGCAAAGTAGATAACAGTCATGTATATCTATACACACCATTCAAGTCATGTATATCTATACACACCATTCAAGTCATGTATATCTGTACACACCATTCAAGTCATGTATATCTATGCACACCATTCAAGTCATGTATATCTATACACACCATTCACCTTATTGAACTGTAATAACACCGATCAATGTCCATAAGCCAGCTGTCACTGTTCGCAACATGATAATAAAACACATGAAATGGTTTTGACATAAAAACCAAGTGCAAAGTCATTGTGGCAACACCTGACCTAGGCCACCCAGCAATCACGTTATTGCCCTAACCGTAATAACACGGGTGAACAGGTGTGCACACGCGCACACATACACATAAACACACAAGCAGCCTCACCACTAATGCACAACATGTAGGGTGCCAGGAATATATCTTGTAGCAGGATGGCGCATAAATCACTAACCGCTTTATTTTTGTCCTGCACCCGGGTACCCGCTGGTGGCGTCCAGTAAGTAAAGGAAACGGAGGAAGATGCGGGGGAGAGGAGTAAACATGACTTCTTGACAGCAAATTCGAGAGTTACTACAACCGCTACATTGAAACTTATGAAGAATATTGTGTCTACATATTGCTAGCTAGACATTGTTGAAAATATGTCCAGTCGTTCATGATAAAGTCGAGATCCATGGACTTTTACGGACAAGACAGTCCTTCCGCTCCTCTGAGGTTTCTTTCATGGTTTACAATGGATCCAGAACCTAGAAACTGGACTCCTTTGTCCATACACGACGATCGAGATAACGAAAAAGAAGTAAATATATAGATAGTCTAGGAAGGCAAAGTCCAACCCTTCTTTTGGAAACAATAAGAACACAGCTGCTGCTGAAGTTCATGGAGGTGAATGTACAAAGGTAGAGCCTCCAGACACAGAGCGCATTGTTTACAGGATTCCGGAGCACATCATCCACCAGTGAGTGGCAATGACCCGTTAAGCCACGATTACATATCTGCGATATCTTGAGGTTTGTGTGTGTGGGAGGTAGAGGGGGATGGGGAGAAAGCCCGAAAATAGAACAATTTGAGCAAAGAAAAGTCGGTAGTTTTCAAGAACGAGAGAGATGGGAAGGAGTTGGACAGATGGGTGGACAAAGAAATGTCCGGGGTTACACCCTAACAGTGTCACTCAATTCATTGATCGTTGAATGTTCTCGATAACCTCTGGGACTAGTCACAGCCTCCGGGGTCGATGTCCGGCAGCGAACTCTTGAGTGGCTGTCAGTCGATGATGTCCAAGTTCATATGGCAAACATGGTCTCGATGAGTGTCATGTAGTCGCCATGTCTGCTGTTTAGAGGCTGAACGAGGACCGGAAGTCGCTACATCTGCCAGTCTCCTCCCTTGACCCTTCTCTCTCTTCAGGAAGCAATTCAGCCTTCGGGGGATTTTTTTGTTGTTGAAGAAGTTGTCGTCTGGAAGGAGAGGAAATCGCTGGATGTTGTTCCATTCAAGACAATTTATATAATTTTATACAACTTATACTTACACATGTACACGCACGCGCGCACACACACGCACATAAATTCATTTTCCACACTCACACTGCAGTCACTGGGTTTCTGCAGCTCCCTCCTCCCCATCCCTAACCCTTATAATGAACCGTTTGTACACTCCGACCTCGTCGAAAGTGCTTAGTGTCCTCCACTGTGTCCCACACCCAGTTGTCTGTCACTGCCTGTCACGGTCTTCCTCGGCACCTCCACCTGGCAGTCAACGTGGTGGAGGAGGCAGACGGTGGGGAGGGAGCCAACTGAAGGGCACGTGACGTAAGATGACCTTTGGCCGACGGCGAGAACAGCAACACGTAAACTCCTGAGTGAGAAGCCGTGCAAAGTGCATGCTGGGTTAGAAATAGAGATAGTGAAAGATTGGCTTCTTCTTTCTCACACTTCTTTCTCTCTCTCACACACGCGCGCGCGGGCACACGTGCCCCGACAACTGTTTCACGCACAGTTTTTTGTCTTTTGTTTCGATTGCAAAGAACCTTAAGGCAGCAGGTGGTGTGGGGATAGGAAATGACGTCGGACAGGTAAGATGATCCGTGAGAGATGAGAGTAAGAGGTTCGACTAAGAAGGGGAGAGAAAGCTCGGACAGTTGTCGAGGAGCGGGGTAGGTGGGAAATTGGTGAAACTAAGGGTGTATCACGGCAAGGCAGACAGGTAAACAGATGCTACATGCAGAGAAAGAACAGCGTGGCCGAGACGAGAGCTGAACCCAGGAGAACCAGCCTTCACTGTACTGATGACAGGCGTTAACAGTTACGTCACCGAATGACCCCAACAGTTGTCGAGGGCGCGATGACCTGACGAATGTGCGAAAACCGAAGACAGCAGACGATAAGCCGAGAAATGGCAGACGCACCTCCCCCTTCCCATTGCAACATATGAGTACAGTAATTTGGACATTCATCCTTCTCAACATCGATCTTATCGTCGTGTGCTGGGCCTCGTCAGCTGCCTACAACCTCGACTTCTCGAGTGACCTGCTACAATTACGAAAAGATCATGGAGGAAGCAGTGCAGTTGCTCATTACATTTGAGCTGTACGACTGTTTTTTTTTTCTCTTTCTTTCTTTATGTATCTGTGTGTGTGAGGGAGGGAGAGGGCAAAACGTGTATATTACAATTTATTTTTCTTTAAATTCTCTCTTTAAAAGCAAGGTGTGGCGATGTGTGTGTAAGGAAAGGGAAGGTGTTAAAACTAAGATTTATCTAATCCTCACCAAATTAAGAAAAAAATTATCTTCTACTGGAATGTAGTAAGCTACATTTCGTTGTTGTATCTTGTTTTCACAAAACTTATTTTCTCCGTTGTGAGGTGTTACCGGAGGCTCTGTAAACAAAGATTACTACGCAGCGACAATGGCGTCGCAACTCTTCCACACGAGCAAACTTTTACACTGACATGACACGGTTATATGAGGTCATTATTCACGGTTATATGAGGTCATTATTCACGGTTATATGAGGTTATTATTCACGGTTATATGAGGTCATTATTCACGGTTATATGAGGTCATTATTCACGGTTATATGAGGTCATTATTCACGGTTATATGAGGTCATTATTCACGGTTATATGAGGTCATTATTCACGGTTATATGAGGTCATTATTCACGGTTATATGAGGTCATTATTCTTATATGAGGTCATTATTCACGGTTATATGAGGTCATTATTCACGGTTATATGAGGTCATTATTCACGGTTATATGAGGTCATTATTCACGGTTATATGAGGTCATTATTCACGGTTATATGAGGTCATTATTCACGGTTATATGAGGTTATTATTCACGGTTATATGAGGTCATTATTCACGGTTATATGAGGTCATTATTCACGGTTATATGAGGTCATTATTCACGGTTATATGAGGTCATTATTCACGGTTATATGAGGTCATTATTCACGGTTATATGAGGTTATTATCAAAGGGAAAGAGAAGACTGGGGAGGGAGCGACTCCCGTGTCCCCCGTGGCCGAACATCAACATGCCGAAGGGACACCAAGTTTCACAAATCCTCTCAGTCGATGCAGCGCGTGAATTAGCTTCACTTCATGAAATGGAGGATGGAGAGTTGACTATAAAACATCCCCCATCTGAACATTAGCGGCAGCAATCAACCAGTGTTAAGCCTCGTTATCACCTAGTCCTTGTTACACCTAAAACAACCTCGAAAGTGAATTCCCTACAAAACCACTGTCACTATTTCTTGATTCCTGCAGCCGACAGAAATTTGTCATGTGACCGTCAAGGCACAGCATCGGACATGATATGTCTAAAATTAAGAAAAAATTGCATTTTTTTTTCAACCCGGTCATCACACATGGCACACCTGTCTCTTATTATTACATTCAGCAAATCGACCAATCGACTTGCAAATTACATAATGTTTTATTTTTCTAGTTATTATTAGAGAATCCTTATTTAAACTTCGGTGCTGTGTGAATCACCTTCACCAGGGTGTACATCCACCTCGCTCACTTTTTCTGTTCGTGCACGTGACCTTACATCCAACATGTCTGAAGAGTACTTACCTGACAAGTCCAATTCAACAACGAGTTGTGTGAGTGCATCGCTTTGATCTGATGACGTACATAGACTGATGACAGTTTATCTGTTGCTACCTGTGCTCGAAGTTTCCTAAAATAAAACTGTCACATTTCCCGGCGTCCAATACAGTATTACAGGAAATGTTGCACTTATTCTGCTGAGTCGTTAAGTTAACGTTTGCAGAATTCCGAAAAAAAAAACAGCCTGTGGTTGCAGTCGCCAAACTGTGGCAGGACTCCTATTAGTACATCAGGCTTATGGAATCAGTCAAAATGTAAAAAAAGTAGTTTGTAGGTCTATACAGACATCGTCAGGTAAAGGTGAAAGTCATTTCCGGGTCGTCGGAGACCGAGATGTTAGTGAACTTTCCTTTCCAGCTCCTCTACTTGGTTAGGTTCCAATTCCGATTCTGGATAAACTGGGGAAAGCACGCTGACAGACGGAAAATATGCGCACCTGAGGGTTCGAACGCACCAATCACTTGGCTGTCTGTTTCCACGGAAATGGTCACCAGACGATATAAATGGCGATACATCAATACAAGCTAACAACAGGATGTTTATCTTCCTTGTCGTGTGTGTGTGTAGGAGGGTACTGTGTGTGTGGGAGGATGCTGTATGTGTGTGGGAGGATGCTGTCTGTGTGTGGGAGGATGCTGTCTGTGTGTGGGAGGATGCTGCGTGTGTGAATGACCCCGTATGTGATGTGACTCAGAGAGGGAGAAAGAGAACATCGAAAGAAATCTTTCTCTTCAGAATGGAATAATAAACAGTATTGAGAATGAAATAACAAACATTATTTTCTTTTCAGACAAATTAATTTCACATGCGCTTTGTCTACTCTGTTTGACCTCCTCTGACCAGAAGAGATCATTTCGTTTACATCACCTTTGTGTTCTCGATGAATTCTGAGTTATTTTCACGCACAAAAGACAGATGACAAGAAAAAAAAGGTACACGATATTTACTTCTTACAGAACGAATGAAAGTTTGATTTGACGATTCTGCCTTTTAACTAAATACAACCTCAGAGAGAAAGGAAACCCGCTAACACCCCGGGTGGAAAGCCGAGATGTGGGAAAATGTCGCACAATCTTGGTGCAATCTTCCTTAATGCAAGTGAAATTATCCTGGGAAAACATCGATCACGGAAGAGTTCAGCGATATCCTTGGCTAACATTTACGCGGAGAGTATCGGGTGGAGGCATGTAACTGGCTTTGGCTGCTGCGTAATTCTCTCCCCTGCTTGTCGATCACCCAGAGTTGCGGTCGATGAGCGAAGCGGCGGCTATGGATCAGGAAGACGATCTGGCTCTTACGTCACTTCCGTCTGCAGGTATCTACACCTACAGTCAGGCTTCAGCCTGCCGTGGTTACCAATCCCAGGATAGTGTTGTTACCAGTTCACTAGGATCGAGTTCCGATGGATGTACGAAGACGGAAGAGATAAAAGACGGGAAGGGTCTTGTTACAACAACGAACCCACAGCCAGCGAGGAGAGAGAATCAAGTAGTGATCGTGGCGGGATAGAAGGAATAGGAGCTGGAGAGAATGGTCAGGATGACTGGATTCTTGGTTGAAGGAAGGAAAGAGGTAGGAAATGAGGAATAAGGGATCGTGGAAGCTTGGTGAATGAATAATTATTGTCTTTGGTCCTGATTGGCGCAGTGAGGGTTGGTGGACGAGTGAAGGGGCTTGGTCAGCCGATAAATCAATTAATTTCTTGTGTATAGTTCGCCCATTCGTTGTTGATTATTTTTAATTCAATACTTGTTCTTCTGGCTAGTTGGTGTTGAAGACTAGTAGACACTTACCAGATCTTGATAATAATTCCCAGCGGAGGTCGAGCACCGCCAGCCCAGGTCACTGTACCCGCCACTTGACATCAAACCTCCAGCATCATCCTTCTCTTTCTCTTTAAACAGTGGTTCTCGCATGTCTTCTTTACGATACCCTTGCGATGAAACTGGATATGAAAATTCTGCTGCACGAGCTGGGCGTTTGACAGAAAGTGAAATGAAGAGCATGCAGATGGCCATTTGCTGCAAGTCCTTGAATTTCTCTTGTTGTTGGGTCAGTCCAGGGTGGGACGAACGGGAGTGGCTGGTTGGTCGGGTGGTCTGTTCTTTGGCGGTCCGCAAACCATATCGTTGTGTGGCTTGAAAAAAATACTCTATATATCTCGTAGCATATTTCTGTTGTTATTGATGTTGTTGCTGGAGGCATGTTGACTGTACGGAGAACTACAACTGTGTTTTCAATGCTCATCGTGTTTCTTTTGTGTCATCTTGGCTAGTAGTAGTTAGGACAAGTAGACTGCCTTCTCTTTCTTGGTGTCTGAAGATCATTTACAACAATTTATTGTTTTGGTTTTTTTTTTAATTCAAATGACTGGTTCATACAACAATTTCCAGCATTTTATTTCTCCCCCATTACTTCCTTCTACATTACATCCTCATACACATTACATAGCCATTCCATTCTCGAGATCCCCGCCTTCTTACATCACCGTGCAGACAGAAGGAGGGACCTCAGAAATATTCACGAATACCTCTAATATAATTACCATGTGAAAAAATCTCTTCTCATTATAAATAGCTTTGTACAAAATTGTGATTACTTTTGCTTCACGATGACTATCAATACACAGTGAACACATACACAGTGCGACGCTCTGGAACCAAATCGATGCCATGGTGTAACTATGGAAACTGGAGATCAGTGCCGAACGCTAATAGTGCTCAGCATTTGCAAAGAGAATAAAAATCTGAAATCGTAATCTCATTTCAGCTTATGCCGAGCATTTAAATGTGTGAAGAGCGTAAGCATTGTTGCCTAGCAACGTCCTAGTGATGTCGCGCATGTCATAAGTCGACAGAAAGATAAATCCTGCTTGGGTGGGTTGGTGGGTTGGTGGGGTGGGGAGAGTAGGCGGGTAGGACTGATTAGAGGGTGGAGTGAGACTAGAAGGGAGGGAGCAGCAGACGACTCAAGTGCAGCCTGGCCGTTGGGTGATATGGTGCAGCTGTGGCCGCTGATATGGAGAGGATCCATTGTTGTAAATAACTGCAGTCGTGGGCGATGCACCGAGTGAGCTTGCTTAATGAGGTGTCTGGTCTAGAGTGAGTCAGGCTGTCCTACCCGCTGAGCTGAGATCACACTTTCCAGCGGTGACCTGAACCTACTGGATAATACCTTGCACTGTAACACAGCTTGCTGAAGCTTCTGGCAGCCATCTTGCTACTCCTTATGTAAACCAACATGGACACGAGAGTCTCCTCCGATTCAAATCACAGAACGAAAAAGTTTAAGAAAGTAAACAGAGTCGACAGTTTATGAAAAATACGAAAATCTAGTGGCAGGATACAATACCGCCTTACGAATACCACCAGCGACTAGCCAACGCCTCTTAGAGGCGAAGAAATAAAATATCTTGTAGCGGCAGGCCTTCCAGATCACGTGACTACTGTTTTACGAGTACCAATATGGTGGCCTGCGAGCAAGCAGAGTTAACCAGGGTCTATTATTAGTTTCAGATTTGTAATTCTGAGCCCAACATTTTGTATGTACAATATTTAAAGAGGTGCATATGTAGATATAAAATGGATTAGGTTGTCCCAAACCCAACGTTTTGATTTACAGACAGACAGACAGACATGTGGACGTGTGAGTATATAGGTATACATGCAGATATATCCGGAGATATACAGACATAGGGATGTAATTGCGTGTGAAACACACCTATGAATATACAGAGAAGTATACGTGTAAATGAATATATAGAGATGTGTGAACAATAAGTTAACCTTTGTATAAGTCCGTATTATTTTCTCTATAAAAAGCGAACCATTCGGTCAAGAGCTGATAAATACACATACTGACTACAGACGGATAAATTAATATATGCTATTGCTTAGAGAAATTTAAAATTCGATATCTTACTGTTAAAAGATTGAGCAATTCAGCATGATGTTCACAACACAGACCTCCCCATGTTTACTGTCTCCTAGAGTTTAACGGTAAACATCGATTTCAAAGTTTGCAGGTGAGTTTTTAGAATATAAACTGTTTAGTCCTTAGCTTCCACGTTGGTTGGTTTGCTGTGTGCACCTGTGTGTGTGTGTGTGTGTGTGTGTGCACGTGCCCTATTGATGTGCTTGATTATAGTTTGATTTTTAAAGTACAACCTCAACCTCGTAAACAGGGGGTCTTTTAAATTTGTCGAACAAGTGGCGATGTTGTAGGTAAAAAAATTTGATATACATTGGATAATGGTAGCAGTAGTAACACGACGAACAGCAGAGTGTGTGTGGAAAGAGAGAGGAGATAAGCTTCGTGTCACTACACCGTGTCGACCTTTCTAGTCCAACGACCACAAGTGCAGGGCTGTCATATAGCCGAGCCCGGTGTTCAAGGTGGTGCCGGGACGCGATAATCAGCAGTTTGATGTTGTGCCACTCACTCTCAGACAGCGTTCAGGGCCCGAGTGCGTTGCCACGACAACCAGTGGGTGTTATAGTCTATAGCAGTGATGCCCAACCTTTTTCGGCCTGCGGGCCATATCCATTTCGGACAGCCGTGTCGCGGGCCACTTCGCCGCAAAAATACAAAAAGGAAAAAAAAAAAATAGAGCAGATACCATTTTTTATTAGAAACAAGTTGTACTTACCATTAATTATGTACTAATTTGTGGGATATTTGAAGTTGTTTTCCCGAAACCAACTTCTGTATGTCCGGCCTCATCGTAGAGACACCAAGTCGGAGAACTGAATCGAAATGTTCGTCCATCGAAAAAAAGATTGAGAGACGCCCCTACGTGGGGATAAATACTTCTTCTTCCTTTTTTTCGTTTTTTTAAGGTCTTCTTTTATTACTAACTTGCCGATTTCCTGCACTGTGGGCAGAAGTTTCGCGGGCCGGATGGCACCGCGTCGCGGGCCTGATATGGCCCGCGGGCCGTAGGTTGTGCATCCCTGGTCTATAGTATAGTACTGTAAAGGATATATATATATATGTACACACATTCCCTTAATGTTTGTGCTTCCTGGTCTGTTTAGAATCTTCGACTCCGACAAGTGCTCTCTCTCTTTCTCTCTCTCTCCTCTCCTTCCCCTTGTCATACATAACTCTGTCTCTCGCTTGCTAGCTCTCTGTCTTCGGAAATGTATTGTGCTGTCGTGTATTACTCCGCCCATCGATCTCTTGTCTCCCCACAGGGGGCGATCATCTGCCCAGACATGCAAGGACAATGTCAGTGGCCGGACTCTGTGATGTCGAGCCGCGGGTGTCCCTCAGTCCACCGCCATTATTTTGCAGCATTCACATTAGAAGTTCACGTGAACCCACTTTATTTTACTGGGGAACCTCCGTAACGATGTATTATTAATTGTTTCATCCTTCGTTTGTGTGTTTGTGTGTCATGATCAGAAGGTCGTCAACCTTTGACCCCAATGGTGGTTTTGTTGCAAGAAGCTCCAGACTACGGTCTGAAATTAAAAATGTCGGCAGCTATACTTACCTAACAATGCACTCAGGAATAGTCTTCCCTAACTTCCAAAATGTTTTCATCAAGAAAGAAAGGATTAATTTGGATTAATTTATTCATTGTTCATGTTATTGCGTGTGATGACGTGTGATGACGTCAGACAGTGATTGTGGGTGGCCTCTCCCCGTCTCCTCCACCCTGTCTGCAAACGGCAGCCAGCGACGGTTCGACACAGAAGCAAATACACTGGGTGGAGAGGTTAACAAACAGTTTACGCGAGACAATTTTCTTGTGGCAACTGCTGGAGCCGGCCGTTTAAGTCGACCCACGTGACTCGGTCTGTGATTTCGGTTCGTCCGCAGATTCCCACGTGCGCCAGGCATGCACGTTAAAGACTGAAGGAAAAAAAAAACCCAACCCACCATCACTGCATCGATATGTTTCTCTTTTCTCTTCTCGGGAAAACGCTCGTTTTACCAGACCACGGAGATGGAAGATGGGGGTAACCTGTAGGGAGCTAAGGATGGGGTGGATGGGACAGAACCCATCAAGTCTGGTTCCGACTGGTGTTTGCCTGCCTGGAACTAGAAGGTTTCCGGGGCGACGACTGGCGATGGTCCACATTTCTGTTATCATCGTTGAGGAAGCTTGGATGGTCGGAGGAGCAATCCTCCAAGAGAGTGATGTGGCAGCAGGCATCGGTTGGTTGAGCAGACGTTTCTCGTGTCGACACCTGCACCAGCAGCAAAGGTCAGGAAGTGCTCAGAGGAGGGCCGACGGCAGCTGCTTTGAAGTTTGTTTGAAGTGAAGAGAATGCTAGACAAATGTGAGAGAAATAAAAGCAAAGGTTATTGCCGAGATTAATGACGGGAAATCATCTCTTCCTACTCCTCTTCCCCATGAAACGAAGAAAGAATGATTGCATTCTCTCTCTCTTCTTTTCTTTCTTTCCCTCGTAAGAGCTGGAATCAATTTCGGAGACCGACATAAACCAGGCAGTGAAACAGATTGAATCATTCATCATTCAGTTAAGACATTAAGACACCAATATGATGAAAGGAGGAAAGTATAAGTCTCTGGATCCTCAGTCCGCCATTTTTAAAGATAAATAAACGAAGTTTGTCAATCGCTCAACCACCGTACAAATGGGGATTTTTGACTAAAAATATTTTGTCGAACTGGAAAGAGTAAGTCGAACATAGGTGACAGTCTACCTGCTGGTAAAGATAATCTCGACTAATCTTTTTCTCATCTTACCTTTCCCTGACGGAATGACACCAAAGCTTCGTCGACTTGTACCCTGCGTTACACGGGTATCACAACTTTTATTATTTTTTTTTAATACTATTTGGAAGTGAATCTGATGCTTTTCCTTTAACCTCTGAACTATTCGTTTCGTCTTTACATACTTTAAATGAATTCATGTCAGTGCGCAACATAGCAATGTAATTCCCAGTGAGAGAGAGAGAGAGAAAGGCGGAGAAAGCGGAGGTTTTGTCAGATGTAGTCGAAGACAATGTACAGTGTTTACAATGCAGCCTCAGTGCAGTCCCTCCCTGTGCTTTGAAAGTTTCTATTCTGTTCTGAGACAGCTTTGTCTGCGTGTTTGTCTTAGCGAGCACAACGCACCGTCTAACCCCAGGACCGTTGCTGAAGACGGCGGCACGCGCTTTGTTGTCTCGACGGATGCGAGAGTCGGACCTGTTGTTTGTCCTGTCTCTTCCGCCGTCGCTTTGCCACGTTCGAGTGTAAAAACAGATCAAAATACATGTACTCAAGAAGACTGAATAACAGTGCATCCGGAGACGAAGCTCGTACCACGTGATCACGTTTTGTCACGTCAGGGGGCGCCGTTAACGGTTTTCCCGACCTTTAACCGAGGGCTTAACCAAGGTTTCGGAAGTTATCCGAAGGCTCCAACTTTTGATTAGAAGAAAAGAATGCTTCCTTATTTTCAGAGCTGGGCTGCCAGGTTCAACCCTGCCTAGAATATCTTTTCCTATCTGTATCTTAAATGATTTTAAGTAACAGCAGGACAGGTTACATTTTTTTCGAGATGTCTTCGACGCACACAATGTCTTGTAACGAAACAACATTTAAGTAGAAATAATAAAATCCTCACGGATTATAATGCAGAACATCATAAGCTTTTCCATTTATAAATATAAATGTTTATTATTTTATTTTAGAATTTCGTAAGTTTTACAGTATTTACCCTCCCGCCGTTGCTGGAAGCTAAAGCAGATGGCCGCCAGTTCCAGGTTGTACCCGGGGTCTGTGACCTTACAACTCCCCTAGCAACCCACAGATGTACCTGATTTATCAGGAAGTTGAATGTCAGCGAAAGGAGAAGACTGAGCTCCACCCTCCTCTTACTTGTCTTAGACCCAGTGAACCACCTACAGATAGTTGCGAGTTCGGAGACAAGGCTTTAAATAAAATGCGGATCCAATGACATTTTGATTAGGCTGAAAATAAGTATTTACTAAAAAGAACGTTTTATTTACAGATACAGATTTTTTTTTACCTAATAGTCGCCTTGACTATCATTTTGCAGTGGGAGGATTTTCTTTCCATCGTTTATTCCAGATCCTCCGTGCTTAACCTTTGGGTTGAAAGCTATCTATTCTAGAAGAAGTCAGAAATACCATCCACCCGACCTTCTCATTCATCCACCCACACACTAATTTTATTTCTTGGTAAGAACAGACTGGAACGTGTGTTCTTCTCCTCCAACACCCTCCTCCTCCGACACACACACACGCACACGTACACACATATAAACTCAAACACGCAATACAATCACTGAGGCCCTATGAAGGAGACAATAACAACCGAACTTTCCACAAAGCGATGAGCCTGCACAGATGAATGTAGACGAGCATGTCCATCGTGGGTGTAATGAGGCCCATTTATTCAGACTTCCAAGATAAAAGTTGACCATTAACTTCCGCTTCCTTTTTTTGTTAAAGAGAAAGTATGAGATGTTCTCTTCCTGCCTTTTTGTGATTGTGGTGGCATATTATTGTAACGACATTTCCCATAAGTTTTTGTCTTTAGAAAAATAGAAAATGAGAGTGCAGTGGCTGGGCGCTTATTGACTTCCGGTTGATGAATCACCGTGTTATTGCACGACATCATTTTGTCTGGCCTGGCCAAGCTCCCTGCAAACTGTGAGATGGAGGAGGCTGGAGGCTGGAGGAGAGACTGGGGAGCAGGGGTGAGGACGGTTGGTACGAGTGTTAAACATTACACGTCATCATCTGGCTCTGATTTTTATTGAGACTATAAGAGGGTGCCATTTAAAAATGTAGGAAATGTGTTCACGATATTTATTGCCGAGTTCTCACTCTATTGGCTTGTCAAGGTGAGTAGGAACGAGAAAGGATGTAGTTTGGGATCTTCCAGTGTTTTGCAGATGGTCTGGGGTCGCTTTATCTGTGAGATGTTTTCTTTTAATGTCACAGAGGAAGAAATGGCGGGTAGTTCGTGTTCCTATTGGACTTCAAATGAGACTCACCTTTGTCTAGTATTTTTTTCTTTTCTGTTTGTTTTGTCTTTTGTATCCTTTCTTTCTTTCTGTTTTGTCTTTTGTTTCTCTTCTCTTTTTGTCTCTCAGTTTCTCTCTTTCCCTCTGAGCGCGCGGGTGTGTGCTTGACCAAATATGTTTGCATCTCTTTTTCTCTGTCTTTGTCTCTCATCCATCTTCGTCTTTGTCGCTTTGGTACGAGATGAGACCAGGACACCCTCGAGCAGAGAAACAATGAAATATTGGTGTCTTAAGGCAACAACCAATCAGCATTTAGCAGTTTTCAGAGTGCTGTGCGCAAAACCGATGCTCAGTGAGTGCGCATGTGCGTGACGTAGCTGATTCACTATTTCAGGTTTATGAGGTCGATAAGGAATCATGTGATCAAAGAGATGTTTTGAGTGTACAAAACTGCTTTCACAGTTGCCTGCTCTTGCCGAGGTAACAGTTTTACCAAAGAGATATAAATGTTTGATGGGCGTGGGCGGATGATGATGAAAGCGAAACTTACCTAACCTGCTTTTACCTGAAAGAGCCCGGCACGGTCTGCCTACGTCTGGCTCTTTCACCGTGGACCATCGATACTTTTCTCCCCGAGTGCGGAGAGGTGAACAGGTTGGGTTCTAGAGAATAAAACCGTCATTTGAACTTTAGGTTTACAGTGACGTAGGCATGAGCAATCAACTGTTGATCACTTCAACCATAAGCCACACTAATGATTGTAAACGGTCTTAAATCAATGTAAGTAATGATGTCCAAACAGATTTGTTTATGTCGGCAACAGATGTTGTTTGTAATTAAATAATACATAGATTCCTCTTAATGATATCAAAGTTCTTCCTCTCTCTTTGGTGTGTGTGTTTTAAGCGTTCGTGTAGGAGGTCGGTAGTAACAGATTGTAATAAAAGTTTAATTTGAATTTTTCTTTTTATTTTTTTTTCACATTAAAACGAATGTGAGTAGTGAATATGTGCGCCATGGAATATATAATTTATAATACACACATATATCGATGATCTTTTATTCACATCGAGGTGACATTTAAAGGAAGTGAAATTTCACTCGGCGTGTTTTTATGTTGCATCTGTAAGGATTGATTACTGTAATAATATTAATGCGCGACTTATAACAATGATCATTGGACATGCATCTCCTGAGAAAAGAGTAGGTTTCCCGTACTTCTCCCTGTCCCGCCACTTGATTCATTCCTCTCTTCCTACATGAGTCTTTCTGCATGTGAGGTATCAGAGTGTGTATGCGAGTGAGAGAAAGAGAATGACGATAATATTTTTCTTCAAGGAGATGAAAGCATTAGCAAAAATTTTTTATCTCGCGCTCGGCTTGTAGAGAGTTAATACTGTTGAGCAACAAAATACAGTTACAACATGCATGAAACCCCAAGAAAATGAAAATCTAAGAAAGAAAGAGAAGAATGAGGAAGGATGTGAGAGAGATATGAGTGTAAAACCTGTTCTTTTAATAATCCGCAGGCGTCTGACACGTGATCTTGATTTACTTGTTCTCCTCAACCATAAATCACAAATGCAGCTTTTCATTAAAGTTATCAGATTCCAGTCGTGGTTTTTTTTCCCCACAGAAACCTAGAGCTATGCCAGTATACTCATTCGTCTTCCGTTCCAGATTACTTTATCACCTGAAACAACAACAACAACAACAACATAAACATTCTGAAATCTGTTGGTAGGTGTTTCAAACACGAGGCTGGATTTTAAAACCCACTTTTTTCTTCCTTAATGCGGGTCACGTCCACGGGCATGAAGCTGATACAATCTTCATTTCCTGGTGGCTGCAAGCACTTGAACTGACTGGCACCACATTTCCCGTCGGTTTGTTTCTTCGTCTCGTTTCCACCCCTCCACAAATCATTACCTACGCACATCTACAGATTTCAATGCGGGATAAGACAGACATATGTCGAGGGTATAGCTTGTCGAGTCATTGATGCCTGCCAATTATATCTCTGTAAAGGTTGCCGTGCCCTTCGTTGGGAGGCTGGAAGTTGTTTAAAAAAAAAAAAAAAAATTCAGGCGCATGCGCAGAAAGGGTCTCCATTGCATCACTCAACTGTCGTCACCTCGTGTGCGAGTCTGTCCGTGCGTGGCGGGTGAGTGGTTTGATTTACCCGCTCCCTCCGGTGGAAGAATTGCGTGCTGAGTGTTCTCAAGTCCACATCTCGCACATCTTTACATTCCTTCTGCCTGGATTTTTTTTTTTCTTCTTTCTTTCTTCTGGAGGAAAAAGTTTTCGCACGTTTGTGTAAAGTCTTGCTTAATGTGCTTGATGCATTCTGACAGCTGGCGATTTCTCTCACTGCCCCTTCCTGATTTTTACAGCTCGTCTTTCTTTTAAATCCTCATTCATTTTATTCTCGTTTTATCTTTTTTTAAAAAAAAAGACATGAAAAATCCTTTTTTTTTTATTTTATCGCATTTTCTCGTCTGATGACGAGTACATTAAGTGTGAGCTGGTGCTAAGTCCGCAGGAAATGCTTTTAAGTCTCATTCTTTTTTAGAGATTCCTCGATGTTCCACGCAGGTTGCCGTCTTAAAGTGTTCTTCCCCTTTGACCCTTTCCAATGACGTCACTTCCGACTTATATTTTTGCTCTGATATACTTCATTGGTGTTTACTTTGTTTATATTGTTATGGTTGGTGTTACAGATCTCGTTTATTCCCAACAGTTACTAGAGTATTATTTGTATCATAAACAGAGTTTTTTTTTTTAAAAAAACTTGTAGAATCTCGAGTTCGTGTCACGTGCACTGTTAGATCGTGAACACATCCTGCAAAGATGGATAATGGGTCTTTGAGTGATGGCCATGTAGAGATTTTACGATCCCCAAGTACGAGACATCATTAACCGTCTTTGCTTGAAGATTAGTTGGACATCTAGTCAAAACAAAATAAGGAGTGGAGGTAAGAAAGATAAGGTTCATCTGTGTGTATGTGCGTGTGTTTATGCTCGTGTACGTGCGTGTATGAAGGTTGGAACGTGTGGACAGTTTTATTCCCAGTTTTTTTTTATTTTTTTAATTTTAGAGATTATTATCCGCCGACTCGTTAACTGCATTTGAGGTTGTTGTTTTTTTTTTTTCCTTTCCTGGAAATTCCAACTTGGCAGCATGGTATTGACTCCATGTTATTACTCAACACGCGCAAAGTGCCTCAGTCAACACGCGCGCACATTATTACACATGCGCTCGTCTCACCTCTTGCCATGCATCAGTCAATATGCACGCAATGTGCTCAAACATAAGCCCCGTGCCAAACTGGGTTGTAAGAAATTAAGTGGAGAGAGAAAGAGAGTAGTGGGGGAGTTTCGATAGGGGAGCAAGGGGGAGATGTAGGGGCGCTGCTGTCAACATGCTACCAGCCTTGGTATGACGTCATAACCCGGGGCTTGGTCTAGTCTCGGTGAAAACACTTTTCTTCGCGTGCGCGCGTTATTATCAGTAGAGGTGAGACAGCACTTTTGTTCACGCCTGCGGCCGTATTGATGAAGCAAGGGCTAGTCGTTGTCCTGGAAAAAATGAAGAGCAAAGAGTCTTGTCTCTGTAGTTGTAAAAGCTGCATCCAGACACCGCAGAGGTTGTTTTACCACCGAGGCTGTAGTTATAAGACAGCGGGGTACTCTCTAGGGTAAAGTAACAGACAGCAATATCCGCGGAGTCTGGACAGTGCATCGTAATTACGGGGACGAAGCGTTATCTTTGTTGTCTCCATTTTACCCCTGGGCTTCGACTTGCCCTCGATTCATGAGCAGGTCTCGTGGCTCATCTGTTGGAGTGTGGAGGTAGAGACTGTGGACCTCATTCACGCGCGGTTTTTCCGGATTTCCAAAATGAGGCCTCATGGGCCTCATGATGAGGAGAAAGAATGGTTGAGAGCTCCACAAAGAAAGTCAAATCGCACAGGCACATCGCTCGTTTGAGAATAATTAAAAAAAACTTTGAAAGCTTTGAATTTGAAAAATAATTTGAGAAGAGGATACAAATTTTGGTGTATGTGTTGCCTGTTTTAATTTTTTTTTTAAACTGTTCAGTTATAAATAACAGGTCAGTGTCAGTAGGCTTCGGCAGCCACTACAGTGACTACTAGGGTTCATTCTGGGTTCAAGATGGTGCTTGCCTGAATAATGTCCATAGACATCCCCTTGTCTTCAGTGGCAGCTGTATCCAACTAGACGTCTGCTGCCCATCACGCGAAGAAGTGTCGGGTCTCATATGATCTGGTTCTAACCAGCTTTGCTGAAATGATTGTCAAGCTTATAACATACTTACAGTCCAAGCAATTATCTGTTATGATGGTTACTTTAAGTTTGTTGTAAATAACTCCTTCAGGTCAAAAGTTTTGGTCTTCTATAGGTAAAATTTTCCTTTCGGTACTCCATATGCAGGATTTCATGCTCGACAGGATTTTCAGTCCAGGGTTCCCCACCAAACAAGGTAGATAACTTTGAGTCACCTGTAGGTCTGAAGAGGGGAGATAACATTAATCTCAGGCCGGGTGACAAGTTGAAGTTGATAGACACAACCAGGATGGTTGAAGTGAGCCGCCTAAGATGGCAAGATGTTTTATGGTCAGTTTACATAATGGCTTTGCGTGAGCCCCTCGGCTAACCTCTGTGCTGCGGGCTGTGGCTTTATGCAATGGCTGCCCAGAGGACCGCAGAAGCAAACACTCGAGAAGTGATGGACAAAATTGTGGCCGCCAACACTTTGCACGTCAGTGATTTTGCTTTGCGCATGAACTGCACATTAGCTCCCACCCCCACATACACCCACCTCACCCTCACAACACTCACATGTACCCCCCCCCCACACACACACACACACTTCCCACTCCCTCCTTTCTTCCCCCTTCCACATTCAAAAACCCCAACTGAGCATTCTTAGAACCTGGCTTTGGTCTAAACACATGCCCTGGTCAAACTGTTTTACTTTCTTTCGACAATAATTCTGCAAGAATGACATTCAAGGTTCAATTCGTATGACACAATTTTATTTTGCTTTATTTTTATTTTATTACAAGCATTATATCGTTAAAGGGTTTATACATTTTTGAATACGCTAGGGGACTTTTTTGTTATTTTGGAGGGATAGTGTTCGAGGGGAGGGTTGTAGGAGGGGTTGTGGAGATGTAGAGAAAGCTTTGTGCTGTGTAGGAGACAAAGAGTTTGTCCCCAAGACTGGAAGGATTGCAGTTCTCAGGTTCTGTCTGTCCTGACTCTCCTGTTGCTCTCTGGATGTGGTGCAGGGTTGAAGTTTTCTCCCCTCCATGTATGTGAGTTTTCTCTCCCTTCATCGCCCATTAGGTAAAGCGCTTTTCCCATTAAGTTAGATAACTCGATAGAAAGGAATCGGGTGAAGGGGAGAGAATTAAAGGTGTCAGAGTGAAGACAAGCATGAGATGAGTGATGGTTATACACACTTTGCCCTCGAAATTCCAACTTCTAGCAGAAATCATTCGGGCTTTTCCGTCCCATCCACCCCCTTGTCCTTGCACAACAAGAAAAATCGTCTTCATGGTCTAAATATTCACGTGGCTGCTTTTTCGTCACGTGGGCTATCATGTGACTGACAATGAGTGAGAATGTTCGATCGCACCATGACAAATCATAATCATAATTCAGGACACTTCTGGCCCAATATTTATGTAGACACCCAACAAATGGTGAAGAAAGATAAAAACTGTCTTTTCTGTTAAAAATCGTCGAGTTATCCATCAGGTTATGAATTGTTTCCCCCTCCTTTTTGTTTTGCCTACCAAGAAAGAAATTTAAAATGTTTTCTGTGACAAGACCTGATATTAAAATCAGGTATGTACATGGGAAGCATGTCCAGTCCAACATTTTTCAACGTCTTACAAAATGGCAGCTGCAGAGGTAGGTCAGATTGACCGCCTGTAACACTTTAAACACGAACCCATAAGTTTCGACACAAAAATTACAGCAGTTTCGTTTACTTCAAGAAAATAAATGAATAAATAAGAAGTGAGAGATTTTTACTGGTGCCATGCACTCTCATTACACAGATAGTAAAGCATCTTCTGCCGCGACCTCGCGATGCATCCCTCAGCACGTGCAAATGTCCCCGGAACTCATCCTGTTTATTTTTTTATTATTATTTAAAAATTTCTTCGCACGAGCGAAAGGATTAGCTCTGGTTTCCTGTTAGTGGCTTGGGGGGAGGAGTGTTGGAGGAGCAGGCAGCTTCCTGGCCGCCTGTGATTTGCGGCCCGGATGAAGAAAAATCATTCGACTCACGTGAGAACCCGCTCCGACATCACGTGATAGCCCCCTCTGTGGCACGTGACGTGATGTGCCCGCGTTTGCGTGATGTGGCGGCGTCCTCAAAAGTTTGACTTGATCACGAGAACTTTTGTGGGAGGGAAGCTGGCAGATCGATTGACGTTTACGATCATCTCGAGAGAATGGGATCACTTTCTTCGCCCTTACCCATCTCAACTGTCCTCCCACTCTCATCCACAATGTCTTTATTTCTGTTTTTTGTTTATTTCTTCGCCGTCTAGGTCTGCTCTTTTCACCTCTCGATACTTTCCCTGACCCAGAATTCTTCATACATCATCATCATCTCTCTCTCCGTTACTTACCCTTCTTTCTTTCTCTCCACATACCTCCTTACCCCACACTACCAATCGTTTTCCAGTCGTTCGCTTCCCCCATCCATCTTTTATTCTATTTCCTTTCTCTTGCTTTTTTCTCTCTTTTTCTCGCGTTGTCTTTTTCTCTCTCTTCTCCCATCGGTCTCTCTCCTTTTCTCCATGCTCCAGCTTGCTTTGCTGTCTTCCTCCCGCCTTCTCTCCCTTTCACGTCTCATCCACTCGCCATTTTCCTGCCCCCTGCCTCATTGGATTTCGTGGTTTAGAGTAGCTCCCCGCAAGTCTTTGGGTTTGCTCATTTCTTGAAAGTGGCTGAAATGGAAGAAATTCAATTATTTCTCGCGCATGCCCTGTGCCAGTCAACGCGGCGGAAGTATGGAGGGGAGACGATTATTGCGTGCTACCACCGTGTGAAGACAACGGGAGGTTGGGGAGGTGATGAGGAAGACGTCTGCTACTTGATGTAGGTGAGCAGGGGAGGTGACAGGGGCGGACCTTAAACAAAGAGCCTAAATATATGTACATAGTATGAAGAACTGGCAGTACAGGGGCTGTATACAGGAAGCAAACTGTATATCCGCAACAGATACACGCATGCGCAGTCGCTCACATTCTCACGTTAATATTCTCTTTGTTGTTGATTGTGGGAGGGAAAAGTGCTGCCGCCTGAAGGCTATTTGGGGGATAAGGATCTGGGGGAGGATGAGTGGCGGGTAGGAAGGGAAGAGATTAGAGAGGAGGATTGCTGGTCCTTGAAGCCGCAGGTGTTGTTTATTGTTGTTGATGCCCTCTTCTCCTGTTGTGGTCTATTGCTGCTGCTTATTAATAAAGTTAATAAATCTGTGGGTTTGTTATCAATATCAAATGAGTGGAACCGAGTTACTGCTGACATGCGAGACGAAATTAGAAGATAATTATTAGCCTTTACATATAAAATGTCAGGATCATAGACCAACATGGTGAGTAATAAATGAGAATACAAGTACCCTCCACATATAATTTTTTTCCCATGACTGTGGGAAGTCTCTGCACTGAGTGACTGTTCACGCTCCATTGACAAGAAAGATATCACACTGGCTGTAAACATTTCGGTTCATCCAGTCTCTCTTCAATGTTTACTCTGGTCGTGACTTTACAAAAGTCAAACACCAGAACTAAGAGCCGCAATCACCAACATTTAAGTCGAACGCAGTAGCATCGACCCTCGGTTCCTCTAGTCTCCCTGACGAGAAGGTAAAGACAATTTCTGTCCAGACTCCCCATTCACACAGGATCGCGTGAATGCCACGATTGGCTGGTACCTCTGGACCTGAAAATAAACACAAGTGGACTATTGCGGCCCTCCACAAGCATTAACTCTTCTGTCTCGGAGGGGAATTTAATTTTCCGGAGCGCGTGAGGCTTGTGATTAAAGCTGGCACCTGAGCAAGACATCGAGATATTGGCGAATGGGTCAAATCCGGTTGTTTTCCGAGGGCATCCACTGATCGACTTTGGGCAATGATTTCCGTCATGTTGAGTTCCTGGTTCGATCTTTTCTGGGGTGAGGTTTGATTCTTCTCTTTGATATTTGAATATTTGGAAACGATTTTGTTCGAACCTTTCTTGATGTACTTCCTCGAGTGTTTGAGATAATATATGCAGGTGAATGTTGCAAAGGACGGGAAAAAAATTCTCAAAACCATCACCAGCGGTCAGACATGTTCGATGCAGAAGATTCTGTCGAGCGCAAAATTTACTTGTCTTTTTTTTTTTTATTGATAGGATTCTCACACAACTTAGACACTTATTTAATAGTATCTCCTCAGCTGCTGTGTATTGCACATTCATCCTGTGCGCCATCACCGGCACATACATCGCTCGCCGAGCATCTTCACCACCAGGCTGCTGAGCTCAGTGCGTCTGACTAACACCCACAGCCTCCACCGTGTTGCCCTCGTAAATGTGTAAATGTATCTTTGTCCTGTACCAGAAGCTGCCGATGCTTTCAGCGCCAGGTCATGACCCTCGTCTCTCTCGCCGCCTGCGCTTGAGAGCGAACCCAAGTGCAAATGTATTTCTAACGGAGGAGGTTTGATTCGTTATTAGACGACTGGTGAAGACTAGTTTCCGGAATTCGAGTGAAATTGTTTTATTTTGGTCACGAAGTCTTTGTACACTGCAGTTTTTACATCTGTTGTGGAAAAAGTTTAACAAGATCTCATTTTCCAAAGAGTGACATAAGAATGGGAGACGACCTCTTAAAATCTTGCAGAGTAACGTGAGTAGGTAGAAGCTTAGGTGTGATATACTAATAATAACTACTATTTTTATTCACGATTAATTTTATAACAAATTGTTAAAAAGGATATGTTCTGCATATTGAAAAATCCAATGTCCAGCCTCGTTAGAATATCGTTCCAGCTTTCCCATTGACATCGTGAGCGCATCCATGTACATCGCCTTATCTGTGTTTCTGACTTCTCTGTCCATTTCAAGTTTGTAGACGTTTATCGTGAGAACGGAAAGAAGGGTATTGACCCAGGTTTGGAGAAATATTATCTTGCAACGAGCTTCAGCCAGTTATTAGGAAACATTTATGTATCCACTGGTCATTTCACGGTCTTCTCCGCGCAGTCGAGTGCTCGGTGGAAGGGCTTCCCTTTGAGTGTTCTGTACTCATGGTGACCCCTGCCTCTAAGGGGAAATATCGCCACCCTTGTGGTTTCTTCTGCTCTTATTGAAGACAGAAATTAACGGCAGAACCTTTTATGTAGCATTTTGCTTCGAAAATGTTTTGTCTGTATTTATGAAAGGAACTATTCATGCTGGTTTCTTCTTTGTATTTAGATATACATTGATGCAAATAGTGTTTTGAATTCGAGTTTACCAACTCCCTTAACGGGAATTCAACTCGAGAGTTTTATTGATGCCTATAAGCAAGCCAAGAACAAATAAACAAGGCTAGTCAAGCTACTCAAAGCCTACTCATTACTCAAGTCAGTAACGACCTGAATTTAATGGCGTTTCCTTCATATCCGATTTTGAAAAGGGAATTAGGTATGAAGTATGAATATTGACATATAAACATTTTTAAGCCAATCCAAAACAAAAGTCAAAAGACTTGATTTTTTTTTCTTCAGGTGACATGTTCTTATGGAGGAGTGCTGGAGCTTGACCCTCGGTCGCCATGACAACCATACACCGCAGCCAACAGTCGAAGGGATGGGTGTTCATCGTCCTTCTTCTTGGAAGCGTCAGCGCCTTCGACAGTGACCCCGAGCAGGGTCAGCACTCTGCCACCTGGCCGACATCCTCGGAGGTGGCGCAGCCTGCACGTGATGATGTTACTGAAACCACCAACGTCATCAGCACGAGCACCATGGCATCTTCGTCACCCTCGAGAGAAACTCGGAGCGCGGAGGACGACGGGAGCGCCACCTCGTTGGGCAACAACACCGTGCTCATTCCAGACACCAGCGCCTACTCCAGCGTGCAGCTCTACGCTCTCCTGGTCGACGTCTTGGAGAAGCTGAACATCCTCGTCCCGGCAACCGCCTCCTGCTACCAGCTGCAGAAGATCGTGCACGAGGTTCTCCCGGACGGAGCCAGCGAATCCGGTCGGGCTGTGGGCGTGAGCCTGTTCTTTAGGGAGACGCCCCTCAGCGCCAGCCCAGCCAGCAGTGCATCCACTTCCGGCACCAACGAGTCTAGCAAGGCGGATGTCACCGGAAGTGAAGAGCAGCGACCTTGCCCCCACCTTCCTGCTTCGAACGCTGTGGGCGTGAAGAACGAGTGCACGAGCTCGCCGGACCTCATCCACTCCATGAACGCGCAGCCGCTGGTCAGGAGCGAGCTTCTGAACGACACCCACGGCCGGCGGGTGGACGGCAGTCAGGAAGATGCCAACGACACGGGTGTTGCAGGCACGGACAACCAGAACGAGGCCAGTGGAGCGTTTGAGTATGCCAACAATGGAAAGCAGGAGAGCTACCTTTTAGGAGGTTTGCTTTTGTTTTTTTTGTTTTTAAGTTTGATAATTGAGAGGCAATCAAAGGTAGTGTGGGTAATGCGAATTAAATAAATCAGAATATAGTGTTGCCAAAGATGTATTCTTCACAAGTTTGTAATTTCTTTTAAAAAGTGAAAACACAACCATATTTTCATTGTCAATCTCTCGTGCACGCTTTCAAAACCGACAAAAAAGACCAAAAAAAAAAACTTGAATGCCAGCTTTACTTTGATTTGCCCCGACTAACTCCCACAAAACGCTGACGACTCTCGCGCCCTCTCCCCACAGATGCGCCAAGCTGCGTGACCTGCTTTTTACCTGGCTGACAGGGAAAGGTCAGAGTTGATTTACTGCGCTCGCAAGGTTAAGGTCGCTGCTTCCTGTTTGATTCCTACCCTGAGTCGCGATGAGACCCAAACTGGCATTTCTCAGAAACAGGTGATGACAGCAATATCGCAGCTGAGCCTGATGAAGAGACTGTTGGCTTTTCTTGACCAGCCGCATCGTGCTCGCCCCGTAACCCTGGCGACCGACCTGCATCGCGAGGGATGGGGATGGGGATGATGGGGTGGAGGAGGAGGAGGAGGAGATTCGGCAGAGCTCCTCGTTAAAGCCAACCCGTAATTGGCGCGTGCAGGTTGGCGATGAGGGCCGGGACACTGGGTGATGACGCATGGTGTCCCGTGTAGTTGTGCTGGCTCGCCGCGCGCACGTCGTCGGTGATGAATGTGTGGATAGAAGTGGGCGCCGTGATGAATAACGCAAGCACGTGCATTATGAGGCCTGCGCGTGCGCAAAGACAGCCACCGGCTGGTGGAAATATTTGACCAAACTTCCTGTCTGTGACTGAAGAGGCTCTTGGGAAATTTCACTCTCATGAGCACATGCGTCTGTATGCGCGTGCTCCTGACTTCTTTTATTCTTAACTGTTTCGCGTGTGTGTTTGCTGAAGTTATTTGTTTATATTCGTTATTTTTTTTAAATTGTATGAGCAGTAAGTGCCTCGCCTGCTGTTATCTTTGTCTCTGTCCAAGAACATACACTTTATCTGTGAAAAGCTGCCATTGTACTGCAGAAAAAAACCGGGTTAAGAAGGGAATGCCCGAGAATGTGAGCTCGTGTGCTGGAACTTGCCTTAATTACGAAGAACAAGCAGGAGCACTTAGCAGTCAATGTCACATACTCTGGATTTTTCAGGCATCGAGAAAAAAAAAAATCTCGTACCAAGCAACTATTAAGGTTTTGTTGTTGGTTATTTCTGTAAACAAGAGTTTTTACACCTGACATTTCCTTGACCTACTGGTGAACTTTTCTGAGCCTATCATATATTCAGCGGCGGAGAACATTCTTTGCTGCAAACTGTCATGGATTGATCGTTGGCTGTTTGTGTAAAATAAAACACCCAAAACATACTTCCATGTCTTAACGGGATTAAGTATTTATATTTCCATTCTTTCTGTTTATGCGAATCCTAAGTTTAAACGAACTGACCCCAACCCCATGTTCAGACTTGGCTATGAGGTCAGGGTTCAACAGAAAATTGTATTTAGCACGTTTTGAAAAAAGTGAGAGGAAAAAATAAAGTTTGTTGACGGACAAGTGTTTATGACAAGATGTGTTTATGACAAGACACCACCCGGATGATAATGAGGGTGCAAGGCAACTGTACGAGAAAGAAGGATTGGATGGAGTGGATGATGAGGAGAATGGGTGATGTGAGAGAGGAGGAAATAGTAATGGAAAAGAAGGGGAAGACGAGAATGGCAGGTGGTAATCGTAATAAACAATCCGTTTCGTTTCTTGAAATTGATTTGATTGTCTTATAAACATTGTCTAAGTAGGGCGATCAAGTGGCCCAACAGTTAGTGCCTGCCACCAAAACTGAGGATTTGGTGTCCTCGGTTCAGATCTCGTCTCGGTCACGCTGTTTTTTCTGCGTGTGGCATCTGTTTACTGTGATATAGCCCGACTTGCTGGCTTAGCAAAAAACATCAATTCATCCTCCTGTGTGTGTGTACTATGTAATGTGTACTATGTGTTGTGTACTGGTTGCTGGTGTGCCAGGTTGTCCGAGATTCTGTTTCGCATTTGAATACTCTTACACTTCTTTGCACGCTGATTGTTAACTAAAGTAACTAAATAAAAGTTTGAAGTTTAATTGAATGCATCGCATTAATATTCCAGTTAAAGCGAAGAGACATCCTGTGCAGGTGTGCCCTTGAATCCAGTCTATTTTTTTCGTTTCTGGGTCGTTGCCATCTTCTGTGGTTAGAGTGATGCACGATAGTCTTGTCTCTTACCGCCAGGATTATTTCTCCACAAAAAATTTATTGAAGTTCCATTCCAAGACGCTGCCATGGCATAAACCTCAACTAACCATCCATCCATGCTGGGCAATGGCTGACAAACTCCCGCTGTACGAGCCTCTTGACACATTGTCGGCCATTCTTCTAGAAAGTCGTAGGATTTCACGCAGGCTGCACCTTCCGGTGCACGGCATCTTGCTTGCCTCCAGCCAGGCATGTTTTGGCAGAGCAAAGCCTGTTGGCAAGGAAAGCATGTAAACATGTTTATCATTTGAAAGGGTCAGAGTGGATGAATCAGTGGCTAGAATGTGTGGGTGATCAACCCCGGTGTGATTGACAGTCATGATGTGCGCACCTCACCACACTTCCAGGGTCGTTGTAGCAATCTTCGTCCTCACCGCGCGTAAAGATTAAGCAAATGTGGAAACAAGTTCGCGAGGGTTTCTTTTTTTTTTCTTCTCCAAACTAAATCTGTCAAAGATACCCTAGACATTAAATCATCTGTCCTATTTTAAATCTTTGATTCATTTTGTCTACTTTTTGCAATGTTTGCATGTGCAGGTCTTAGCCGGACCCAGGTGGTCGTGATATCCACTTGCTCAGCCATCATCGCTCTCTTCTTCTTGGTGGCCGCCATTTTGCGAGTCAGGTGAGAAAATAATTACCTGCCGGCTTTCCACTGTCGTTAAGAATGTGTACAATAGTTAACTAACGAAGTAATCAACATTTCTCCTACAGCTGTATCTGTGCTGAATCAGATCAACAGCTGTGTGACCATGCAGCTGCTCTAAAAATCGAGAAGCTAAAAGTAACTAAAAGCTTGTAAAAAGTGTTGTGTACAGATTGAGGATGAATACGATAATAATGGCGATGATGACAATACTGATATCGATGATTATTATAAACCTTTGACCTTTACTAGAATGTAGGTTTCGGCTTACACATACGTCAATATAAAAACTATTTTTCTGCTCAACAAAACGATATTTGCTGAAAATAACGAGTTTTAGTGACTGCCTGGGATGAAAGACAGATGTATCCATCAGCCCATCGATCCACCAATGCATTCGTTTATAGATGCTGACGCACGTGCATTTAAACAACACATAACAGGTTAAAAAAAGCTTCGAATTGTGCAGGGATTGTTCGTTTTCTTGGTCAATGAAACTTTGAATTGTTTTCCTTTTCTGTCTTCTGCTTGACGTCACTAAATTTTTTTAAAACGAAACTGTCGTCTTCTGTGGCATTGCACGCGATGTCTGACGTTATCTAAACTGTTCAGGATTTTATTTTTGTCGATGTTCGTTATTCTAAACGCGCCTTCCATCCTTTTTCCCCAGGAACTACATCAAGCGAATAAGAGAGGAACAGGCCATGCGCGAGCGACCCACCTTCCGGAGCTGTAGCGTGCGCCTGCGCAGTGCCTCGCAGTCTAACGACCACTTCCGGCGCGACTCGCAGACCAGCAAACTCAGTCACCAGGTGGGTGTAGTAGACCTGGCCAGTTGTGAACGACTGATAGTCGGATAGTCATGAACAACGAGTCCATTATCTGACTGACGAACAGTGAATGCTTGTATTTCTAATGAATGACGAACAGACTGTGTCAAAGGTTATCTGGGAGCAATCACTACTTATTGCCATGACCCTTTAACCGAGGGAATACATCTTTGTCATGCGTACTAAACAGGTCTCAGTTTGTAAATACTCCGAACTGGTCCTACTTTGCATGCTCATCCTAACTATGTTTGATGTATCACAGAATGTAATGAAAATTATTATAAAGCCTAATACGTCGTCGTATTCTTCATCATCACCATCGACGTTATCCTTTGTGAGGATCTGTACCGGTGTTGATTATTCTTTGTATTTCGATGGTGGTTCGATTAAACGTTAAACTGTTGTCAACCGTTTGTCTAGCTAAGCTAAGAAGCTGTTTCTATCGACTTCTCACTGACGTCAATATTTTAACGTCTTCCGAGTGTATCTACGTTTGACATTTTCTCTTTCCCGTCTTTTCCTTTTCCTTACTCTTCATTCTTTTGTTTCCAGAGTGTTTTTATTCTCTTGTCATTCGGAATCGAGCGACTGGAGATTGCTCGGCTGATGTATTAGGGGATAGAGGCGACGTAAATAAATCGTACTCGCCCTCCCCTTTGTCTGCTTACTTCGCCTCCTCACACAAAGAGCTCTTCCATTAGCCGGAAGTCGTCTGCTCTCTTATTCTCGCGGCGCGCGCTGACTGCACGCCACGGTCACACTATAAACCATCACAATTATTTCCTAGCTCTGTCTATCCCTCAGAAACTAGTTTTTTTTTTTCTTTTTTTTTTTTTTTTGCAGTCCAGTCCTTTCTTCTCCTCTCTTTTCCCACCTTTCTGCCAGGATCACACAGTTGTCTTCCTTTGCGCCTAAGGTCTACGGGTAGAAACTTGTAAACTGCTTTCAGACCTTTTTAGAGATGTCTCGTTTGCTGTTCATTGTAAGCTCCTATTATTGTCTGAAACTGCAAATCCGTCTTTGCTGTATTTGATTGATTTCATTGCACGTGCTTTAACTGCAATCACTCAAAATAGTCCTTTGTCATACTTTATCTGCGTCATTGCTTTTAATTTGCTGGACGAGTCGGAGAAATGCATTTTAAAAACTATCTGCATCACACTTAATGAGCATTTATCTTCCTTCTTTGCTGCTGTCCTTTAAGGAGACAGTATAGATTTGTAAAAAAATTTATTTCAGTTATTATTCGCGAGCGGTATTTCTTTATTCCGTTTTTTTTTTTTTCTGAGCTCGACACCAGAAACTCGCTGAAAATTCCTGCCGCCAAAGTGCTTTTGATCTTTTGAAGGAAAAGTGTCTGAAAGTTTGAGCCTCAAGTTCATGCAGATTAACATTTCAGCGACTGAAGCGGAGAAGGACGAATGGCATCTCCAAGAATGAAGACGGTTCGTGTTGAATAACTTTATGATGAAAGAACTCATCTGTCCACGGAGCCGGACTGCGGTTGAGAAGGTTGTCTCGAGGCTTCCAGACTCGGGCTACGAGGGTCAGATTTTGTTTATTAGGCGTCTTGTGCAGACTCCAGCTTCCTTTCAACCGATGCTCTCAAGCGAAGAGATTGGCAAGAAGAAGATTGTGATGGTGGGGGGTTCGCAATATCGACATTTTTCGCCGCTAGAAAGAGTTCGACACAAACATGCTGACCCCATGACCCTTCTCAGCCAGACAAACCGTTTAACCAAGTTTGCTCGAGTTTTAATATCAGGCGACGTGTATTTAAAAAAAAACTTTGCCAGACCTGATCAAAACTTTGTTCCTATCTGTCCAGTTGAGAACGGCCACTAGATGGCGCTGATATTAATTAACGGAATACAACGCGCATGCGCAAAAGTGATTGTCATCGCGAGAGGTAAAATGGTCTGCGACTCTTTCGCGCAGCTCTTGTGCGACTGTTCCTCTAGGTCAAACTGTTTTTATTCTTTAAAAGCTTAAAGAAGTGTAAACTTGTTAATGGCTAATAGCAGTAGAAACAGATAAACGAAATCGATAAAATAAACATTGAAAAGAAAGCATCTCCTCAATTATTAATTCGCCAACTTTCGTGCGCAAAGCTTGAGTATAACCCGGATGTGTTCGACTTCGTCCTCGATGGAGGGATTGTTGTGGGGCAGGGTACGAACTGTCACAAAAAATCACCATGTGATTACCAGGAAGAAGCCCTAATGAACATGCCGGTGTCTAGTCCTTTACACTTCACTCTGCAGTTTTCTTTCAATTTATCTTCACTTCTGCACGAGCTGGATACAAGTTTGCAACGACTTTCACTATTATCCGGTTTCTCTCACGTCTCCTTTGAAAAATCTCTGGAAACTTTTTTTTTTTCTCATTTCTTTTGAACTTTGCCGACGGCTTCACAAAGCCATAAAAAATAGACAGCTTTGCGTGAAACAGGATCCAGTTGCTTCCGCTTGACGAGCTCTTAATTTGAAGAAGAAAGGCGGGTGGCTGGCAGAAAGAGTACCCTGATTCAGAAGTGCAGAGTTTCTTAAGAAATTTGCTGCTGAGCGTTTGACACCCAGGACAAAAGAGGGTGACTGCGGACTTTATCTGTTGCTCCAGGTCTCAGACAGGCATTAAAACTTTTTCTCGACAGCCGAGGAGGAGGCCTGCGGCATGGAGCCCCTGAGAACTTTCAAAGTTAAATAACAAGGTAGTCTGCCTCTGTGATCGTTTATCGACTGGAGTTCCTGATCGTGGACGGGCTAGGGTTTTAAAATTGTTTCTTCAAAACAAAAAGAAATGAATAGTCATTGATTAAATGAAGGGATGCAGTAAAGATAGTCTTTGGTATCGAGTTTGAACAGAAAATAAACAGGATACAGTTTACTTACTCCAGTTTGGTGTTTTACATTAATAAACCTTCAATCATCAAAGCAAATTATATCTTCATCAAGGTATAGGTTAGGAAAGGGGTACACTGCGGTTTAGCAAACCATCATCTACCTAGGTAACGGCTCAAGCATGGCTTATACTTTCAGCAAGACATCAGCTCAAGGTTTGAACCATAGTTTATTTTTTATTTTTTTATTTATTTATTTATTTTTTTTTTTTGTAATGCATTAACGGTGATTAACCTATATGTGGGCATAACCACATAGTTGTGCTGTTATCGAGACCTAGGTCTTGACTCGTGAGGGTGTCCAAAGCCTGCAGATCCTGTCCACGGCACGCGGGCCACTAGAGGCCAGAAGCTGAGTTCATCCATTCAACAGGACACTTCTTTAGAGCCAAACTCAATCGATCAGGCCGATCAGGTGAAAGGCACTCGAGACCAATTCTCAGCCCGAGGCTCATCGGTCAAACTCCACTGGAGTGCCCACAGAGAACGAGGAAGTCTTGACGGTTCCCAGAATCGTACGTGGACCTAGATCGTGACGTCAGAGTTTGTAACTGCTGGAGGTGATATCATTACGAACCTTCATTGTAGGCTCTGATGTCAAAGGTCATGTATTGAACTGTGGGGGGTGTGACGTCACAACCTGCGTTTGGAGAGTTCACGTCTAAGCTATCCTCATCGAAGATACAAAACTGATATTTTCCTTTCAAATAATCAGATTCTTGAAGTTCGTGCAGTTCGAATGTGGTGATATATTGTCGCACAGATTTCTGGATCCTCAAATCGTCGGCCACATTGTAGGTATACCTCCGAATCCCCGATTTTCTTTTGGCTCCGAGAAATACCTTCAGCCCTTTCACGTTACATGATCACGTGTTATCACGCTTTTTAAAATCTTTAAACTTAAAAAAAAAAGTCTTCTGTAGTCATATCCCTGTTCGCAAGTCGGGGAACCTCTAGATTACCAGCAGGACCTCCTCCATCTGCGCCTGTTTCCAGTTACAGTACCCCGCTACGCCTCTGGTCCATAAATAATCATGTTATTAGGTCGTTAGCTAGTCTCGGGTAGCCCGGGAGGCCACTTCTTCTCACCAGGTTGGATGAGTCGTTCTCATATGTTTTATTTCGTCTTTACAGGCTGAGATGAGCCCTGCATCCTAACCCAATCCTTAGAGCTAACTTATGCAGTAACATTAAACATACATTAAACTTAAAACTTAAACTAAGCGTTTCCCCACTTAACAGTAAGCTCAAAAGTAAGGGAACACATACAAGATGGCGGTGGAAGTAGCACTGGCTCGTACCTACATCTTAAAATATCTTCACCTTATAAAGTGCGAGACCTAGCGGAGGCAACTGCCTTTCACACTCCATTACATAAATTTTCTAACGAGAGGAAAAAAGGAAACAAAAGGTTGATGTTGAAGTGGAAATGACGACCTGCAGAACGCATGCTGAACTGGCATCGGCAAGGGAGGTAATGAGCGTCGCAGCCGGGAGTCTTGCATTTTGAGTGCCTTCGTCACAGATTAGTTATCGCCCTGAAAGCATTCTGCTGACGCATGCGCAGTTGACAGCTGAGGTGCCATGGCTGGAAGCTCGCTCGTAATTGTGGCTCTTTGTTATAAACAGCAACCAAATATAGCGGCGCCATCGTCAGATAACTCCTCCCCCCGTTTTCTCCGACGCTGGTCTTAAGCTCCCTTTTTATTCCCTCCTTTTCTTGAAGTGATACCTGCGTTTACAACATTCAGCTTTAACAAATACCGTATCATATCCACAAGGCTGCATTTAAACAGTTCAAGAGTCGGCCATGATGGTGGTGTTGGCTGACCTAAAACTTGGTGGAGGTGGTGGATGGAGTTACAGAAGGAGGACAGGAGACCGCGGGTTTAAAAAGAAAAAAAAAGTAGGAATGCAGTAGGTAATGGAACGTCTCACTTGCTTCCCTTGGGGAGGTTGTAGTGTCAAACAGCGAGCGTTTTCCTGCCAGAAATAGTCGGTGCTGTCAAAGGAAGTGCAGCCTGGTGCTTGTGAAGAAAAGGAGAACAATGTGCGGTAGGTGGGAGGTGTAGGGTGGGGTGAGCCAAGGGAATTGAGGTTCCTGCCCTTTTAAAAGCCCTAACAATGCACATTCGTACAAGTAGGAGGTCTGGTGTGTGCGGCTGGAGGCTCGTGTCCTGAGGGCTGTTTCTGGACGATCAAATGGCGGTCGGGCTGAAGACATTGGTTCACCTCTACAAGTTGGTAGGGAGAGCTGTCAAGAGTCTCGCGTAAGACGATCACGGGCTAGAAATACTTTAATAAACACGATTCCTTTGTTTGGTAATAAAATGAAGCTTTCTTTTGACTTGACAAAATTTTTAAATAGTTTGAAACGTGTCTTGAAGGCAAGACTCTTTTTCGATCTCGATCAATGTTATCCATTTTTATAATCTCCTGCGTTGGTAGGGAGTGAGACAAAGAGTGCAAGAGACAGTTTTATGACCCATTGAAGCATGAACTGTGATGTGTGTTGTGGAGGTGATGGTGGTGGGACATGTTCGTCAAAGAAAAAGACAAAATTATACAGAAAAGCTGCTTTGTAATATAATTTTCATATTTTTTTATCTACCACCGAACTCGCTGACGCACATTTCCAGTTTAGAAAAATTGAGCAGGTGCTGCAAGCTTTATAAATAGCCCTTTGTGTCTCCATCTACTCTTTTGCTATAGATTGACACTTTTTTTTATTCACTTGATGTGGTTGTAGCGGTGGTACGGTGAGCACGACAGACGTAAATATAATGTGACAATTATTCATCGATCGACTAAGATGGCGCGTTCGAAACGTTCACACTCACTACACAAACGCTTAAAAAACTTCTCAGTGCTCTGAAACATCTTTATGAGGATACGATCCTGTATACCAGAATTTTGAGTGCACCTGACTTCTATGCATGTGCCAGTGTTCCTGAAAAAGGACAGATAAAAGAGGACAAAAGTGGTAAAAAAATTTTTGTCTGTAAAATTCTTTCGAGTATTAATGTTTGTTTGGGGTTTTTCTTTGGTGGAGGGGCATGTGAACGGGCAACCCAGCAGTTTATCTCTTATTAGAATTATGAGAGTTATCAGCTAAAACAAACCCAAATCTTCTAGCCTTACTATTCGCTGGGTGTGTGAGTATATATGGGTGGATAAGTGGATTTGCATCCATGCCATGTGTAATACTGATTTTTTTTTTTCTCCACGTTTAAATATTTTTTAGCGCTAACTTTTCCTTACTGTTGGAAAATTTTCAAAAAATATAATATGCAACGAGATTTTTTCTGTTTTGCTAACTTTTCCTGAGAATAGAAATCATCAAAGTGGGTTCTTAATGGGATTATTCGCGTTCTGGTGGTTTCTTTCGAAAGAGTGAACCTAACATCCAGCAAGACTTGCCTTCTTGGTGCTAATTCTGAACGAGTACGTTCATCAGTAAACCAGGCGCCAGAGGGCTCTGTGCTTTTCGTAATTCAATCAAACACTTGTTTGCTTAAAATGAGGGTGCGGTTGTTTTCTTTAGTCGGTTGGGAGGGGAGGTAAGATGGGGGAAGGGAGTTCTGGGGAGTAGCGAGATGGGTGCAGGGTTGGTGGAGGAAACAGGGGTAGAGATCGAGCAGTATCTGAAGGAGGCGCCGAAGGTAATTACAGGGTTGAGAAGTGGCCGGTGCCAAAGCGCCTGCGGGGAATCGACTTTGGCTTCGTTAGTGCGTCCCGTCGCGAGCGAGATCCTGCGACAGTTTGCTGCTGCTGCTGCGCGCCCTAACTCGCTGCAGCAGATTAGCTGGCATGGTGCAAGCGTCCAGCTGCATCAACACCCAGTCTCGGGTGACAATTCAATTTTCACGTTTTTTTTTTTGCTACAGGCTTCCTTAAGGCGAGAAAGCATCATCAGAAGAAGCGCTTCCTTCCAACACCTGGAGACTCTCTCCCACCCACCTACCCCTTTCACACGCGCAGTGTGAGCTAAAAAAAAAAAAACAAAAAAAACAACAAAAACAAAAAACTCGGGACCTTGGCTTGTCCTTCTCTAATACCTCCATTGAACTTTAGCACCTTATTAAAGTCTTCTAGAAAAAGACTGGTTGCATAAACCTTTTTTTAACAAAATGTTTGACCAATATTACTTTAAGTCTCTGAAATTTTGGGATTGATGGCGGATAAAAGTATTGTCGAAAACGTTAATATGCTTGCTATGAATACAATTGTTTATGTACGAATAGAACCTCAATACAATGGTCTTTAGTGAATGAGGACGCTATGCCTTGTACTTTAATTCTAGTCAGATGTATTGCATACTGGTTCAAGATACTTCAGATGTCACTGAACACTTCCTCCCCACCTCCGAAAAGCCTGTCAAATGTTATTCAATTTACGCTAGGATAACAAGGTTACTTAAGTTTACACTGTACAAATACAGTTATGGTTTTGTTTTGGAAAATCAATGTGTTGCCAATGTGGAGAGAATTGTGGAGAGAATTCAAGATCGGCATAGATGGTTTTGTTATGCTTTCCCTTGAAATGGGCCCCTGGGCTATTCAATGAAGGAATTTTGATTATGTTTTAAAAGTGTCTGTTTATAAGGAACATTTAGGGGTTTTTTTAAGTAGAACATTTTTACCGGCTTTTTTTCTCAGGTGGAATAGTTTGAACAGTATCTGTTAACACAGACCGCCAGTCACAGTCATGTGTGTATTGTGTCATTCATTTCTATTAATCTGCTTCACTTCGCCCCTATTATAATATATTGAATATATATTGAAAATATATATATTTATTGAATGACATTTAAGAGCATTGTTGTGTGTAAGTGAAAATACATATTAATGTATAAATTTAGTATATTTTAAAAGTAGTGACCACAGAAATTCACATCATAAAAACGTTCGACTGTCATGCGCTCGCGAAGCTGTGTACGATGGACATCAAATAAAAACCTGGTTGTCTATTGATTTGTTTTCATTTTTTTGTTGAAGAGCTTGTTCGATCCACTCACTGTATCTTGGCGTTTTGTTTGTCTTCCAAAAGAGTAACTACAACATACGAGGCCCAGGCTACAGCCACACCAACGGTTCATCATCGCGAGAGAACTCCAACGCCAGCTCGCCCCGCCACGACCCGGACACCAAACCCCTGCTGGTCGTCACGGCCGTCACCGAGGGGCACTCGCCAACGGTGTCCCAGTCATCGCTGCAGTTTATCGACGAGGAGCCTGTAAAAAAAGTGGTAAATAGACTTATCGTCTCCGCCATTAGAGCCTCGTCCATTTCCTACCACCACCCGGACTCTCCCACACCATCCACTCTCCTACACACAGATACCCCATAAAACTGTAAAGAACTGTTCATGTGAAACATGCTACTAAATAAATCAAACGACTGTCTTTGGGGAACATGTTAGGGCCATGGTTAGGAGATCGGAGGTCAGGGTTCGTAACATCGATTTCCAAGCCTTTTCATTACTGAGTTTTTTTAATACTTGTCCAGGACAGCGCATGGGCAGTTAGCACTGGGAATATAAAGACTCCTAGGACAGCAGGAAGTGGCCGTAAAAATATGAAGTTATCTATTTCATTTTATTATCGCAGTGTAAAATGTATTGGCTGCTGCAGTATAAACTTATACAACAGAGTATGGAAAAACAAGGACACGCTGATAAAGAAACTAAACTCAAACTGTATTGCATTAATGTATTGTATGGCATATTGTGCATTTGTTGTGAAATGTGGTGGAAATGCGTGGAGATAGGATTTCAAGTTCGTTGACGAGGCATCTGCGTTCATCACTTCAACAAAACCACATTTGACCTTTCATTAAATGCACGCGATGGTCCAAATCATAAAACTATCTGTTTCTTCCGTCAGTGCTTCCGGTAACTCCTCTCTTCGTTATTTTTGTAGTTTGCAGACTGTGATGATGGTTTTTTTTACCCCGCTGCTTGGTTCAAGAGCATTGAGCTCAATGTGAAGTGGGAAAATTTGCTATATAAGTGACGACGACGACGATGAACATGATGATGGGTGATGATGATGATGACAACGACGATGATTTACAAGAGAGCAGTTCAAGTCAACCAGGCTGTACCAGGCAGAAGAAGTTGGGGCGAGATTTGAGTGAGAGTTGAGTACACCTGCACGTGACAAACCCGGGGTAACTCTCAGCTACGTCTGCTAATGTCAACCGCAGCTTTGCCATCGATTGTGTTGGCGGGGGTGGGAGTGGCGTGAGAGGAGGGGTGTTTGGGGCAGGGGGTTGGAATAGATGCGAGACGAAGTCGGTGATATGCTTTCGTGAGCTGTCTGAATACCAGCAGGACTTAATGTGTCAAACCAGCGGCCTATCAGTTTCCCTTTCCTAAAACCGTCCATTATAAGCTTTATAAAACTTTCCACTTTTTTTCTCCCATGGATCATTCCCAGATTTAGTATCATTCCGTTGTCAGCAACAAACTTTGTGTTGCTACGCACGAATGAAACAAAGGAAGCTGGAATCGGAGAAAAGAACTCCGGTCCACAAGGCACGTGTGTCGTTAACAGCTACAGCTCGCAGAAGCGCTCTTTATGTCAGACGATCTCACAGAATGGAAGTGACAAGAGCAGCCAGTGTCTGCCGACAGCAAGCCCGGAAGTCGATGACAATGCCAATGGCATCCACAGAAGACCGGTTAGAGTTTGTTTCCGTGATAAAGGGGCGCATAGTTCGGACACAAAAGATGGTGTAACCTAGTATGCCTAACATACACAGGATGAGCTTCAGGTTGGGGTGGGAGTCAGGCGAGGGCATGGTCATCAAATGAAGCGAGCAGCTTCTCATCAGCAGACTTGTCTGTTATTGTAATCTCTTCTCTCTGTGGAATGTGTGTGCACGCGCCTTTTTTTGCTGTTGTTATTTTTTGTGGCCTTGTCTCCTTCATTTTATAAATTAATTTAGGAATAAATGGGGTACAAGGACAGAAACCAATGAACGCTAGGAATGCACCCCATGGGCACAAATAGCAGGCTTGAAAAACTGGATACTAAAAAAAAATGATAAAAATGACAGAACGAGAGAGCGAGAGATAAGAGACAACGAAAGAGGATGTACAGCCGCTGACATTTATTTACTTGAGTTTGTTACTCAGGTGAAGGGTCACCTAAGCATGTACTCTCTGAGCTTTCGCTTGTATCTGCTGCGTATTGCCGTTTTTATCTCACAGTCTCATGCAGTATTTCAGTACAAACATTTCAAGTCTGGCTCCAAACAGGCTTTTACATCCTCAGTCACTGCAAACGCACTGTATGTGTTGGTGAAGAGCAAACCTTATACTTTACAGGCCCCTTCAGGTTCTGGTTCTTGAAAAAATCATCTTATATTTTACAGAACTATACGATTCAGATTCTAAATAGGTTGTGCAGTTTGATGCACTACCCAGTTCTCAGGATGATGGAGATAAGGTTCTCAGTTTTTGGAAGGCATGATGGAAACGGCACGTATAATGTGCGGGGGCCAACAGGTCATGGCCAGGCATCTCTCTCTCTCGAGGACTTCCCTCAGGGTCAGGCTGGTTTCCAACTAGGACTCGGTGCTGAGACGACTATATGGGACCAGTGATCACAGTGCCAAGTTTTCCTTGCCAGCTCTGTCAGGTGAAATTGAAATTGCGGCAATCGCTAGCACTGGTAATTGTCTCCCATTCTGTCCCTTAGGGAGAATCCTTGTAGCTACAGTTCCATTTGTCAGTTTTTATTTTCTTAACAGGTTTATGACACTTCTTTTACTGCAAAAGATACAAAAAGAGATAAAATGCAACCATTTTTGCATGGTTTCTCTCTTTTGATGTAAGGATGAACAAGCGAATAAACTACTAAAAGTTAAAAATAATGTAATGATGATTACGATGTTTTTGTTTCTCATTCTGATTGCATTTCCATTCAGTAAAAAAGTAAGCGTGAAAAAAGAACAGGAATCCTTATTCCGTATATGCAATTAGCGATGCTCGTATTTTTAGAGGGGAAATAACTACAAAACTTTGGTCCTCGGCGCATGCGTCATTCTTGCTTGAGACTCTGCAGGGAGTCACGTGCCCAAGTGCGCCACCTAGTCTGGCGCACTCAAAACAACCTGTTTTATGTAGCCGAAACAACAGGGAGTCGCAGATGAAGGCACCCGGGACCTAGTGTTTGGCTCAGGTGGCCGATAATTAATGCTTTGGCACAGAATTCTCCAAGAACTCTTGTCGATCAAAATCCGCCATTTTGTCGGTCATTCGAGAGCCCAGATCGTCAGCTGTACCATTATATTAGAAGCGCTTGAGAGAAAATAATGACAACACCACGTGTTCTAAGACACTTGTTCTGAGGAAAAAAGTTGTGTTTTTGTGTGTTTTGTGTAAGACAGGCACGTGCACATTTGCATGCACGCACGCATACGCATACACACGCAAGCATACATGCGATACACCTCAGATGTGAACTCGAACAATATGCAAAAGAAATCAGCATGCAAACTACATCAAATGAGGATTTTTACCACACGAGAACTAAATATGTATCCAAAAGTAAAGCAGTACATTGGCTAAGTCAATTTACAAGCTGTGTTAATAAAACATTTAAATATGCAAATTTTCTATGAATTCTTCCAGAATGGAAAGCATCACATCCGGAACGACGCAGACGACCCTGAATCGCGACCCCTCCTCATCAGCGAGACGACAGCAACGAGTCCCACCTCATCCTCCAGTTCTCCGGTCAGCCCTACATCTCCCGCAGTCAGCAGCAGCCTGCAGGGCAACAACTGCTCAGGGAGGGCTGCTGCTGCTGTCAGAACAGTTCCGCGAAGCTTGCCAGTCAAAAACGGAAGCAGCCAGGCCTACTACCAGAGGGTTTCCGAATCACCTACCCCCAGCCCTCTCAGCGCCAATAAGGGGGACAGCGGAGTTCTAGAGACAAGCCTCGATGACCTGGCCAAGAGGTCACCAAGCTGCACGGTGGGGGAGAGGAAGACCCCTCCGCGGTTTAACGACGTCAGCGCGACGGCAGGCGTGCCACTAATTCGATTCTGCGGTCTGACACAGTCTGACTCCAGCCTCTCTTCTGCTGATGGCAACAGGAACTATAACTACGGGAATCAGGTGGAGTACTCTCCCCCTGAGTGGGGCTTGGTGTCCGGCGGGGAGCACCTCAACGGTTTAAACTCCCCCTACGCTTTGACGGTTGTGGGACAGCCCCACGCTGTCTTCCTCGGTATGCAAATTAACGCTTCCAAGGAAAAGACTAGTATTGTTCCTACTGGTTGTGATTCCGCGTTTTCCAAGACTTCTGCTGATAACACAGAGAAACATCAGTGCTCAGACTCGCCAGAAACCAAGATGGTTGATGCGCTTATGAGCGGTCCTTATCCAATGTCGATCGGGGACTCAGGAAATGAGACGAATCCCTGTTCGACTGAAGCAGGTAGCTATGGGGGTGAGAGCTCGAGGTTACGTCAGCAAGAATGCTCAGTGAACGAGCAGTTATTTCCTGAAAAGTGCGTTGGTAGTGGTGGTAGTGGTAATTATAATGATGTGAACATATGTGTATCGGAGAATGACGTTCCACGTCGGAGCGATCAAAATGGTGTCGGTGTTTCTGCCTCGTGTTCAGCAGAGATTAGCGGACCTACCCCAGAGTCGGGGAATGCGAAGGGCACAGAGGACCGAACGCGGGTGCGCGATTGACCTCTGGTGACCTTTCCGGGGCAGACGCACAGACATTTTCTCACGAGGGTTTGAATTCACTGGGGGATGCAGGTGTTGAAAATGGTGCTAGGCCGGCGATACTAGCTGGCGGACAAAGGGAGGGAAACGCGAGCGACCTGATGGGTACGGTCCAAAACGTCCCTTCGGAGCAACCCGTTTCTGGAGATGATAAAAGACTGCTGGGGGATGTGTCAGACTTTCCACTAGCAGAGAGAGGTGGATGGGCCCGTACTCCCCGCAATTTTCTTGGCAATTCGGAGGAGAAACACGCTCCTCATGAAATGAACAGTGCTGCTGAAGAGAACAATAACAGGACTCGAGACCTGGTGGCAAGTGGCGGTCCGACTCGTAGTGCATCTGTTGGTGATGATGAGAACTGTTATGGGGTAGGCTCGAGTTCTTCCACAGTGACAGTCTCGGAGCCAGAGAAAGCGATAACTGAGAAAGGTGGGAGTGAGAAAGTCGAGGAAATAACTAGCCATTCGCTAGGCTCTGTGTCTTCGAGACGGAACTCATCACCGCCGCTGGCCCCTGGAGAAACCTCAGCTGTTGTGAAGAGCATTCTGTCCTTAGACGAACTGCGAACAACATTTCTCTAGCTAGGGCTGAGCATTGATGTATGGGATATTATTAATTTGGTTTTGGTGATACCTTTTTCACTATTTTTAACTTCACTTTTTAAACGTGTGCGTTCATTCTTCACCAGTAAAAATAATCAGTTTCAAAATTCACTATCAGTGTGCATTAACAATTTTTTAGGTATTTTTCTTCCGTGATACATGCAGTAGACTTCCCCTGAATTTGCTTGCTTTCTCTCTCTCTCGAATTCACGACTGTGCATGATGCCAGAAGTAAGATAAAGAAACTAACATTAAGATTTTCGTCGAAAAATAAACATAGATGCATGAAAACTGACATGACTGGTGCTGCAGCAAAGGGCAAGAAGGCCTTTGGAGGTCTTACAGGCTTATAGGCTAAACGTACCCGGGCTTTCATATGTTAATTATGTAAATCAGGGCTAATGAAGTTATGTATTTTGCAGCTACACAGTTATGATCAAAACCTCTTTGGCATATTATTCCAGGCTCTCATACTGCTGCTTTGGAAAACGGTGCTATTATTTTAGAGGCGATCAGTATAGAATGTATCAATGCTTCTAAAAGAACCAACAGTTGTATCGTTCACTTGTTTGTTTGTTTTTTTACCAGCCTACGTACCATGTTACTATAATTGGGACGCTTAATAAGCCTGGTCGCTTAGAGAATGATTATGTCCGTTCAAAGCCTTTAAAAAGAATATTGTGCATGATAGACACACCAATAACATCCTTCAATACCATCTTACCCACCATGCACTCCCTTCTCCCCCTCCCTAACCTGTACCTAGCCAGGGGGAAAACCACGCGGCGAAAATAAATGTGTAGTGCTTTATACAATGACAAAAATTACAAAGATTCGCCGCCTGACTTTCTTCCTGCTGTCAACATTCCCTTGTTGTTATTCCGATGACAGACACTAATCATTCACAGGCACTAATCGTTCCAGTTCACAGACAGCTTGTGGGTTATGTGTACGCTGTCACAGAGTTTGTGCTACAGGTGGCTGCTACTCGCCAGGCCTCGTATTCATGAAGCGTGGTTACCCAGGCTTGTTACCCTACCCGAGCTGGGTAAATCAGATCACGGCTAAAACACAGACTCACTGAATATCACAAACAGTGCCCTTCGTTGGGTCCTGTTGCCATTTTTTTCCAAATCAACATAAATTAGTAGTTGAGCATTTAACACTTGCTCGAGGAACATTATTTAGTCAGAATTAATAAATTCGTCTTTCCATAGGTTTCTGCTCGCTTTCTCTCGCAATGACACCTTTTGGGGGAATTACTTCAATGCTCTGGTCGGTACCTTTATAGTGGGAGCTAGTTTACCTGTCAGGTTGATGAGATACTTCCTTACTCAAGGTTGAGGCAATTTTACACATGGCGAACATTGCCATGTCCATGAATACAATTCCGGATTGATTGGAGTTCCAGTTGGCGTTCAAAATGTACCGCCATTTATTTTTTTTTTTTTTTTTTGTTCCATTGGTTCAGACACAATATTTATCTCTAACTGACTGCTGTCTTACCTCACATATCTAGCAAGACCCAGCGCTGAGACACTTCTTTTCTTTGCACGTTCGTTACGGTTGATCTGCTCTAAGTGGATGGAATTCTAGCTGTATAAACACACGTCGCTTTCTATTAGATTCACTTTGTTTTCCATATATTTTTCACATTTCTATTGAAACTGTTTATAATCGTAAAATTCGATGCCTATTTTGGCAGATCCGTTACTGCACATGTGCACACAACTGCATTTGGCCTGACGCCAGGTCCTCCCTGTTTCAGCTGTGGGGCTCAAGAGAGAGGTAGAGTGTAGACAGAGGTCCATCCATTAAGATCCATTGTCAGGCTTCTGGGAACATCTGCCTCTAACTTACCACACACGAAAGTTTCCTAGAGGCGTGTTTGCTTCTGCAATTTATGAAGTTAAAAATATACTGCATGCAATGATGCAATCATTAGTGCGTTTTTCTCTCTCATTTGATTGTGGTGGATAATTCTGGCTTTACATTTCTGGAACCGCCTTGACTGAGATTAGTAAGTGGAAGTATCGTAGACCATTGTAACCAGACACATGTAGTTCTGTGAGTTGTTTGGACCAAATATCTACATTGCCAAATACAATCTCGACAATGTGCCCACGGAAGGAGACCCTTCAAGGAAAAGCAGGTGTATGTCGTGGTGCTAACCTCGCCCAAGCTTTCTGATAAGCTTAAATAAGCGAGTTCCCGCCTGTTTGGCAACTTTCGTATGCTGTTTGAACGTGGATGCTAGCAGAGATTGTAGCACCTCCACAACCCTACAAAACTGTTTCCAAATTGTTTAATCGAAATAGAACGTAAGCTTCATGCACTCCATGAATAATAATTATGAATTGTCATATCAAGCCCTCCTCCTTCCCTGCTTTAAAAACCCGACAAAACATTCCCGATAATTCAGACATGGAACTTAAATAATGTTTGTGGATATCCGAGACTTGTTTTCAGCCCGGGCTTGATGCCTTTGTGCAACTGCTTTTGTATATAAACACTCACGTTAACGATAAATTCATTTTTTTAACTTTCTCTGCACACATACCCTCCAAAAAAATATAATCATGAATTTGTGATTTTTTGCACATCATCGCCACATTTAAAATATCACAGATATTTCCGGCATTATTCATCGACACTTAATGCTGCATGTAGACCGCTTACCTGTGTTCTGGACGGTTGACAGCTGGCGGGAGATAACTCGCTGGCCTTCAAATTCCGTGCAGCACAACCATGGCTTGCAAGATCAGTTTGTCTTCAAGCTTCAGCGCACCTGGGCAGACACAAACACAAAGCATCATCTTGAAATAATCACTGCAAAACCTGAGGAATATCACGTCTTTCAAGATGGTTGCTGCTTGAGTTTATTGGCTTCTGCTCTGGCGCGATGCTTTCTCGTACACTAACGCACATTCTCGTCAAGAGCCCGCGAGATATTTGTTGACACGAGGGTCACGACCCCATCATTTTTTCCAGTCTCGTGCAGACTTACGTGTCAGCTCATAATTCTGTAGACTGACTGTTGGATCCATCAGCCACTTTCAAACTATTATAACCGCAAACTTGATCACATAGTTCTTTTTTAATTTTTTTTTTACATTTGATTAAAGACTCTCTTGGATACTTAATGGTTACATCAAATGTTTATTATTCTTTATTTTCATGAATTATGAAAGCTAATTAAAGTTAATGAAAACGATGTACTTTTGAGAAAATTTTAAATTACTATTAATTTATTTATTTTGCAGTATATTTCTTTATGCGCAGGTAACACTGGGAACAAAAATGAAAGTGTTGTTTTCCTATTAAAATTTGAACGATATATATGTCATTGTTTAGTGAGAGGGGGTAAAAAAAATATTAATAGGTTTTTTAAAATTTATTGTATATATATATATTTACTTTGCACAAAATTACACTCAAAATTGTCATACCTACAGTCACAATAAGTGCTACTTGTGTATTTTCAATAACATATTTTTCAACATCGTTCAAATTGGTGTATAGACTTGGTCGGATTTTGTATTTATCTTTATCATGTCCTTTCTGTCAGACTACAAAAATGTTGGGGAAAGTGGGGATGGGGAGAGTGTGGACGCGCGTGCGTTTAAAGAAGACTTCATCAGATTTGAAATACTAGTTGTTCAGTTGGCATCAGCTTCAATGAATATCACTTTTTGATGGAACTCAAGCCGCCATTTTCAACAACTGTTTCTGTATTAGTGATTTTTCAAAACACATTGAAAGCATTTTGTCGCTTAAAGATGTAAATATCTTCTGTACTATACACACAGTTTTATTCTTCTTCCTTTTTGCGAGTGTAAAGTTGGTACTCGTATCGCAATATTTTAAACTTTTGCATTTAGGTTGCATGTTACTTCAAAACAACGCAGCCTTTTATTTACTTGATATTTTTTCTCCTTCAAGGTTTCAATGCAGTATTTTATATTTGCGGAGTCGAGACATGTTTGTGGGAAAATTTATGTAAAAAATAGCTTTTGTCTTACCATTCAGAATCAGATTACCGTCTTCACTCTAGTCTGAGATGCACGGATTCAGAACTGCTGAAATGTATCAGTACTTTTGTTTTACCGTATCACTCCTTAGAAACACACACACACACATGCGTTCATATAAGTATTTATCGAACACTTTTCGTATTAGTTTTCCGTCCGAAATGCACGAATGTTAAACTAGAATGTGCATTTATAATTTATGCAGCACTATTTTTCTCTTCCTTTTTTCCTTGGATGCGACAGCTGAATTGACTTCTTTTATTATTATTATTATTTTTTTTTTTTATCAAACGCCTTTTAGGTCTACCGTGGTTATCACTTTCTGAGTTCCCACTGAGCTTTAGGCTTTCCTCGAACTTATTACATCTGCATAATTGCTAGAATGCAACTAATTGTCAAATCAGTGTCCATCATTGCAAGACGGCCCTGAAGTAGCAGCACATTTCTTACGATTTTCTTACGGATATGAGTCTGATTAGCTTTGTTCTTGCCTTGCTTGCAGTACCGCGAGAGTCTGATGATCGTATCTTGCAGACGATTAATACCTATACAGTATGCCTGCTTGTTTGTTTAATGGGAGGGATTTTTCGTGTGTGTTTATTCCTATTATTCAAGACGGAGAGGTATGGATCGAGTGAGCGTTATGTGTGTGGGAGAGAGTGTGTGTGTGTATGTGAGTGAGAGAGAGAGAGAGAGAGCGACGGTTAGAAATCGGCAGTAAACATTTCTCTAACAATATTTCACAACTGTCCAACCCATTCCTTGATCAAGTCTCGACCTCGCTCATTGTCCAATATAATCTCTCTCGAGAATTTTTCCCCAGAACAGCTTTTTGTCTTTACTATGTATATACCGAACACCCGATTCTTTATTATTATCGTTGTTGTTGTTATCAACATCGTTGTTAAGGCGATGAGAATGAGAAGAGATCAACAGTAATCTTTGCATTGCTGTTATTTAAGTCATAGACAGCTACGAAGACTCCACCGACTAACCCTCCCCTTCTCTTACCAACACTCCCACCCTGCTGCGTTCTGCCGGCTTCGCTTGGTGCCAGCGCCTGCAGATCACCTTTCACCTTGTCTTTCTTATCAGTTACTGGCCGAGGGTTGGCTGATCACATGATGGTAGCGACTTGATACAATAAGAAGGCCGATGTCATTCCGAAGGTGACTTGGCCGCCTGACAATTCTCGCACTGCTTCCACTGTATCCAACCTACCTTTGCCTTTTTTTTTTTTTTTTGAACCTGTCACTCCATTTCTTCCAGGCTCTTGAGAGCTAAGGTGACGATATAACAGATACATGTATATATTTTTGCAGTGATCCTGGTTTCAGCGTGGTTATCGATCGACTGTGTACATATGGCCCTACTGTATACCTAGATTGGGAAATAGGAGATTACATCTGACACTGGGAAAGTTATTTTTTTTTTTTTTTCAATATGAAACAAATGTTTCAAGTGATACGCATGAACATAGCAACGGCTATTTAAAATAATGCCGTATAATTTCCTCCAAAACGTTTATTCGTGAACAGTCTTTTAATCCTGTTTTAATTACACGTGTTTACAACTTTTTTGCTGATGTTTGAAAAGAGTTGGTAAGAAATTTCCATTGAATTTCCTTGTATATGTGCACAGAAAGCTGAATTAAAATTTTCACATGCGTTGTATGCGTGCATTCAATCATTGACGCATGCACGATTGTATCTGCGTTCTTTGATGTGGTGTTGGATGGGGGTGGGAGGTAGGAAGAGTGGGGTTAAAAAATGTGAGCAACATTTATATAGTACATCACACAAATCGAACGTGCATAATGTGGCAAAAGAGGTAGCTGTGTATGCATAACGTTTCGCTCAACGCATCAATCATCCTTTGAAAGGCACTAGCTGACCAACACTAAGCTGGCCCACTAGTACCAGACTACCAGTCGTCGGAGATGGCAGGCTGGTGGGGTGGGTTGTGTGTGTGTGTAGGAGGGCGGGGGAAGAACTAAATGCAGCAGCTGACACCGATTGCCATGAGCCGTTCTTGAGCGAGGGTGATCAAGTCCTGATTGAGACAACCAGTACTTTATGTTTGCCGGCCAGTTTTTCCTTTGCCCACCTGGGCGAGCGGTTTAGGAACAAGCATAACACAATTTGATCTTATACATGGTCTAGCACAAACTTTTAAACAAACAAAAATGTTAGCATTAAGGCATGGTAAAAGAACAAGGTAAAATTACATTTATAAATATCTAAGTATAATATACTAATATGGCATCCAAGAATAAATGACATTTAATTGGCAGTCTAGAATACAGAAACATCTATCTTTCTCACTATCAACAACAGCTGCTGCATGTTGAGCAATCCACACTTTCGGTGTAAAATCATCGTTAGCAGCGACACTTTTCCCTGTCACACCCCTGTCTGAAAATTTCTATATGTAATGACCCTGCCACCTACATTTGTAAACTGCATCCACGTTTGTGAAAGAATATGGGAATACATCTTATTTATATTTATTGTAGCGGGAGCGCTTGTTTGTGATATATAAACCCTATCTAAACTTACATATTTTATGTAGGAAGACTACTTCTAACCAATAAAGTTATCAGAAACTTTAGAAGCTCTCTCTACCTTAAAAAGTTTTTTTAAAAAAAGGGAGACAGCAAAGATTCGAGCTTGTTTCAAGGGAGACAACAAGGAGCTGTTGGAAGAACAATAATCTAGAACGCTTGCCCTTCTTTCTCTAGGCTCCATTTATTGCTTACTCACAATAATGATTTTGTCACCTTATGTTTTCCACATTTGCAGCTTACTAGTCCTTGGCGTTGTGCACATTACTTTTCTGATATCTGCGCATTTGTGGTAATAACAAGCAGACTTGAAACACGCATTGCCCGAGTTTTTAACTCTTCCAAACAAAAATAAAAATTATTGCCGAAGCACTTCGTCTGAAGACTTCTCGCTCGCATGTTCCATGTTCAGAATAATATTGCAGCATCCATAGAGACAGTATTAACATGTCTGTGGAGGCAACAGGTGTCGACTGCCTTGAAACTGCTGGGAGTCTGCTGGTTCTGCTCGCGTTGTATCAAATGTGACAGCAGATGGTGGGCAGAGCTTTGGAACGATTTCAGTAAAAGCTGAGTATACTTACAGCAGTAACTACGGTAGACAAAAGCAACTCCACAGGTAGATTATACATTTATATATTTAGTTGTTTATTAACTGTTGTTTTAAACCGTACTTTTTTTTCGCTTCTTGATCTTAGCAAACGAGGTGAGAAATCTAATCAATCAGAATAAACAGTCCCATTAGAATTGCTTACTAATAGGTAAAGAAAATCTACGGTATCGTTTAAAAATTGCAATTTTCATGTGATACAGTTTTAGTATTCAGTGTTTTCACCACTTTATAACCACTATCAAGCACTTTAAATTGTCTATCTATTCCACTGTATCCAACGATAGGTATAAAATTCAGTTTGAAGTAATAGCTGTACTCCCTTAAACCCATTTTTCTGCATCTGTACTTGAACATGTGACCACTGGTTCCTAGGAACATCACACATGATGTTCCAAGGAGTACAATCAAATCAGGGAAAAGGAAAGATTGTGCTTGAAGTTACTTGTCCTGGCCTGACACAGCATGAAGGTGATTTCAAGAGGAGTGAAGTTGTATCTTTACAATGCTCATATCCAGTAAGTGAAAGAAATGCACGTATTCTATGTTTGCTATGTTTCTGTTATTTAATTCTAGTTGATGCTATTGTTTGTATTAGTTACAGTCTAGTCAGTTCTGATCATTGTGTGCTAGCATATCTTGGTTACCTCAATGATTAACAATCAAAATGAAAAACATACTACTTAGAATGAGTTAAATGGTTTTTGGTGCATCCCATTCTTGCTTTCTTCATGCCCACATAAGTTTTAGGCATTCAATGGAGACGCTGTGATGCCTATATTTTATTTGTAGCACAATCTAGAATGATGCTTAACTTAATTTTACTGCCTTGCAAAATGACTCCATATAGAAGAGTCCAGCTGTCACTGAATTCCAAGGATCTGACTTATCTATACATCCTGCTAATATATATGCTCATTAATTGTTTCTTGCATAAATCGTCTGGCTGGTTCAGAATAGATACAAGAAAATATTGTGACATACCATTTTTAGTGTATTTCATAAGACATAGCTGTTAGAGCAAAACCACCTTCAACATAATCATTTCCTGTCTCAGCTGCCTTAAAATTGATCATGCCAACACTAACTGTCTTTATAATATTTTTGTCCACTCTCCATAATGTTGATAAGAAACACTGAAAGATGATATATATACCAATCATCATTATCAGCTGAAGATCCTAGCACCAGAGCATGCAGGGCTGTCTGTATGTCGATGGATCTATCCTGTGAACTTTGGAGGTGGTCTTGTTGGAGGAGACCATATTGATATCACAGTTTCTTTAGGAGACAACTGTGCTGCCCTTGTTACAACTCAGGAGTCTACAAAAGTAAGCACATGTAAACTGTTGTATAATTATTTTAGGGTGCATAAAAGAAGTTTTCATTTGAATGAAGTGATTTGAAGCAGTTATTGCACCGACAGTCTCTTTATTACCATGCTAATAAAAGAGCTTATCTTTTAAAAAATGCAAACAGCCCCCCTGAAATGTGTAGAGAAAAAGTAAATGAGAGAGACAAACAAAATTCTCCCAGGAATGGAAGCTCAATTTGCCAGGCTACAGAGTTTCAGCTTTTCACACTGTCAGGTATACCACTGCAGAGATGCACAGGAAACGCAGCAGAATATGGAGTACTTTCTGCATGGTACAACTTTTCTGGCTATTCTTGGGGATCCAGTTGTTTGCTTCGCTGATGCACAGTTTTGTCAAACTCAGGTAAGTACATCCGTCTCTTTCCTCTCACAAATATACGCACAAACACATTAAAAAAAAAAAGAATATAGAAAATTTCTTTGGATATATTTCTTTATTTTTTTTCGATGTAAATGTGATGAATACAACACTACAATGATTGGATACTGTACTGTTGTTGTTTTCAGAAAGTGTATATGTCTGAGGACAGCAACATTGTTCTGCTGGATTGGTTGACAGCTGGCAGAGTAGCCCTAGAAGAGATCTGGAATTTCAAAAGGTCAGTGGCATTCTTAGCCATGATGACTCTTTTTTCAAACGTCTGAAAACAATTTTTGAAGTGACTCCTACAATTTTAATCTCTAATGAACAGAAGGAAAATGTCTTTAAATAAATAAAAGGCAACGGGACTCAAGTTTCCTGTGATGCCTTAGACATATATGTAACCAACACGTCAGTCCCTGATGGCTACGTAGGGGTGGGCTAGTTGTACAAGAGCACAGCAAAGATGGAATGACTGCATAACAAAAGCTGTAGATTTTATTTCACTCGGCGGCTGGCTTGCTGTCGTTCCAGGGCGGGAGAGGGACAGTCCTGGGAGCTGTTCGACCCCTAACCTCTACAAAAGAATGACAGCTTTGTACACTGCTAGAGTGCTACAAATAATAGACTTCCCGTTAAGTGCCACTAGCTCATGTGAAATTTACCTTTTAAAGAAAAATGCTGAAATTGTTAAAGGCACCTTTGTATTTGGAGTGTGTGATGTGACAAATAATTGTTTCTGCAGTCAGTAAATGTATGTCCTATATTTTAATCTGCCTAATAAAGTATTGTCTTCTTGTTAAAATGTGCAATGTAAATATTTCAGCTATCAAAGTTTAGTTGAAGTATATATAGACAAGCATCTGGTTTTCAAAGACAATCAAAGGCTGTCTGATGGTCCTTACTTCACACTCAGAGAGGCTATGGGTAGTTTTCAGGTGAGAATAGTTCTACCTTGTTTCTGAATTTTTTTTTGGCAGGGTCTAAGTCTTTTCTAAAGTTTCTTTTCCTTTTTCTATCTACATTGTTCCTTTTGCTTAGACTGTTGAAAATGTTTTGTACAAAGATGGTTGATCATCAAAAGCACTTACTGCAACAGTCATGACAATACCTGACATCTTTTTGCCATCGACTTTTTAAGTTTTCTGCCCTCCAAATATTCAAGAATTCCAAACTTCACTTGCCAGTCCGCAAAATATTTTCATTCACAAGCATGTCATTTAACGCAGATAAAACTAGGCAAAATTCAAGGAACTTTAGTGAAATTTATGGCTCTAGTTCTTATCTGTTTAACTCTTAGAGAGAGGAGAAAAGGTACCCCAGTCCACTGGTTTTTGCGCATCTGTCACTGGATGCTTTTTGCAGTTGTTTGCATACACTGTTGTATTTTATATGACAATACTGACATGTCTCCTTATCCTATAGGTGCTTGGCATGTGCGTGGTCCTTGGAGACAGAATGCATAATCTTGTAGATCATGTGAAGCAACTTTATGGTACTCCACATTCCATTGGTAAGTGGTTCCAGGATAAAGGTAATGAACTTGTTTACACACACTTACACCCACCCACTCCCTGACTTACAATAAACTTATACATTTTTAACTTAATATGGTGCGAAAGCTTCAGTAAAGATCATACTTTAAATTTTGGCTTTTCATACAGTATTCTGTAAGTTATACTTTTTCAACACTTTATTTGGAAATAGGCTTTGCATTAGATGACTTTACCCATCTGTTTTAACGTGTTCATGGTAGGCTATGTTAACAAATGGTATTTAAATGTAATTCTGTTGACTTTAAAGCAAAATGTTGCCCCTTAAAGCCATATTCAAGTCTGTGACAGTAAAAATAAAAAGAGATGAAAGGAGAGGGTTACAGTGCTTCCCATATGTTATGGTTTTACCAACAGTTGACCACTTTCAGTGGACTACTTTTACAGCTATAAGACTTCCAAGCTAATGTTAGGTTTGAATTTTCCGCTCACACTATTTTACACTTTTAAAAAAAGAAAAGATTGTAGACATATTACAGGAAATAGAATCAGCCTTTGTAATAATCAAAGATATTTCTAGAATGTTATTTAAAAGAAATGTTCGTTTTAGTTTGGCTTTATTGCTTCATTAGTTTTGTCACATCATGTGGTGAAAATTTCCATATCTGCTATATCAAATGATATCTTCAAAATATTGAGCACATATACAAGAATGCCTTGCTGATAATGTACGTCTTTACAGTGATGGATTTTATCTTCTTTGCAGGTAAACCTTTATCAAAAGACCTCATCTGCAGTTACAGCCCTCTCACTCTTGAGTGCAACAATAAAGTCATAAATGGCTGCTATATCAGATTTGTTGCCACATCTACTACTTTGGTAAGCTTTGCACATAGGCATATGCATATATTGCTCATAAAGGAATGGGCAAAAATAATTTGAGTAATTTTATTATAGTATTTTGCAACTCATATTGTAGGTAACTTTCTCATCTGAATGTATGGAGGCACAAATTACACATTTTTATGCGAGTTCCATAACTGACCGCAGAGTTTGATGTCAGTAAGGTGTAATATCACCAAATTGTTTGGAGCAAATAGGAATGAAATGACACCTGTTAATCCTTTTATTCTGTAGATCCTCCCTTCCAAGGAATGAACAGATGGTTCAAAGAATTTCCACTTTCTCATTTTCTTATGATGGTGTAATATTTTCCTATTTAAATCTGGAACTAGAAAACTTCATTTCATCCTATATTGAAAAATGTCGATCTTCTAGGATTGGCAAAGAGTGAACATGGAGGAGGTAAAAATTTAACAAAATTAAAAGCACATAAAGAAAATGTAAGGAACATCATCCTGGGCCATCAAGCATAGATAATCCATGTGACGTAAGTCACACAAACTCTCCAGAAAACAATTGTTTCACATGACCTAAAATTATTTTTCTCTTATCACATTCCATGTCTGCATTAATGTATGAATAAAATTAAATGTTTCTCAACATCTTACAGCCATATCACTTTTGTCTGTACTGCAGGCTTACAGTGTTGTTCAACAAGTAACATCTTGTCTTGTGGAGATACTGGGTGGTGATCCCTTCAGAAAGAAATACTGACTTCCAGTCTCTATGGCAGAACTGCATGAAAATGGAAATTAGCATTTTTGGATTCAAACCCTAAAATTTTGGAGGAACAGACATATGCCAAAAGAAGGAAAATGTATAAGATACTGTAGTTTCCTGGTCTTGCAAAGCACCATGAAGCAAATGATGTTTCTTGGACCTCCATCAGTCATGGTTTGGATCTATTTCTTGACAATCCATGAAACGATACTTGTAACCTATTTCAATATTTTTCCTGCCAAGTTTTTTTTTTAATAATCAGTAGTTTCATAGCTCGCATAAATAATTATAAAAAGAAAAAAGAGAATTTTATCTTGTTAGTTTGACAATGATCAGTATGAGTAACTTAATTTTTTACCCTACAGTGCTTTCCTAACACTTTATTTATTTGTGCACTTTATGTCCTTGGCTATTGGCATTCTACAGAAAGAAATTATTTTTTATATATATATATTTTAAATCTATTTCAGCTTAGATTTACCCTTTTCATGGAAACTAGTTCCTATCACTACTGTAGTCTTAGGCAAAACGTAAAATACTTGGGCATGGTACAATATTTTCCTGCCTTGTAAGACCGATTTAGCATAAGGGATGACATTATCAAAGAAACAAAATTTAAGTATTTGTCAAGATTTGCTAAAGTTCTACAGATTATTGGTCAAGGGTAAGAGCTGGTTAAACTCCCACCTTGCATCATTGTTACATCACAAAAGTATGGTGTCACCAAGGTCCTGGACATGTAATGTCCCATGCTTGTTTTCTCATACCACAGAATGCAGTCCCGACTGGTGTGTTTGGGAGGGATATTGTAATTTTTCACATACATGCACTAAAAAAATGCCTTTTAAACCATCAAACAGAAGAAAAAAAAATTTAGCTGATCTTCATTTATATATATATCTATAACAACAAAGAGACAATGGTGTCAAAGAAATTCAATGTCAAAATTTAAACAGAAATCAAATTCATAATAAAAATCAAAATAGGAAATTGAGCACAATTACGCTTTAATATTGAATGCAACACAACTTTGCTTCGCCCTCCTCTTCTTTTATACATAACCACAAGTCTTTGAACATCTAAATTATGAAAACAATAGCCTTGACCTAGTAGTGTGGTGGAAACAATTCTGAAGAAAAAACAAACATTCAAATACTAAAAAGAGAAAAAAAAAACCCCTATAAATTATTCTAAAGCCATTTTGCTATGTTAATGTTGGATTGTAATTATTTGATTCTGACATAACCCTGTTTAATGCACACTTTAATACTGTACTTAGTTGCATACTCCTGTCAAAAAGTAGCTGAACAAAATTACCCTACTCTTCTATTCATTGACCTGGTACAAATGCAAAGATCTAGCAAAGAGTTTTGAAGAGTAATAGATTAAACTTATTAAAAGTACTTTTTAAAATATAAAAATGCAAATTAACCTAATGACCAAACATGTCAAGAATCTTCCACTTAGTGGCACAGCTTTCTAGCTGTTGTGTCAGACACACTTCTCTCTGGATAAGAGTTTCAGAAGGGTGTCATCATGATGCCACAATCTGGGAGAATCTCTGACTTGTTAGATGGACTGGTTGCATTAGCAGTTGAGAAAATCTGGAAGCAAAGGTGTAAATGCAATCAACAGCTCACAGTGGATTTATGGCTAGCATTCCCCAGTGTTTTATTGTGCCATAGGTTTTGCATAATGCAGCTAGTAATTATATAAGCTACCTAAAATGTTTAATATGGGTGGGGGTGGGGATAGGACTGGTAAAAACTGACATTGAACAGCTATATAAAACAGATATCTGAAGTTTAGCCTTTTTTAAAACATTATTATTACTAATTATCCTGCTTTTAGAAGTGAGGTTAAGTCTAATAATCTGAAACAACTTTTATACAATCACAGAAAGTGCCATCTAAGTATGCATCTAAAATTTATATGCTTCATAGCATGCTTAAGGTCTCAATTATATTGTGGACAAAATGTAAACAAAAAATCCTTTAACAATGCTAACATCATCAACTCATAATATAATGAAACTTGATGGGCTACATAGAAGAATAAGAACAATAAGGAAAAAATACAATGCTACCTACATATCTACTTATTTCTTCTTTGGCAGTTCACAGACATCCCCTGTGCACTTCACTTCTTTCTTAGGCAAGGCACAGGCACCTTTGCATCCAGTGCCTGAACCTTCTGCATCAACTTCTTCATCCACTGCATTAGGTACACTCTCATCAATGCCAAGGGCCTTTAGCACATCTGCTGGGTTGACATGATCAGCAGGATTGTCTTGCTTGAAGCTCAACAGAACTTTGCCACCTAACATAAAAAATATCCATTAAATGGATAAAAATGCTAAATTTTAGCATGTTCCATTACTATAATGTCAAATGGTTATCTAAAAAGCCTCATTATCGAAACATCTACACAAAAAGTAGTGACATTTTAAACTACATTATGATGTCATATAAGAAATAAATTAGTCTTACTCTACTTAAAAATTTTATTCCACTGCTGAATTTTGTTCTGTTTGCTTAAAACAGTCGATAGCAGTTCTTGAAAAGAAACTTTTCAATATAATTGCAAATCCAGTTGTTGGACAGCAGCAAATACTCAGGTCCTGCAGAAATTTGGATTTCAATGCCATGATTGAGTCAAATGTGTGGATTTTTTGGAACTCTGAGACTAATAAGCATGTAATGGTGAAAATTAAAAGGTAGACCAGATATCACACTAAACACATTCTGCAACTGTACTGATGTAGCCAAAGGTAGCAATGGATCAGAAACAAATCAGATATTCTAAATGCAAATTGGTACAGATCTTGGTCAGAAGAATAAGCTATATATTGCAAAAACCAGCAGTTTTGAAAGGAAAAAAGTACTTCTGGTCTTTATCTTCGTAACAACTAACAACTTCTAAGATTACAAGCTGACAGATACAATTAAAAAACCAAAACAAACCACCTCATTCATTAGAAGCATTTACCTTTCTCAATTACAAGGGTTCCTCCATTCTGCATTCCATCTCCTTTCAGATCTCCTCCTACCTTTTCTACTTTGGCCTGTTTGAAGAATTGTCAAAAAAACGCTTGAATCTAGAGGTGGATATTGAGAACGCTCTTGCTTGTCTAAAACTAATGTTGCCATGTACTTTAAATGCAGTCTCAGGGACAAATGGATTTTTCCTACTCTTCGTCATAAGAGTAACACTGCATTTACTTGCCTGCAATTTGACATTGATAATAATATAATAATAAAAAAAAGGAATTTTAATGCCATAAAGGAGACATCAAACTAAAGATGGATGAAAATGAGCTATTTCCAGCTTTTCTGGCTAGGGACGACCATTCTGAAACAAACTGTTAACTACTACTACATGTTCGTGTGACAAATGTGAGCAAAAAAAGGTGGTTTTGCTAATTCATAGCTTCTTCATTTTGTGCAATTTTTCTTTTCATGCAGTTTTAGGAAACCTACTATCATCCCAGCAATGATGTTGAACATGCTTACTACTTACCTTTGAAAAAGCAGTTCGAGCTACTTTAGATAGCAGAGCTGGAAAAAGACTCAGAACATTCATTCTGGAAAAAAAAATTATCATATTGAGTCTTGAAACCATACGGCATATTATTCTGCAAAAAGCACTATATCACTTAAAAGAAGACAGGCTATGAACTATTGGAAGAAGCAGAAAGTCATGTTAGTAGGGTACACCAACTGGTTTGATACTTGTATGGTGTAATAGACAGCTGACCCAGCTGTTCAATGGGTATCTAACCAGGTGGACAGCCAGGGAAGAAAGGCAGGAGAGATGGGCACCACCATTAAAAAAAGACTGGCCTAGAGATGCGTGCAATGTCACCTCTCTCTCTGTTGACCGAAAGGTCAAACAGGACTACCTTTACAACTTATGGCTAATCCACAAAGCAAATAGTAAATCAAGAAAGCTACTCTCTGCATATGAACCACCTCTCTCTACAGTCTACATATTTCTAATGATCATTCCTTAAATTTACCTTTTAAAGCCCATCTTGCTGTATGTTTCTTTTTTCAAATCGATGTAAAGTTCTGGAAAGAAAAAATAGAATTTCATATGCAAATCTTTGAAACTAAGATGACCACTTTGCACTCCCATGCTTTCTTTATGTATGTGTGTGTGTGGTTTGATCTTTCTCAGCAGAAACCAAAGCTTTTTCTTACCCCCAAAAGATAAGCAATATTTTGCTTGTACATACCACCAGAAAAAAACTGCCCCTTCTGGAAGTCCTCCAAACCTATTTCCTCCAAGCCAATGCCAATGAGACGAACTCCATGGGCATCCAGCTGAGGTTTGAGTGTGGAGAGCTCTTTCGCACCAAGGCGGCAGAAGGCTCATCCAAACCTTCTTAAGAATGTTATGACGCAGGTGTGATTTTCATAGAACGACTCTATGGAATAGTTCTGGGGAGTAAAAAGTGCACATACCAAAAGAATTTGATCTTACATAAAATGTTAGTGGTGTCATATTTACTATCATTTAATCAGCCGTTTAACAGACAATTAACATTCTAACAATAACAACAAAAAGCAAATATAATGCGTTGTGATCTAAATTATTCCTGAACATATATTATGTCTGTATACGATCAATATTCATTAGTGTTTAGTTACTCTGCATGATGGTGAAACAGTGGCAGTTGACATTGGACCTCATTGCTTCAGTTAAAACAGTCTATTCCGTTAACAAATCTGTACATTTAAAACTAAAAAAACAAAAAAAACAACAGTTTTATAACTATAGTATCGTTTCTGTGTCACAACAAAATTTACGCAGTACGTAGACTTCAAAATAATTATTGTTACATGATAAAATAAATACCTCATTTGTGCCAACACTTCGCACCAAACACTTTGCAATTTTAGACACATCCATCGCGCTTTTGTCTGCGATGTGCTGTAAGAGGTATTTGAGCAAGTTGACCGCTTTCATAAGCCTTACATAACAACTATATCGTGACCTCGTTTGACACGCCTTTGCGTATCCACGTGATTGTCAGCGGGTTTATGCCAAGTCGGTCACATCTCCAAATGGCTCACTTAAAGTTTATGCAACAGAAAGTTGGCAACACGTGACTGTCCGTGCATGGTTGGCAATGAGTCAATTTAAAAAAAAAGTGGGCAAAGCGAGAACGTCGTTCTTGCGTATTCTAATATGGGTTTATATTTATTGAGGCCATGCTTAATATAGTTCTTTTCCAATGAAATGTGATTCAGAACAGCTTAATTTCAAGCAATTAAAAATCCCTGTTACTAATATATGGTGACGTGTGCTGCGTAAAGCTCATTGTTTTGAGGCAGAAACGCGTGAAGGGGACTTTTTTTCAAGTTAAGGATTGTGGAGAGAATGTGTTAAATGAGTTTTGACACAAATGTATACCTTTATATGCATGTTTAACGCGTGTACGAGGTGCAATGCATGCAGAGTACTATAGTCAGCGGTAGGTAATCACAAGGTGGGCAAATATACCTAATATTTATTCAAAGAATGAGGATACCTTTACACTGATAGCTAAAACTGTGGCCACTGCAAATGTTAAATTGCGTCAAAGTGAAGGCACGTGTAAAACTGCCGATAACAATGACTGCCACGAGCAGACAAATTAACATCCGTCAGTACTAACTAGTTCCGAAATGGATCAAACATATGCGCATGCGTACATTACCGGAAACGGTTTCGCAGATCTTTGCTTCCGGTCTGATGTATTTGTGCCGGCGCCATCATGATCGCCCAAACATCAGAAAACGCAAGTTCTCAGGGATCTCCTAGTTCCCAGGACAGCCAGCAACAGCAAGGGCAGAAGAGTCCAATCGAGGTGAAACCCGGGACAAACTTGTACGTAAAAAATTTGTGTGACACGATCGACGATGAGCAACTGAAGAAGCATTTCTCTTCCTTCGGCACCATCACAAGTGCGAAAGTTATGACAGGAGAGGGCGGTCGATCAAAAGGCTTCGGTTTCGTTTGTTTCTCGACGGCAGAGGAAGCGTCAGAAGCAATGAGGACAATGAACGGCCGGATCGTGGAAGGTAAACCACTTTATGTTGCTTTGGCACAGAAAAAAGAAGAGAGACGTGCATTTTTGTCCAGCCAGTATAAACAACGTATGGCCAGTCTGGCTCAACCTCAAGTGCCGCCCCAGCAGTCTCAACAACCACAACCACCCCCACCCGTTCAAGCGGCTGTTGCAGTCGCACCCCAGCCACCACCACTTCAGCATCCACCTGTAGCGGCAACTCCACCTCAGCAACAACAATATCCGCATGGCTTCTTCATCCCTATGCCACAATCCCAAGTGACCACACAGAGCTTTTTTGCTCCTTCAGTGAGCCAGGTTTACCCTGCACCTCGCTGGCCCACAGCTCAGATGTACCCGGTACAAGCACATCAAGGCCAGCCAATGGCCAGTCTGAGGTATGCACATGTTCATCCTAGCCCAACACCCGCATCACTAGGTCTTGGGCCTGCAGCTGTGCGACCAATGCCTATAACGAATCTCGGCCATGCCCATGTTCCAGTCACTCTACAGTCCAATTTCAACACAACATTTCTGCCTATGAACAATGCCCATCATCCACACCACCATGCTCACCATCCTCCATTCACTGTGCCTGTTGGAGCCACCATGAATTCCATCCCAGGCCTCGCTGTACATCCTCTACAAAATATCACCATTCCTATTGCACAGACTCCTTGGGGCACACACAGTAACCAAGGTGAGCCCTGAGAATAGCTGTTGTAGTCTAGGAATGCATTCAGAGCCAGGTGGAAGATGGAATCAACAACACTTCCTTGTTGTGATGTATATGATAACAGATGAGTGCTTGTTTTCAAGACTGATGGATGACTGTCCAGTTGCATCATCTCCCCAGACATTTGTGAGCTATTTAATATCCTATTTTTACTGAATCATGCAAGAAGTGTGGTGCTGGTTATTTTGTTTGCAAAAGCACCTTGACTGCAATTTTTATGTTACAAAAAACCTTTAAGATGTGCCCAGCCCTATCTGATGCATTTGTGAGAGTTCCAAGCAGATTGAATTAGCCTGTGTGGTGAGGTGAATTACATATTCATCTTTCTACCTAGTTGTGATGGTGAGCTAGTTTGTGAAGATGATTTTTTACTTTAAACAGTGAGATTCTACTGCATGGATAATACTGATTAACTCTGAGAACCCCGTGAAGGGGGCACACCTTGAAGTCTAAAATGCTGCAGGTTATTAAGACTCAGCAAGCCAAGAGACCAAAATAAGAAATTGCTGAGACGCATACCTTTGCTTATACTGCAGGCAAGCTGAAGCTACTTGTGGCATGTTTTGTGTTTTCGAGTTATAGGTTTTGCTTTTGATTCCTTCAGACATTTAAGCTGCCCTGTTGATATTTTTAATGGTGAATATCAAATATGTAAAGTTGGATGGATGTACTGTGAGGAGTGCTTAAGGCTTTGTTTGAGTTCATTTGAAATTTTAAGTGAATGGTGATGAGTGATTTGTGCATGTCTTGGAATATAAGAGTTTTGTCACATGAAACAAGTATTGTTCTGAGATTTGCAGTTATTCATCCTGTCTCTAGTACCAGGTGAATATTGATGCAGGTGTCAAGCCTTGATTTAGAATGTGAACATTGACAAATTTTCAGCTATGAATATGAAATACCATTTAACATAAAGCCACTTCCAAGTAGTTCCAAATGGCTTGCACCATTTTCAATTTTTAATCATGCCATAAAAAAATAGGAATGATCTTTTAGTGCTTCAGAGAAGACATGCTTTCTTTTCTTATGCAGATGAGGATATGATGATACATTATTTTTAGTTTAGGGTTTCAGTAGACATACTCCATGTGTTACTGAAAATATGACCTTTCCAAAATTTGATATAACTGATAGACTTGATGCACGAAAGCTGGGAAATAATTTGCTTTGAGTGACACCAACACATGATGCCAATGTTCAATGGAAGGTTGATACTGATCAGTATTGTGTAAAAGTGGAGTGGTTTTTGTGTTACGTAAGTCCATATGCGAAAGTGTAGCAACATAGGGGTCTGTTATGTTGAATATATAGAACATTGCCACATTTGACAATAATAGAGATGGACTTAAGTATAGTGATGTCAGTTGCATTTAGATTACAGGAGGCAGAGTTGAAGAAGCAGGTCAGCTGTGTTCCTGATAAGAGTGACTTTTTTTCTCACCTAGATTACCATGTATTGAATTGCATATCTTTGGATCAAAGCACTTTAAACATCAGATCCACCGAAAAACACCATTTTTTAAAAATCTGTGCTAGTAAGGAACATTGTGGTAACCGTTAACCTTAAAGTTGCTCGTGTCTTAGGATGTATATTTCAGTGTTAATAAATTAGAGCGACATTTGTGGGATAGGGGTGGTGGCGACATTTTTTGTTATGGTGATGGCTTGTATGAGCAGTTACCAATGAGAAAATGTTGAAAGTGACCAGCAAGAATGCTGGTTAGATTGATCACTTATATACTTTTTCCATTTACACACATCTACAGATTCACTTCTTAGTTAATCCAGGTGCCATAAAAAAGGCTTTCAAGAGTTCATTTTTTGAGTTTTTGTTAGGGAAAAAATGTTACTTCATCTGTTTCCTTTTTGAAATTGGAATATAGCCTTACTGTGCCCTATTTTTTCTTATTTTTGATAGGCTAACAAAATCAACACTAGGAAAGATATTTAAAAGGTAAAATAGAGACTTTGTTAAATGATTTTTTTTACGACAGTTTAACAGGCTAAAGCAGTGGTTCTTAACCGGGGTTCTATCAAACCCTAGGGGTTCGGTGAGTCAGTCTCAGGGGTTCGGCGGAGCCTCTGCAACGCAGGTCAAGACACACCCGCAATTCGTGATGACACTAAAGAAGGGTTCAGTGAATGTGCATATGAAACTTGTGGGTTCGGTACCTCAAACAAGGTTAAGAACCACTGGGTTAAAGGAAGGTTGAAAATGTTAGGCTGTGTCAATTTTTCTGAGGTTTGTGCACAAATTAGAGATTTGTTAATTTGTTAAAACCTATTATTATTAGTCATTTACAAAACCTTTGGTGTTCAGAATAAGAAAGATTAGGTATAGTAATTGTATTGTGTGGGGCTTCAGTTCTTTGTTATGTGTGTGATAAACTTACAGGAGTTAATATAAAACTGTCCTTTGAACACTCAAATCAGAAGTCTTTTACATTGTTGATGATGATGGTATGTTGAATATTTTACGGGTATCGTGTGCTTTGGCTTTGCATGCTGCAGTAGTGTATGCATACAGGGGTGATAATGTAAATAGAGTGAGAGGCCACACATCTTGTAAGGTGCAGTGTAGTCCCTGTGGAACTGTGGGGTGCATGTGTTGTTAAGCAACAGTTGGCTGCTATCTCTTTTCTGCTTTGATTTGACATTGGTAATCATATTCAGACAAGATAAAAAAGTTCCTTTTTAGTGTATTTGATGGGTCAGGATCGGGGGTAAGTTAGCCTGGTAGTGCACAACTGTGGAGGGTCACTGTTTCTAGGTCTGTTCATACCTGTGGCTGGATTAACTTCCCCTGCCCACACAACAATCAGCAGACATAGGTTTCTGATTTGTCAGGGAAGGTGATGCCTGCAGAAACAAAGAATTGGGCTTCGTCTTCCATATGCAGTGCCCTAGACATGGTGGACCATTTACATCCAGTTCCCCTATGACCACCAGCGATACTTTACCTTTTGCATTTTATTTTATGGTTTCAACTATCTTTAATTGGGATTGGGCAGGGTTGAGAATGATGTATTCAATAACTGTATATGTTTGGTGGGATTTTTTGTATCTAAATTTATTAGCAGACTTAAGCCAAATGGGAGCACTGTTGTCAGAAATTTTGATACTCAATAATGTGTAGAGTACTGTATGTAGGTGATTGCTGTAACATCAGAGTGTACATGTCAGGGGGTTTCATAGTTATTATATAGGGAGTTTTTGTTCTAGAGGTGTTAAACTGCTTTACAAAATTTTTTTTACAGGATATCTCAATGATTTGCATATTTTTTTATACAGTGCAGATTGTGTGTTGACTCTTGTGCATTTTAGTTAATCTGAGGACTCCCAGTGACTGTATGATATGCTTTTACATTACCTGCAATATGTTTATTTTAATTTCTGGTTGAAAGTTTAAGCCAAGTGCATAGCTCTTATTGACATGAATTTTAAGGGAATAATAAGCAATCATCAACTGAAGCATATTCAGTAAAATAGGAAAGCTTATATTTTGGGATGTGTTGAATGCATAAAAAGCATTTTAAAAACAGTTATTACCCAAAATTTAGTTCCTAGTTGGCCTAGTCTTTTAGCATGTGATGTTCTTTCAAAATTAATCCTTGAAATAACAGTCACCAATTTAATTGTTTACATTTTCACGGAAATTGCCTTTCTGTGTTTGGACAGAACATTCAAAGCAGATGAAAGCTTGTCTGCATTAAATATCCATAGCAACATATATTTGCAGTTGTGGGGGCTTATTACTATGAGAGGATCTATGACTACTGATAGGGTTTTTTTGTGTTACGATTTTTGTTTTTAACAAGACATCCTTATGGTAATAACCACCAACTGACCTCAGTTCAGAAATTCAGACTTTTTTTTATTACTTGTGTTAGCTGCATTTTGTGTAGCAATGACACTTGAAGCAGTAGATATCTGTTATGTATAAGATTGTTGTAATACCAGCAAGACTCTAAGAGAAATGTGCAACACCACCAGTTCATTTTTTTTTTTTTTCAAGAAGCATCGCGGTAGTAGTAAGCCTTGAATGTTTAGTCACCATAAAAGATCCTGGTGCATGTAAGGAACAGATATTTGTTCATTGTAAGGAGAGGTTCTGATGTTAATTGCAAAACAATAATTACAATAATTCTTCTTGATCATTTGGATTAGAAACATTTTTGTCAAAGATGTTTTGAGCCATTCTTTACTGGATTTAATGCATGCACTATATGTATTCATGTGTGAGTGAGAAAGATTGAGAGAAGATATGTTTGTGTAAAGATAGGAGAATTACTGTTATGCCCCATAGAGTTTTATTCAGAGGCTATTTTGTTTAAAAATGAATGCCATTTTGGCAAACTGCACATCAGCACACTATGAAAGTGTGGGGCATTAGCATTTTGTGGCATCTCCATTGATTGTGTTAATGAATTGCATGTAGATTTTAATGCTTAGATTACCAAACATTACTAAGAAGTACTGTGTCGACAGATCTGCATCACACTTGAAAGGATGGGCAGTATAGAAAGGTTGACAACTATTTGATAATTATGGCATAATAGCAGTTGTCTTCAAGCATGTGTTGTGAATGAAAAGAAATGCCGTTTTATTGTGTCTAGCAGTGAGTTAAATCCATCACTTTAGTCTTTTTTTATATTGATATGGTTGAGAAGCTGAGTGCTTTTTAATGGCTTTTCTTTGTATGATAGAATGCACCACAATTACACACTTCAGAAGGTTGTTTGTAAATATATAAGGTGAAAGGGGCATCTACAAACTCTAGCATTTTGAACTGCTCCCTTAGTCAAAAAAGCAGACCCTCTTCTAGTATATCCTCCATCAAAATTAGTATTTCTTTCCATCTTCTGTTTACAACCTTCTGTAGGGGTATGTATGTGTACATAAAGAAGGAATCATGCATATACAAAAGTGCATACTATTTTGGTTGTTTAATGGTGTTAAATGGGATTTGGTTTCTTTTTAAATTGCACTAGTGGGGTAAAATATTTCAATCACAAAGTTTTAAAGACGAAGGAAAAGAAATTGGTCTGAAATATTTTACCATTACTTCCATAACGTAAATTCAAATGTGTTACTATTGCTTTACCATGATGGCCGTACTGAAATGATTTGAAACAGGAATTTCAAGAATGACTATACTCACTGCTTTCAGATGGAAGTGGAAAATGAGATAATCATTATAAAGAAAAATTCTTGCATTTTTTTATATTATGTGGTTTTGAAAGCAGCTTAGTGTTTAGGGATGTTTGGAAGACCAGTTCGGAAGAATAGTTGATGTGATAAATAACAGGACCCTAAAAAATAAAAGGAAGTTTCCTTAAATTTGTGGTTTGGCTAGGATTGTGCTTTCTTCAGTCGAAGGTTTGAAAGATGCCAAGAGAAAGATACTTATTAAAATTGTTTACTTTTGGATACATTTTGTAGCTACAATATCATACACAAAATAACCTATTCAGTTATGGATTGAAAGTCATTTTGCAAGTATTCAGAAGTTTTTTTTTTTTTTAACAAACAAGATTTGCTAATTTTGTGTGTTCATCCATGACATGCAAACTGAAGCATGATGCATGCAGTCTGTTATGCTGAACACTTTAAACATGCATGACTAATTTTGAGATGCATGCGTACAGTGGATTGAGACGGTTAGATTCCGAGTGTTTTCTCTAGGGTGGTTCATAATATTAAGATGGTATGAACTAGTATATCTTAACCAATACCTAATCCTTCAATTTATTTTAGATAAAAGCCCCGAGGAAGATGCCTGGAGATTAAAGCAATATTATCTTTGCAGTCCTGTATGAAAACCTGTGTTGAAATGTGAAAATGAAGAACAAGTTTATTAATTCAGGTCTAAATATTAGATCTGACATGTTTGTCCATGTGAAATCAGTTCGAGGATGGTGTTTCTAGTGTTTGCAGCTATGCTGACGATTGGCTAATGTGTTAGAAAAGCCCCCACATCTGTTCTTTTTGAAACTTGTTTTTTTTTTTTCCTTCATAAGGATATTGTATGGGAGCATTAAGAGAACTCCTTTAAACAGTTCTGTTCAGGTTTCTCCATGATATGCAATACAATCCACGATTTTTTGCAACCATTATTGTGTCATCCAAGCCAGTGATCTTCCACCCATCATGTTTTTCCCTCATCACATTTATTTAGCTAGCCATAGAATTCCATGGCATGGGTTTTAACCCGCGTGTATGCATGTGAACAAATCTGTCATATTATTTAATGTTTTGTGTGCATTGTGACTTTCGGGTGGAAGGAAAATTTTGTTTTAGAAGGGCGATTTGTGAGCCACATCAGTATGGTATGATGTGCATGAGGTACACATCACATAGGTTCACTCATATTTTCCTTTTTTTATTCTCTCTCTCTTGTGTGTGTCTGTTGCAGATGACGGCAAGATAGTTGTGTTAGACACTGATTTTACAATTACGTGCTTGGAGAATTTAGGGTTTGAGAGAAGGTTGAAATTCAACTGGGTACATTTGACATAGCAGTTAGTTTTTTTGTGTTTGTTTAATAGTCAAAGAAGCACAAATATCTCCATACCCCAATTCTGCCCACCTTATCACAAATTGATACCTGTGTAATATAAGGGAGATGTCCAGGAACACAATGTGAAAGCATATTGCCTATTGTTGATTCAACTCTACAGGAATGCCATTTGTGAATACTGTTCATAACATAATCTGTTCTGTGCAGTGCTGTATTTACAGAAGATTGTGCTTGTATGGGTTGTATCCAGTGATAGGACACTCATCTCTTAGAAGGGGGAGTGATGTAAGTTAAGTAAAGGTTACTTCAAACCAGATTATCCAAAAGCTATTGATAGGATTTTCTTAATAAGTCGCTTGAGACAGCGTAGAGTGGAAAAATGTTTTCTTGATGACTAAGCTCGAAACCCTGATCCGTAAACAGTTATGGCAAAACAGCTGCAGAATTGTTATATTTTAACACATTTATTTTCCACCTCCTCATTCTCCACTCATCCAGTCCTTTGTGATTTAAAAGAGATTCTACACAGATCTGCAGAAGTGTGAATGGTGGTGAAGCTTTAAACCCCTTGTTTATCATGCTGTTCATCTGCAGTTTACATTACAATTTACATGCCAAATTTTTTTTTTATCAACCAGGAAAGGGTGTGAGGGAGAGAAGGTATAAGTGGAGGAAAAGTGGAGAGCATGTGATTGTTTAAAAAATGTTAGCGTATGTTTCCCCCCATGATTGTCTTGATTTGAAGTAATCCATTGCCTCTTGTGAACAAAACTGAGGTCCGAGATATTGCTGCACACCTGATTTTATGCGAATAAAAACATCAAGTTTTCTCCCTTTTTGTTTTCTTATGTATGTTTGAGAAGTTTCTTAGTCACTTTTGCTTTTAAACATGTTCAAAATTTTAAAGTGTCAAAAAGAAGGGAAAAATTAAGATGTCTATCAAGCCTATGAATATAAGGGAAAAAAATCCATTTCAAATCATGCTGGCAAGAATCCTAAGACAGCTTTTGGGTGGAACATTCTCCCATTCTGAAGCAGACTCAATGTGCTGCGCACAAAAGACAACTGAACACTCAACCATACAAGAAGCAATAATAATAAATCTTATTTGTAAAGTCTATTTTCCCATGTGAGCAGGAAGTTGATGATCTGAGAGCAAACGAATGGCAAATATGGGGAATAACTTTGTAGGTGTCACTGAGAAAGAAGTGGCAGAGAATCTACACAAATCCTACAATGCTTTATTAATAATTAGTATTTCTTCATTTGGAATTTATTGACATAACATTAAAATACTGTATAGCAATAATCAAAACCTGTTCAGTTTTTACTGAGAATTAAAAGTAGACTATAGAAAAAATAGTCCAAGTGAAAACAATATTAATTTTTTTTTACTTTGTTTGGACACTTGTAATTTCACATTGTTGAAGGCCCAGCAATAGGAATAAGTTTTATGAAAATATCATTCTGGAATAATTTGAAGAAATTGTGTCATAACTCTACTGCTGCAGTCTATTCAAACCTAAAATAATCCTTACTGGTTAAAATTTGCTAATATCTTTTCAAATTTGTAGTCCCCATATAAATAAGTGAAGTAAAAATGATTCATACAATATAAAGAACCCTATCCTTCTGATGAAAGAAAAGTACAAAGAAGAAATATTCACATTTGTTGTTTTTGCAACGAGTCTTTTTCACCATCTTCTAGGCTGGGAGAGGGATTTGATGAGGTATATGAGATGTCATCTGAAAAATCTGAGCTTTCATGTTTGTTTTATCTGAAATGTCTAAACACTCTGTGTTCTCAAACAAATCACTGCCGTTTGCTCCATTTGACTGAGTCTGTGACTTGCTTGTGCTGCTGCAAGCATGAACAAACTCCTCAAATGCACCAACTTGGTGAATTTGACTTGACACTGTTGATGTTTCAGTGAGTCCAGCATTCTGTTCATGTGTAAATTGGTAGCAACTGCTCAAAACCCCATCTACATTATCATGACTGCAGCCCTCATCTTGAATGTGTTCTAGCCTGGTATCTCTTGCCTTGATTGCCTGTTCATTTGGAATGTGAGCTTCATCTTGACAAATGTGACTACATGAACTTCCGGCCTTTATGTTTTCTGAACTGAAAGAAGTGACAGAAGGTGGAAGCAGGTTCTCTGGAATTGTAGGCTGGATAACCTGTGGAGGAGTTACACAGTCTTGGTAGTTTGACACAGGTGCTGGCTTTGGAGAATGGCCTGACAAGGATGTTTTAGAAATTCTATCTTGAATGTGAATTCCAACTACTCGTAAAATGGTGTCAAGTTTATTCTTGTAGTCCAGGTGGCCAGTCACCTGTTCAAAAAAAAAAAATCCCAAAGCATCAACAGAAAGAACAATTAGAACCTGACAAAATAAAGTAAGGGTCTCATTGTTTTCAGATATCAGTGTGTCATTTGAAAAAAGAAAACTGTAAAAATAATAAAAGCAGCATGTCTTATTGGCTTGTAATTGCTAAATATTATGCTCTCATAAATAAACATTTTTGGCTAAGCAATGAGACATCCACTTCTGAATCTTAAGTGAATCTGTGACATCCTTAAGGTAATTGGCCGTATCGAGAAACTAGCATACGAAAATAAGTGGAGCAAAAGTACTCACAACATCACTGAGGTCTATGTTGTGCATGTGATGATTGTCCCATTTCACAGGTGCAAGTCCAGCAATCTGTAGCTGTACTGATGCTGTTCTGTAAAGAAACTTCAGTAGCCAGTCACATCTGCAAAATAAGTTTCCGTTAGGCTGCTGCAAATCTTTTTTTCTTCCCTTTAATGCTAACAAGTCATTTGAGTAATTTCAGACACTAAGAGCATATTTAGGGTTCACTAAAAATTTCTGTGAAGACAATGAAAACGAATTAAATCCACATAATTATATATGTGGTGCTCTCCCAGTGACTTACTATTACCTTGTTTTATGTGACAAGGCCAGAAAAATACAGGAGAGGTTTTAGCATGATGTACTTTGAAAGGGTTGACATCACGAAGTGCCATCTAGATAGTCCTGCTCTCAATATTTAACTTGCTAATACAATGTGTTTACAGTTGTTCTTTTAATTGTGCCAAAACTTTACTAATTTATTTACAGGTCAGAGTTTTTTGCTCAATCACTGATTACACATATTTTTTTGACTATAAATATTCAACTGAACTGTAATAGTCAACTGAAATGTCGATGTATAAATGCAGCAATTTCATTGTAGAATGTTTACTGAAGATGGTGTTAGCATGATAACATCTTATGTAGTCTTGGCAAATTTTTACTGCTTGGCTACAGTAATCATAAACTATACAGATTGAAATCCATCTATGTTCTAACCTGCAATAGCCGTTGATGATGCGTCCTGCCACCACTCTGCTGAAGTGTGCCCATCGTTTATAATCACCTGAAACTGGTGCTCCTAGCAAAACCACATCCTCCACAATCCCCTCACTCCCTAAACATATCAGAAAGGCAGGAACAAATACTGACCTCTAGTGAGATTTGTGAATGAATCTGTAAGAGGGTGAGGGTGCACAACTGAATGTTATTAATAGGCAGTGCCTTATAACCATAAATTCTGGGAAATTTTTCCATATCTGACTGGCTATACCTGACAAATGACTTCATAACTGGTTTACTACTACTAAAAAAAATTAAAAGAAAATTACAACATCTACAATTTCAACACTAGAAATAGGGAAAAGAGAAAAAATTGGCAGGCATGGCCATGGTATGCAATCTTTAACCTGCAAATTAACATTTCTTCTCTGCATATATAAAATTACAGTAGAGTATACCTTTGCGCTTGGACATTTCTTCAAGGCAGTAAAATATGACTCTTGCACCCAAACTATATCCGATCAAAGTGACTGGTCTTTTGCCCTTGAAGTGAAAAATTGTTTTTTTTTATTTATGATACCATACACTAAAGCCTTAAGCAACAGAGAAAATAATTATTAGAACCAAACATAAAGAGATTCAAATTTCATCAACTCTAACATAGAAAACATTTGCATTAAGAAGTTATTTGTTGTTATATGTATATTAGCTCAAAGATGTCATCATAAGGTACAGAGATATGGAGAGGGAAATCATTTTAAGCAGTCAGCAGCTAAAGCTATATCATGGCAAAGGTACAGAGATATAGTCTTCAGTCAAAAAACAAGAGTGCATAGAACAACAGTTTCAAAAACCTGTTAACATTACATGTTAAACTATGGAGCAGTTTCTAAACAAAGTGTCTGGTATCTGTGTAGAAACAAACACAGTGCAGTACCAAAGAATCTTACCTGCTCTCTTGCCAGCAAAACCTCAGCCAGCTGCTTACCAGCAGACACTGCTCGCTGCATGGAAACACTCCAGGGATTGTCAATGATATTTGATACGGATAATAAGGCTGCTGGCCATGTAATGGCTGCCAAAATGCCTAATAGCATACAAATAAAATTTTATTTCTTAATATTGGAAGACCCAACCGAAAGTATTTTATTTCCAAAAGAAATCCCTCACCTGTCCCTCACTTTAACGATGCCAAGGTTATAACTTTATCACCCTTTGGATTTACAGCATGTTTTTCACGTTGGCAGGGTGTGCTAGTTTATCTCTTATCTATCTCCCAATCCCTTGACTTTACCCTAACTCAAGCTCAATTACTGTAGTTTTCTCAGTTCAAGATCATTGATTGTTGTGAGCACACCTCGTTTCCCACACCCGCTAGCAATGTTTTATGGTCAGTTGGGATCACATAATGGCAAATGTTATGCCACTGCTACCCTACATCTCAGCAATTGTTTGGCTCTTTAATGTAGAAACATATATAAAATGCTACTTCAAAGGATTAAATATATGAAATAGACTACTATCCCACTAACTTTTCCCATGCATATTTGTTAATTAGTTAATCTCATAATAGTAATAACAATCATAATACAGTACATTTATCAAGTGCAATTTCATTAAACATGTTCACTGTGATTCATATTCAATCAAACATACAACCAGACAAAATTCAAAACCAAAAACCAGGTACATCACATGCATACATAAAACATCAATCATCACAAAAGCCTTATGAATGTAACAAGCATAGCATCAGCCTGCATAATGAAAAACATCTCACACATTACAACCATAATATGCAGCATATCAACAACACACCCACACACATTATCAACACAATCATCAGAATGAAAACCTTGTTGAGGTGTTTTTGCTTCATAACTTAATACCTATTTATGCCTATTTATGCTTATTTATGCCTATTTATCACACTACAGAAAACTATTTGATAAATGAGATAAATAATCCTAGAAATCAAGATGTTTGCTATAAATATTACTAAATAAATGTAAAGATAAATATTACTCAGAATATATTCTCTCAAGAATATTCTACAAGCTACAGCTGTACAAAAAGTAGAACTAGCTTTGTGACAGGAGTGTCCTTGTTCTGTGTTGCATTCAATATTTCATATATAGCTGCATCAGGGTCCTTATATTCTTTAAACCTATCTATTTAAACTTGTTAAAATTTATCAAAATCAGGTCATAACTCAGAAGGGAGGGAAATCAACCAGTTTTGCTATCATTCCACAAACTATGACTTCTAACACCTTTAAATTCAAGCTCATTTATTTAGATGTGGAATAAAAAGCTCTTAAAACCATTCTTTTCTTTGTCATTTTTTGCCATTGCTCAGTTATGCAAATATTTATTCCATCATGGTTATTTTTAATTGAATTTTGTAAAGGTGAACAGCAATTAATCAATACATGTGGACTGTGGTACACAAAGATTCTCTCTAAAATGCACTGGTCTTGGCGTCAAAATGACTGATGTGAAATGACTAAGCAGTCTTTAAAATGTACCTAATTTATTTTATGTTATTTCTGCATTAAGTTGTAATGCTAAGGCTAAATTCTTTGGGGTCCCAGGGACCCCTTCTTCAGATTTTTAAGGGGTCCCTGTTCTTCGCCCAAATTTGAAGGAGACCCCATTGACGAAAATTGAAGGGGTCCTCCGAACTTTTAATGCGTACTGTACGCAATTTTTTGCGTAAGCAGAAGCCCTGATAAAGCAAATGGATGGCCAGAAAAAAATCTTTTTTTCAATGTATGACTTCGGCGAAATAAAAGTCGTAATAGAACACAAACAGTCATAAGTTAAGCTTTGGAGGTTGTAATACAGATGATGGCTATTTACTTAAGTGTAAAATATGTCTGAGAACAATAACTGAATTTTTTTATCTATGAGAGGACACAGTATGAAAGGTCTTAATGGGGAGGGTTAATTGTGTTAGAAAAGGCATAAAAAAATAGAACAACCCTAAAGAACATAGTGGTTGTCCATGATGTATAAACAACAAAATACCAAGAAATATGAAGAGAACTTAAAATCTATAAACTACTGTTTGCAACACATGACAACAAAAAGATATATTCAATCTGCACAGATGTCAAGAAATTAATCTACTTGGTGGTACCAACAAAAACTCCAAGAATTAACTGACAGCTCACAATAAGAACACACCTGTAGGCAACAAAGGTGAGCTCTGAGAAACGTAAAGTCATTTTAAACAGCACAACTGATTTTCATGCTAACATCAAAATAAATGGAAGCAAATCACAAGACGCTTAAGTTTTCAGACATTATCGATCAACTCTTACAAATGATGTCAGATCAGCAACAGAGGTCAGGACCGGGACAGTCAGGCAACAGCAGTAAGAACTAAAATTAATAGACTATGGAGAAGCAGCTTCCTCATCAAACCAAAAGTCTGGTCATTTCCATCTTTCTATATAGGTCTGAATGCTGGAATCTGATGGTTGACCTTGCAAAGAAAATTAAAGCCTTGGAGGGGTATTGTTTTTGCTTTTTGGCCAGAAGCCACTCAGTCACAACCAAGAGGAAGAAGCTGTCATGGTTCTTAGCAAGAGTTCAGTGTGAATAAAGCACTTGGTCAACAGTTAATATGTCTTCAGCTTTCTTCAACGCCAAGGGACTTTTCTTCAAGACTAAGACAAGCCAGGACGACAAAGAGTCAGGTGAAAGTCAGAAGTCTTGAGTCAGAAAATCTTGACACAAGGGGCCAGTCAGTGACAATGGACTATCATGACTATCATCTGTCATCATGAAAATCCATGGACTACATGAACAAGAACTTAGGTTACCCGTGAAACACAAAAGTTTTTTCCAGGGAGGAGAGAACATTTGTGCACTCCAAAGAACCAGAGTCAGGAGGTATGTTGCATCAAGGTGGTGTTTGTTCGGTGGTTGGCAGACTGAGTAGAGAAAAGATAAGGATAGCAGGACAGGGCTCTTTGAGAGGAGAGAAATTGGCATGCTGCGACTGTCTGCTGGAGATCTGCTACTCATCACAAGCATGAACTTGCAACATGCAAGACTTTTCAGTACAAGAGCAGAAACAGTAACAACTGCTAAGTTAATGTGTGCATGTTAGAGTGGATGGTGGTTTTAATGGAAATTAACAGCACTGTTACACTAAAAGCACAACTAGTACTGGGACCTCTTTTAGATGCGCCATAGTGTTATATGTATGTATTTGCATAATTTGTATGTTTAATAAATCTTTTACTGTTGGGAAGAGCATGGGTGGGAGCTTCTGAGCCATGTGGCAAGATTTTAAGTGACTGACATGTGATCACTGTGTAACATTCTTGCAAGATTATGTTAACATGGATTGTAAGTGCTGCATCATGACTGTTACCCCATGCCCAGTTCCCCAGGGCTAGTGTTGCCATTCTGACTAGCAAATGCAGAAACATTGTTGCAACAACAAGAAATGGTCTGGAAAAAATAAAAGTATATAGATACCTGATCTCACTGCATCTAGCAGAAAACAGATCACAGTGAAGAGCCGTCAGCTGCTTCCTCCCTCATTACTCTCCCCACAAACCCACAGATCAAGAAACTAAGAATTTTCTGTCTCTGAAAGAACCATCTGATTATCTCTTCCAAAGACATAATATCTAGCCTCTCTACCAGCACAGGCAGCATCCATCCATACAGTATACCTGAGAGAACAGTATACTTGAGGGCCTCCTGAGTAGCCACACTGACTGCACTTTTAAAAAGGTATTCAAAAGCCTGTCCAAGCTCCATTAGATATTTGGACTCCCATCGTAGACTGTACTGTTCCTGTGACTCAGCAAGATTACGCCAAGGCAGTCTGAAATCTGAATTGTACAGTCACTGACTTAGAATGTAGTTGTTATAAGTTGTTTTTTTTTTAAACCTCCAAGTGAACATATCTTTTGAAATTCTAAGGGTTTTTTTTTCAAACATTATTCTGACATACTTTCAAAAATCTCTCTCTCTGGCTTGCATAAAACAGACAACATTCAGAAAGCTAAGAAGCGAAGCAACAAAGGATTAAACCATTATTATTATAACTATTTCTGAAATATCTTAGTAGTTCTACTATCATTATTTCTCGTAATCAAAATACCCTAAGTGATTTAACTTACCTTGCATGCCACTTTCAATCCAGCCAGTGACAGCGATAGCAATATGCAACTGTTTTTTTATAGTCTCAAGCTGTAGTGGCCCACCAGACAACAATGGCTCAAATTCAAACTCCTCAATGGCTCCAACTCGTTTCTTCATTTTGTAGCCTGAATAAAAAAAAAAATGTCACCAAATAAGATAACTACAAAAGAAAGAATCTCAGAGATTGTAGGATGAGAAGTACTGTAGAGAGAAGTGTTGAGAAGCATACAGTTTCATGCAAAATGCAGGAATTTGATCCCTCTACATCAATTATGGTTGGCAGTTAGAAGTTGGGCAAAAGCTATAGGAGAAGAAAAAATACTTTAAGTCTCCGACTTACTTCATCACAACTCTATCCGATCCAAAACTCGTAAACAATGACAAACTTTGAAAAAAGAATTTACACTGGAAAAATATATTTCTAAAATGATGTAGTTTCTAAAAGTGCCAGTGGATCCCTTACTATGTATGGTGGTAAGCTATTTAAACTTCTCAGCAGCGGACTTAAAAGACTAAACGTTACTAAATAAAGCTATACTGCATTGTTCCATTCTTCATCCGTGTAATTTACCTGTAAGACCTGCTCCAGCAACTCCAAAGAGAGAGCCAATGATGGCAACACCTACAGTGGAGCCAACAGCTGCTGCTCCTACACCACCAATAATAGCACTGGCTCCTGCTGCCACAAGAGGAGCAGCTAGCCCTCCAGTCAGTCCTGCAATTAAGTGAGCTCACAAATGTATAACTGATCTGTTCACCTGTATACACACATATCTAAATCACATATTTCCATCTCTATGTATGTGTGCGCATGCATGTGCATGAGAGAAGGAGAGAGCACATGTTAATATACATGTGGGGAAAAGATATAAAATGTGTGGGATAAAGGAGTTAAACTAAAGAAACGCTCTTAAAAAGACTATCTGATATTCTCCTTTGCAACTATTTAAAACCTTAATCATTTTATAATATGGGAGAAAAACCTGAAAAGTTTAAAAATAATAATATACCTATCAAAGTTCCTCCTGTGACAGTGGCCAAACCAATCAGAGCAAAGCGTTTATATTTGGATCTTTTGGCTTTTTTCTGTTGTTCTAGTTTTTCTTCCCTAGAAAATAAAATAATTTTTTCATAATTATTTTGTCCATATGAATAGGGAGGCATTAAAATGTAGAAATAAGGGGTGGCATCTAAAATTCCGATTTAGGACCATCATTTCCCAGATAAATTCAATATGTTTAAAAAAGTTTCATTATTTATACCCTGCACAGTTTAATATAATTCTTGCACATTATACTCACTGTTATAGTGATGTATAGATTGCTTTATGAAACTAAGAAAATGTATAAAATAATGTGTAAAATAATTCAGAAAAAAATTTCATCGGCAGCTAGATACACTAGGGACTAAATATTTTACAGTCCCAACTTTAATGGCTGAATTTCTACCTTAGGGTTGGAAAGAATGGCTCAATCCTTGTAAAGGAGATGAGAAGTGTGCATGATGCTGACTCCCCTAATGGTCATGTTTTACTAATTGGTTCTAGCCCAACAAGTACTCTCATCTCCCTTTCCTGGATCAAACCATTCTTTCCTGCTGGATGGCATAAGTTCAGCCTTTAAGGAAATGAAACACTGTTTGGAGCAGATACTATATTACAACACAGAAAATTAGTAAAATAAACAAATACAGGAAAAGAGTAACAATATTTATGAAAGGTGCATGTGACAAGTAAATGCCAGTCCTGATTTTAGACTTGCAAGTGACATAATCTGTCATCTTTAATCTGATTTTCTGATCTGCTCAAAATGCACAGGCTAGAAAGACACCATTCAACTCAATGTCACGATAATGATATCAACAAAATTTAACATTAAAATCTTCATAAGCAAGCATATTTCACTTATGCACAATCTTTGGCATAACCAAAAGGTACATACAGCAATGCACATTGAAGATTTATGTCTGTTATTGTTTTGTTTGAATGAAGATTGCAAAATTGATGAAGCAAATAAACTGCAAAATAGTCTTGTAAAATTCACAGTAAATATGTCTGTATCAGCATTACAAAATGAAAGAAAATTTACGATACGAACCTTTCCTGGATAACATAATGGATGAAAAGATATTATATAAGAATAAATGTACACCAAATCATCTACATTTCTTTTGTACACAAATTTTACAACACGTGATGGAAAAAGTAAAGATATCCATGGCTGGTGCCATAAGATCATCATCAGAGTTATACAATTGGGGCAAGGGTAGATGAAAGCATTCTTGACTTCTTTGTACTTGGCATTTGCCTTTTTAACTGGATAAATAAAGATTTTCTTAATTAATTTGTACTGAAAACATGGCAGTCAGCTTACCATTGTTTTAAATCTCTAAGAGCACATATGCTGAGAAATCATAATGTTTATGGCTAGCAGCAGCCCAAATTTAAAGAACGCATGTTTTGCATGCTCATCATGAAAAGTTGAATGACTTCCCTGAAATGATCTAAGAGTAAAGTGTATATGCCCCTTTCCTATTACTTAATTAATAGTTAATCATCATCATCATTATCATCATTAAATATTAACTTGCATATTTGATCTTTGGCTGGCTTGAATTATAAAACAGAAAAGAGCAGGAAAAAATCTCACTGTGACATTTCATATTTCTCTGTGTTCAGTGATTCTGCAAAGATGCATTCCATCTCTTCAACCTGACTCCAACCAACACGTAGCAGCCATGCAACGTGCTTGATCAGCACTCTCATTCGTGCATCATAGTGTCCTAGAACAGTAATCAAGTAAATGTTACAAATATCTGGCCTTTAATAAAACAAAGTAGTCATCAAGAAACAAAATAAAGTGAATTACTGAATGTATATCAACAACAGATGAAGCCATTTAAATAATATTATGTGTGTATATGTCAGATATAAAGTAGATACAAGAATCCATGTTAAAAACACACAGGGTGGGCCACTTAAAGGTAGCCTGTATCCTATAATACACACACACAAGGCAAGCAAAGTTTAAGTGGCCCACCCTATGTGTATATAAATATATGAACACCTGAACACACAATTTCAAATTAAAATGCTAGAATCTTTGCAATATATATTACTAAGGTGACTAGGATGAAAAGATTAAGTGTTTCTTAGCATTGCCCAAACTGTACATAATTTTCTAACTTGTGTATCATGATTTTTTGAATCATTCATTGACAGTTTCTGGCAACTAATTAGTTTTATCTTGTAGAAAGCAACAAATTAGATAATGTCCTATTGGCGCTTGGTACTGTTATTTTCGCTAGAGTAATACAGTTTTTGATCCACAATCCAGTTTTTTTCAGTCTTTTGATGTCAATCATGTTTAATATGGCTTCTCCCTTTGCAGACTTGAAGATTATAGATGTGAAGCACTGTATACTTGTGTATCAAAATTTGTCAATGGTACATGAGAAGATGAAACAAAGCTATCCAGAATGGATATTTGAGGGTTTTTTTTCTTCAGTGGCTTACCCTGTGAAACTGCAATGCTGATAAGTTCAAAAACAACTGGCGATGCATCACCATTTAATATCTCATCACTGATCAGCACATCTACAAATGGATGAGCATCCACACAGCCATGGCCTTCATATATAGCCTCAACTGACTTTATAACCTGTAAACCAAAAAAAAAATCACCAAATTCTTTAGATCTGTTGTTTCATTTATTTTCTTACTAAGTAAAGAAATTAAAGTTGAATTTGTTGCTAGCATCATTATTTATTGTTTATATATTGATGAATGCCTAAATGTGTTTACAAACCTCCCAAACTTCAACCAAAAGTGTTGCTAAAACTAAGATTACTAGCACTGCTAAAACCTTTAATGTACTAGCACATCAAAAACTATAAAAATATTAGTGTGTGCAAGATTATAAAGATTATTTCTTGAACTTAAAATACATGTAATGCTTAGGTAGTGGTGCTTGCCTGTGTCATGTAAGAAAACCTTTGTGCATTATGGTGCTTATTCCAGTTACTGTTCTGCAGATTGTAAGCATGCACAAGGCTCCTTGATATCCAATGGAAGTTTAGGGCTTTACCACCCTTAAAAGTTTTTTGAAGTACATATAGCTAATAAACAACATTTCATTGTTAACCTTAGCTAACCTGCGGTGGTTGTTCTAAGTGCTGGACAATAACTTCAAGAGTTTCCTTGTTGAATTTTCTAAAAAAAAAGAAACAAGTACAAATGACATTGTGCAGACAACTTTTATAGCTTGCAAATAGAAATTATATTTTGATACATTAACTTTCCATCTCTGAAAAACACACACATACATGTGCACATACAGAGTACAACTTCAATGTATTCTCTGTGTGCACACACACATGAACTTATGTGTGTGTTTAAATGTATGCCTGCCTGTGACCGTGAATGTAAGAGAACGAAAGAGATGAAACCTGGACCAACAAGCAAAATAACAGTGAGCTCATAACTTAATGTGGTGTGTTCATGGGGTTACAAAAAAAAAAAAAAAACAAAACCCAACTGAATTAAACACTTAAAGAACAGGTTCCAGAGTTTACAGATAATTCCAAATGTTGGAGCTTGAGAAGGATTGATCAAATTTCTATCAATAATAATACCACGATGAAGCAAAGTTTACCTATGTATCTCATTATCAAAAAGCTGGCGAAGCCCTAAGGCACATAATGCTGCGCAAGAAAACTGTCCTGCATCGGATAAACGAGTATGGACCTGAACTGTGGACAGAAAAGAAATTAATTTACATGAAAGGCCTTGTAAATTTCAATTTTTCTCATATATACTTGCTAAATGATCATGATCTTGGATAATTCATGAATTTCTTCTTGACAGTGATCCTGAGTGTTTTGGTTTTTTTTTTTTTTAAACTATATAATAATCAGTTTTACACACATATTTTTTTTTAAACGTATGGCCAGCCATTGGACAAACAAGAGCTGATTTACAACATAATTTTGATTTACTGTGAATGTATCGATGAACTGACTGAGAGCATGGATTAATTTCTCATTAAGCACAGCTGCTCGGAGGATAAATTAATTTGGTTTATATTCTACTCAAGCTGTACTGTATGTTTAATCATGACCAGGTGTAGTATATATATTGATTAACTGGGTGATGTATACTGAAAAAGGCTCTGTGTATGTGCATTCATTATATCATTATTAACGTTAGACTTTTCACTCATTTCTTTTTAAAACCAAGCAGTCTTATATAATTAATTTTGAATTTTTCTCACTCACCCACCCACATTTTTTAGGCATAGATAAAATAATGTTGAATAAAACTGAACTGAAAGCCTTTCTTTGTATTTTTACCGTAAACCAATAAACTTTCAAGATATTTTACAAATTTTAGTCATTATGGATATTCTTATCACTGACACTGTCGATGTTGTAATGATCAAATTTATGTTGATGGACAGCGCGCTGTGCTCTGTCACGAGTCAATTTATTTTGTCAGCCGATTGGAAAATACTGACCAGCCCATCTACATCGCTTTAGTCATTTATCAAGTATTATGAGAATCTGTGTGAAGGAGAGACCCAATTTCACCTTTAAGCATCACAGATAACATATTATACAGATTAGAATAGTTTTTGGTGAGTTATTTATTACTTAGCTAACTTTCCTTACCTATTCCGAGCTTTGAGTTCGTGCCAACTGTTGTTCCACCATCAGCGGCCATTGCAGGTGTCGTCTGCTTCAAGGTTCCGGTTTCCTTGTACATCATATTGATCATATTCGTCAGAGATACTTGACATAGATCTTGTTTCAGCCTCAGCAAACACATTGTTTACTACGCTTCACGTGTCTACTTTGTTTTCCTGACTGGTTTGCCGCAGTAGTACGTATGTGTATATGCTACATGTATACATCAGCAAAGCATTCGAATCTGTTAAAATCATGCAGTGATGTACTGCATGGGCTTTGGATTTTGAGGAATGTGTTACTAGGGACACATACACACACAGACGTGCGCCAGCAGTAGGGTAGTTGTTTTACAAGTTTTGTAGGGAGAATTAACATATTTTATGCAGAAATTATACTTGTTCTCAAATATTTTTCTTAACATGTGGAGTCAAGCATCCACTAAATCCTTTTATAAATTTATATGTATAACTGAAAAATGTGCCACACTTATTTAGAAGCTAGGAAGATTGTGTATTCTTTCACGATCCTGGTGCTGGGTGGGCAAAGGGATGATTTGTTCCATAAGCAAATCAGCTTCATCTTACTGCATAGGTGTTTCAAATCCAGCATTAATAAGGCCAAGAAGAGGACACATCTAGACAACGGCCATGAGCCTGAAGATGAAGTTGAGAGTGAAGTGCGGCTCAAACCTACCCATAATTCGCTTTGAATTGGAGTAGTTGCAAGACCCAAACATTGCAGAAATCCTCAAGCCAAATTTGCTAAACAGATATTTGCATCAGGATTGTTTCAGCAACAGCAGCAATGGCTGGACTAGAGAATGTCTGTTGCAGCCATAGCTTACTAGAAAGTACAATTTGTCAAGACTCTTGTAGTACCGATCTTGCTTTATGGAGGCAAGACATGGACTCTTCTTGCCAGAAAGAATTCAGGCATTTGATAATAAGCATCAGAGGAAGGTTGCTCTGCATCTTAATCAGAGAACATTAAACCAATGACCTTGTATGAATCATTTGAAATTCATACATTTTATTTTGTGTATCAATGTTTATGCTGCTGTCATCAGCGTTGTGCTGTCACTACTAGAATAACAAAAAAATGCTAAAACTTCCACATCTGATATCTATGTTGAAGAATCTAGTAGTCCTTGAAACTACTGGATATTTATAATGGACATAAGAGTTTGGATCCCAAATATCAACACAAGAAGCTGCATATTCAACACAAGTTTAGCATGGTCAGTGACATCTGGGACCACTGGGCACAACACATAAGACATATTGCAGAAGGCATGACATCAGCTAATGTCAGCATTTCAGGGAATAGATCCTTGTACCTCCACATCAACAATGAGAGTTACTTGATGTGATAGAATAAATATAATAATGATATGCAGGTTATAAAGTCTCTGTAATCTGATGTTAAATTGTATACTTTTGTTATTAAATGAAGATGAAGCAGTTAGTGTGAATATGTGTATTACATGTAAAGAAAAACAGACAAACCATTATTTGTTAAAATCATTTCTATGTAATGTACATTAGTGTGCAGGCCACAAAACCTGGTGTTGGCATTTGATACTAAACAGATTAATAGACATGTGAAACTGATGCAGCTATCTTACAGGTCCCAAATAAAACTCATTAAGTACAAAAATGGTTATTTGGAAGTAGTAGTATTTTTCACTTTAACAAAACAGCAGCTTCCAGTTTCTTTGTTGTTTTTATTGAAATTGAAAGAGCACATTTGTACTAATTATATGCCAGTTTGATTCTTGTCTGGTGCAGAGCACTTTTGTCACCTGACCCAGTTGCTGAGAGGGTGCCTGAGTGAGGGAGAGAAAAAGGCACCCACCTCATTCAAAATGCTGGAAAAAGTGCACTCTTTGAAACTTCGCTGTCCAACAACCAAAGGTTATAGGTCTACCTTTAATAGCTCATTAACTCTCATGCATTCATAACTTTGTGTACATTACATCCAAGCTGCAAGCAGGCAAAATACACGCACAATCTGCAAGCCAGTTTCTATAAAATTTTAAACACTACAGCTCTTTTACATCATATGAATCATTGCTGTGTACGAACACTGTTCAGTGTTGCTGAAATAGTGTGGTAAAATACAGAGCTGGAGATGGTCATATCTGGAAAGTATTGCTCCATAAAACGTGAAATAGCATGTTCGGTGAATAAAGACTCATTTCTTTCGTCTTGCTTTTCTTTTGGCTTTGATTCCTTTCTGTTGCTGTGCTGCACACAAAAAGGTAACATACAATGTTTTTATAGATTATCCACATCATTCAACGCCTTTATCTCTTTATCTCAGAAGAGTGAAGAAATGGTGAAGTAACCCACAAAACACTACTTCTGCAGAACAATGTTTTTTCACAAATGCAATAATTTAAATCATTTATCTAGGACTGTCAGCTGTAGGGATGCTAACCCAAAATGGGACTTTGGTCTATTAACTCATTCCCTATGGCAGTACAGCAGATGTTAACAGTTCTGACAGATAAGTGGCAAAACATGAGGAAAGTGTTATGTTTATATTTTACAAAACTGTACAGAATTAGAAATAATAACTCAAATATTTTACATGAAATATAAACAACAAGATAGAAATAATTTAAACTTCAAATAAATGTAATGCTGCCTAAACTCACAGTCTATTCTTTTGATGCGACCACCATACAGCATACTCTGTTTGAAGCTGGCAGCTTTTTGAGAGATGGTGGCACTTCTGCTTTTGGAGCTTAATGCTACCACTTTAATTAGCTGTTCTCTGTTGCAAAAAAAGTGTACAAGATGGTTTTAAACAAAGTCAAGGAGTATGCACAGCAGAACTTTCATACAACATCTAATGTATTTGAGGATTTATGTGATGCTGCTTAAAGGATACAAGCTACAGAAGTGAGAAGAAATGCAAAACCCATGCATGTGTCAATCTTGTCACCGCTACTTACCTATCATCTGAGGCCGCTGCAAGGGGAAGGAAGTCTTGGACTTTATCATCTGTTTCATTGTCAGAGATATCTTCAGCTAATTCATTTTCTGCTGATAACACCCCCAGAGAAGCAGGGTCTGTCTCTTCACTTCCTTTTACAGCTGTAATTTAATTTCAAGGAAATAAATGAAAAGAATTAATAAGGTATTAAAAAGATCTATGGAAGAATATTAAAAGAGAAAAACTAAAAAATTATTTATTTCAACAAAGCAAATATACTATGCACAACAATTTGGTTGGTCGACGGACACTTGGTTAGGTGTGCAGTTTTTTTAGGCAGAGATTTCTACTGCCCTGTTAAAATGTATGCTATTTTTTTTAACAATATAGTAACTTAATAAGCCATAAGCCAACAAAATACCATTTTAAATATATTATTCAAAAAAAGACTAACATAAACACAAACACAATCCTAAGAATCATAGAATTACGGGACAGAGCTTGAGTAGGTACCCTGACAGCAAAGAATGGTGAAGTTTCCAAATGCTATTTTAGTGCTGCTATATGCAAACATTTAGAAAGATTGATCTACTTTTGATTACAAGCATAGAATTAAATGGATCTAAAATTAATGCTTTCTTCTCACCTCTTCCCTACACTATAAAAATAATAACAAAACATCACATTCTTTAGGCACTTGTGAACTCTGCAATGCAGTTTTGTATAACTTTGCATGTTATGAGTATATCATTAAGCATGATGATATATTGATAACTCTTGTGGCAACCTCTTTTTTTTTTAAATTATGAGTTAAAGTATAGGTAAATAGATTCTTTAACAGAAAATCCAAAATGTGCAATGACTAGCCACACAGTTGGTCCATTAGTCTTCTAACTCCATTGTCATAAGCCTTCCACAATTACCTGATAACACAAGGGACAGTTAATTTACCTGCTTCATTCTGGTTTTTCTTTTGTTTCTTTTCTTCAGCCGTATCTGCTACAGCTTCTAGAAAATCTTCAGGAAGTTTTCGCTTTGATAATGCAGCCAGTTTCTGTTGCTGTTTGCAAAAAAAAAAAAAGATCCTTTATAATAATAAATATGTATATACAAATAGTTTGAAATCCCATTATCACTAATAAGAGCATAAAACATGGACAGGTTACAATATCTGCTAGGTGCAAAGTTTGCAAATTAAATTCAGCATGCAACAAACTTTAAATCTTAGATTTCAGAGAGCTATTTGTACAAGCCTGTGCTCCTTGAGGAGTAACAAGGACTAAACTATTTGTACAAACTATTTTTTTTTAATATTACCCTTGCAGCTTCCAAAACAGACATATTCCTAGCTACAACTCTACTTAAAAATGACTTCTAATTTAATGACAGTGCAGAAAATAAAAATAAAGGCAATGAACTAGCCACTAAAATTTAATACACCTTTCTAATTTTAAAAAAGTTAATACTTTTTGTTGTTTGAAAAGATCATCCTTTTTACGCAGTCTGTCTTTCTTGTCTGCTCGATCTTTCTTTATCTGGTTGAGAATATCCTCCATTCTCTTTTGTTCTTTTTCGCGGGAAGCTGCAAAACAAACGTCTTCTGGCGCCTCACTTGAATCACTATCATCTGAGTCGTGGTCTTCGATGCCATCTTCTGGAGAGTCCCCAAGGCCAGATTCTGAGTTGGTGTCTGCAAGTCCAGTTAAAAATGCACATTTAATGTGGTCATCGGTCACTTTGGAGTTTGACGACTTGACTACCGCATGAGTTGATTTGAATGCTGCTAAGTCTATTGACTATAATAAAGAATCTATAATAAAAGTGAACTTTGAAACATTTGTCTTTATTTTTATGCTTTAGAGTATATATAAAACAGTATTTGCGTGCACATTTGATAGCTGCAGTTTTTTTTTCATTAGAACCCTATTTTATCGTTATTGACCTGAACATGCTGATCTTTTATTAATATTGTGTGTGTGCGTGTGATTTGATGATACCGATTCTCGCTCTGATGAAAGTTATATTGACAAATCCTTCTGTCGCCTGCTAAGTCAAGTCAGTAAGTGGTTGAATCAACCGACCATTATTATTTTTTATTTTCACGACCATTGTGGAAGATACAGAGATAGATAGTCTTTGAATGATATAGCTGTGAAGACCATAAGACTGGATAAGTTCTAGCCTAGAACCTAGGGATTACTGAACACTGACATGCCTAATCAGAAATATGAATAATATCTTTGAATAATCAGTATCCCTGTAAAATTATCATTCTGTATCGTTTTTTGAACGCTGTAGATTAGTGCTTGAAATGATGTTCGCTGAATGCTGTGGAAATATCAAGACTTGCATTTTTGCAAGCTGCTTACCTGATGCACCATCATCCCCTGCCCTTACGGCATCTTCTCTGAAAGCTTGCAGCTCAAATTCGTCATCGTCTTCTGAATCCCTGTTGTAATATCTCGCTTGTCGTGGCATCGCAAAAACTTTTTAATTCATACACAGAAGCAAGTTTCGGGGTGAACAAAACAGTCTCACAGGAAGATAACACACGTGTGGGTGGTGACTTCCCTTGCTCGAGGAGAAGAGTGACATCCCTTAGAAAAATAGCCAGGGGACATAATCCATTATCGTGTTCTACCTCAGACTACGTATAACAATAATCACGTACTTGTAATATTAATCCTTGATAATAATATATCGTCTTTGGTTCTACTCGCTGGTTCTACTGTGATATTTTGAGGTGTAACTCTGTACTGTCACTCTATACTAGCAATTTTCTGGAAATTACATTCAAATTGTTAAGAATGCAATGCACATTATTCAGAAAGGCATATATATACTGTATAGATAAAGCATGATGCCCGATTTAATTGTCCTTTTAAATCAGACGAGTTAAGACAAAAAACTGCATAACCGTAAACTTTTTTGCATATGAACATACGTGAAAATAGATTAGTTTCAAAATGATATACATATATACTAGCTCTTTGTGAGATTCTTAACATTTTAATTATTTGACAGCTGGGATATGGAATGAATATCGGATTCCTTCGCCATTCTTTTTTTGGGGGGATGGGTGGGTGGGAGGCTAGTATTTTGTATACCACCATATACTCGATCTCCATTCGACTTGAAAGGAACTTTATTGTGTTGGTGGTTAAAGACCTTAGCGCGATCGAGTAGTACCACAAAAATTGTAAAAACTTCTTTCATATCATTTATCAAAGCCTCGAACGTGAAATGAAAAGGAGAAACAAGAATCTCGAGAAACTAAATAAAGATGACACTTATATAGTCTCACGTATGTGCACCCTTTAGTCCACATTTTTATTTTGTAAGTCCGAAAATTAATCTGAATACAGTAGAGTCAAATTAAAGCACGGGAATTCACAGAATTTTCACACCGTGTATATGGTCAGCCACTGACTTTACTTTCAAAACGAACGACTGTAATTAATCTTCAATTTCGATTCAGAACTCCATAATTTCATCATGCTGTAAGGTTTGTGATACCTATATCTATCTATATATGCTATGTAGTCATCCGCACAGAGACTATACGCGCCGCGCACTACACAATAAAATTTTACTTGACCAAAGAGAACAAGTGCTTATCTTTCTCTTATCTTCCTCTCCCGACCTTTAAATCCGCAAACCTTGCAAATAGCATTTCACTTGGGGGTCTCCTGAAGCAAAGAATTCTAGCCATTTGAACTATCATGGCGTCTGCCTACATACTGTTGCTTTCCGCTGTTTTAATCGGTATGTATAAGTTGTCGTTATATTTTTGGTACTTTAAATGACATTTTTTGCTTTATCTGCAGCACTAAAAACGCTCTTGAACCATTGCTCCATAAATTTCTCGAAGTAGAAATGTTCTAAACAAAAAGCTCCGTTCAGAAATAGTATCGGTCATCACATGGATGCTCGGAAGGGATTAGAAGATTTTAAAGAGTTTATAAACACGATCCATGTTTTTGCGGACTTTTTGCTGATTTTTGCCCCCCCCCCCTTTTTTTTTTTTTGCACTATAAAAAAGATTTTGCTCATGTCGCTCATGATTTTGCTCATGTCCAGCGCCTGAAAGCAAAAGATTTGTAAATTTATTTTTTGTGGATGCGTTTCTGCGTTGAAACGTTTACTTTATTAGAGGAGCTAATTAGATTTTTTTCCCTCACTGCCTGTCAGTTTATTTATTTAATTTATTGTCGTTGCATTATCTCTTTTTCTTTCTTCGTCTGGTGTCCGAAATAAGTACTGGTACTACAAGCTATTGTAATCTAAACTCTGACTTCTTTCCTGTAACTCATTTTCAAGGGTTTGAAAATCTGCTGATGCATTCATTTGTGCTGTCCTGCTATTTTTCAGCCGTCAATGGCGACTGTCCAGCCAGCACCCCGCAGGCGCCAGTCAGAACCTTCGGCAACAGCTGTTTCCAGTTCCACATGCGGGAGTCACGTGAGTTCAGCGTGGCCGAGGCCGACTGCGTACGTGAGGGAGGAACCGAACTTATCATTAGGTATCACGACTTGCTCTCTCGAAAACTTGGTCAGGTTGGGCTAGGAACCAGATTGCATGCTTGTACGAAAAAAACAAAGAACAAAATAAAAAACAAAAGAAAAACAAACGAAAACAATCCAAAAACCAAACAAAAAAAACAAAAAAACAAAAAAACAAAAACAAAACAAAAAACCCATCAGACATATGTACTAATATGTGCTAACGCTGATTACACAAACACGTGTATAGTTATGCACAAACATATAAACACGATAAAAACTTGCATGTATTTTATAAACATTATTGCAAACATTACATAAACTTTTTTTCACTAAGCTACACTCATTTGAAAACACGCGAATTGTTTCAACAGCAAAACAGTTGTCCAGGTAGTGATGCCTACTTACCCGAATGAAGGACTTTGAGACACACCGGTTTGCCTTCTAAATATATTTAAAACATACAGCAAACACATATAGTGGGGAAACACCAGGCGTAAAGATGATCACAGTCAGGGGATGGGGAATGTGTGCCTAGTTGGGGAGGGGAAGGGTACGAAACGCAAAATAGATATACATATAAGGAAAATTCTAATTCTGACCCACACATCTCTTTATCTATGATCGCCGCGATCTTGTGAGATTAGAGGTCAGGTGCCCTGACAGCTTTCCCTCCAACCGGTAGTTAGTAGTCATGCGCAGTGTGGACGTCGTTGGCATCTAGATTCTGCAAAAGTTCGTTCTACTGACAGAAGGGCACGGGGAACTAATAAGACACGGACTCAAACTTCTCCTTCCGAAGACAGGGTGCCGGATGTTACAATTCCCACTGGGGCTACTGAAGGTGATATCGCCTAACGAAAACAAAGCCCGACACAGGACCTATCAACGACTGGGACACGTGTCAAGCAGAACGTTGTTGAATCACTTGTGTGAGACTGGACACGTCGACCCATTTTCCAAGGCACGCACGTAGACGCCATTCGGGTTCATTCACTGGGTCGCACGTAGTCTTTGCTAGGGGAGTAGGGGAGACATGTAACTCGGGAGTTACAATTCAGCGCACATTTCTGCAATATTACACTCGACCCCTACGAGACATTTTGTTTCATTGTCAAATTAAGGGTCACAGATTTTCCCATTATTAACTTTAAAAAATTTTTTCACTAGGTGCAAATGATTTAGTTCTTTCTTAAAGTTAGTGCAAGTCTTCATCACGGAGACCACGCATAATCACAATTCTCATTCATTCGTCATTAGAGAGTAACACTGAAAGGTTTTATCTCAGCTAAACAAGGTTAGAGCAGGCGTGATTCAGAGGCCGCGGCGGCACAAGGCTTACAAGCAAGAGGATCGAAGTCTCAATGATGTCCAGAGATTTTTTTCCCATTCCTGCGCTTAGTGAATTAGCTGGTCATTCAGAACTCGAGAATGTTCTTTTTAACCCTCTGTACCCGCCTATTCTTCTTATTTAGAACAACACAGCAAATCAAGTTTGGCCCATGACAGAGACAATGACTTCAATTCGCACTTCATGGACTGTACTCAAGCATTTACAAATCACGTACAAACCACCCGCAAAGCAAACACACACACACACACGCGCCCACCCGCCCGCATGCACACCCCTATACACAAAGACATCTATGTATAAATGTTGATTGATCGCTCTATTTATTATATAATCATGTATTCCTACTAATGTAAACACAATTATTTGAAAGAATAAAGATATGATGAAAAGGCTGGAATATAATTCTATATGGGTATTAATATGTTAATTGTTACCCTAACCCTAACTCTGTCATAGCTATTTCTAAGCATCCACAAAGTAGTATCATAGCTATTACTTAATATCATGGCTGTTAACTTATTTTGCGTCCATTAATTAAATGTTTTTCTTTTGTATGACATTTGATGTTTGAAGGGACGAAGCCACCCAGACTTTCATCTACAACACAATAAGAACAGAACTCGGGTACCACGGCATTGTCTGGATCGGTCTCACTGACGCGGAGCGGGAGGGCGACTACCGATGGGTTGATGGTTTGTAGGACTGTTTCATCTATGTTCGATGGCAGTGCGAGTTTACAGAATTAATGGTTTCTCAAAACGCTCTAATAGATAGTATGTAGATAACTGGTTTTTTTTCTTATTGAATGGCATGTTCATATAGTTAACGGGTTATAGAAGACAGCTTGGCAGGAGAAAACATCGAAAGGCAGAGAATTTCATGGGGGTCAAAGATGGACAAAGTAGCTTCTATCGAATGTCAGTAGACGCAGACCAAAGAGACCGACACGGGTGGTAAGGCGTCAGCAACTCAAACAAGTGTGTTGGAGAGACGCCATCAAAACAACGATAGCACAGTGTTGCTATTTTACAATTAATAAGAAGCTCGAACTAGCAGCGATAGGCATGGTCCGCTGGTTGGCCTCAGAAAACACGAGCAGGCTTCTATGTAAGAGTCAATCAGTCAGCAACAGTTGTCCAATGTGTGGAAGTTAGTGCAGTTTTGATTTCATGAAAGTTCATTTGACCTTCTGCTTTTCTTTGCAGGATCCAAGGCAGAATACACAAACTGGGCCTCAGGCCAGCCAGGAATTCTGGGAGGTCTTGAAGACTGCGTTGCCATGGACATGAGGGAGGGCGGCAAATGGCATGATTACCGATGTGAAACTTTGCTCTTTTTGAGCGGAAGTCATCCGTATATCTGTGAATTTGGTAAGTAAACCCTTTTCTTTCTGTGCGAAAGCTATCCGAGCATCTGCGAAGGTATACCTAACGAAAGAAATCCCTTAAAGTAGTTTGTAACATACTCAAAACTTTCAATAAATTTCCATTCTGAATGATTTAAAGAAGCTGCTTTTAATAAAAGATAGAAACACTTCTAGCTCAGATGAGATTGTAAGGGAACGTGAGAGAGACAGACACAGAGAGAAAGACAGCGTAGAAAACGGAGGAGACTGGTAGCAGGTGATATTTCGCAGCAAATATAATTTTAAATTTTAGACTCTTTAACAACTCCAAGAGAAGGCTAATTATAATAGGAGGAATGTCATCGATGGTTCCTAAATATTATTTACTCGTAACTGTAAGTGAGGATGTAGAGAATACAAACTGACTTGCACTTGGGATGTTATTGTAACAGCTGCAGGAGGGACACCGGCGGTGGCAGAAACGACTGCTGCCCCCGAAGAAGTTACTACTCTCGTTATTTAAGGAGGAAACAGCTCGAGATGAACGACTTGTCCCGAAATGCTGTTGAACGAATTAAATAAAACAAATGAAAATACATTTGAAAAAATATATTCCTGCCATAAGTTGTTATCGTGGTGACTGACATGTGTGTCTTTGTATTTGTGATATATGTTAGAAAGAGAGACAGAGAGATGAGCAACACCAATCCATTTCATTAGTTACATAAAAAAAAAAAAGCTCAACACGGTTTCACGTTTCCAATTATTCATTCAACAAAAGAGAATACTTGTAAATTTGGAAAGCGAGAAATGAAAGAGAGAAGGGGGTGACAAAGTGTATGATAGGAAATGAATATAGTTATACAATACACAACTTTCACAAGAGCTGATCAATTATCCTCCCCTATTGGGAGCACAAAGTACAATTAAGCAGCGTTCACAACACACCAAAACCAAAACCGCTTCTTTCAGCTTAGTGAGCTGTGAAATGTGTTGTTTTCTCGAGACACATCACTGCTCAATGATGTCGATCGTAAGGACGATGAAAAGAGGAACGAGATCAAGGATAAAGAGGGCTAAGGTCCGTTAAAAGACTAGCAGAGTGCAATTTATTTTCTTCTAATGAACGGGTAAAGCTCAGGGCTAGATACTGTTATTCAAAATAACTAAGTGAATACCAATCTTTCATTCTCGAAATACACACAAACAGCACCATGCACGGAAATAGGTCAACAACACAGAAGTTCATGATTGTACATGGATGCCAGTAGGTTGTGAAGGCAATAGAACATGGATTATGTCAGTCAGGGTACATGTGCCCAAACGTCAGGTCACGTGAAAGTCACGTGAGGTCATGGGGAAATTCTCAAGCGCGTTTCTGGAGATTAGTACTAAATTAATTGTACCCAGCCATTAGAAGAAGAAATAGACATCACACTAGACCTTTAAAACCAAGTTTACGGAGTTTGATTGGCCGGTTTGCTTTAGATGCATGAATTAGTAAAGAAATTCGTCTAGTGGTTCACCTTCTCTTTATTATTCAAAACACTTTATTTTGTTGCTGTTACACGGCAGCTTTACCTCTACACTTAAGCTGTTCTCATTGGCCTGGGGCCATATTCATGAAGCAAAGATAAGTCACGGGTAAATCAAGCGCAAGCTTGTCTCCATATTTATAAAGCGCATGCGTACTCTGTGGAAGTTACTTTATCCCTCGGACCGTAGTTATAAAGCAGTGACAAATATTCCCTCAGGTAAAGTTATAGCAATATTCACCAGGTCTGAAAAAGTGCGTCGTAACTATGGAGACAAGACATTTTTTTCTTGTTTTCCCCATTTTGTCCACCGATAACGACTTACCATTGCTTCATGGCTACGACTCCTGAAGTCCTGCGGGCATGAATGAATGAAGAAGGAAAGAGAAGGAGGGGTAATGAAAGTGATAGGATGAATGATTAGGTAATATAAAAAATTATCACAACCCAGGATGTAACTCTTTTTAGCTGGGACTCACTTTATCGTGTACTGGCAACAGAAGGTCAGATAAACAGTGCTATTTCTTGCATTAGAAGCCTTATCATCATCTGCACAGTTTCGTGTCCGTAATAACCCTGGGCCTGTTCTGCCACGTAATCAGCTAAATATCGAAGAACTGTAACTGGGTGTATAACAATAGAAGCACGTTTTAAATAATGTATTAAGAGACAATAAACTGAGTTTTTGCCCTGTTGTTATCTTAATACATCTGGCAACTCCCTCATAAGACCCAGAACTTTCGGAAAGACCGACAGAAGACAAGCAACATGGACGCTATTCGTCTGGCCATTTTCTGCTCAGTGGTTGTCTGTAAGTATCTCCCCATGGTCATCGGCAAATACATCTTGTCTAGTCCAGATTTGTGTTTCACTTATGTCTTATTTCCTTAAATGCCGAGCTGCTATATAGTTCACGAAAGGACCTTTCTACTTCTTAACAATCAAATGGCTTCATATGTTGAAAAGGTTGGAATGAGTGATGAGGGGAAAATAAAGTTATCAGCCATATGATGGTATGTGTGGGTCAGTAGGATTCATCTCCAAGACAAACCTTTAAGTGTGACGATAAATTCAAGAATAGCCAGTGCAGTTCAGTAAAGAAAAACACACTAACATTGAAAAAGATTTTTCAACAATTTTGGCTGTAATCTTTCTTCACCTGGTGAAATGTGATGTAGACACTTGTTGGAAAACATCAAAGAGGTGCTACTGATAATAGGAGGGTCTAGGGCAGCAAAGGAATAAGAAACATCCATGGGTCATGAATGAACTCCTAGATCTCTGGGACCAAAGGAGGGCCTTGAAGAGAGAAAAGAAAAGCAAACCCGAATCAGCTTCCAAATATAAAACAAGTCCATCGAGAAAGGGATGAAGGCACCTGGGAAGAACTGGATCGAGAGCCAATGCCGGGATACTGAAGATGGAATAGTAAGAGGTGACAGCAAAGAAGCTCTCCAACTACTAAGTACTCTCACTAAGACACATCAGCACATGACCTCAGTCATCGAAGACAGCAATGACTACCTTCTCACAGAGAGCAGCCGATGGACTAAGTACTGCGAAGAACTTATAACTGAAGACCAACGTCAACACCATTTAAAACAACCAGACAAGAAATAGTGAACCTGCAGACCTACTAGTTTTAAGAGGAGAGGCCAAAAGAGCTGTACACAGTCTGAAGGGAGGAAACTCACCAGGCGTTGATAATGTGGCAGTTGGGTTGCTCAAGCAGGGTGGGAAAGAGAACATCATGCTCGAAGCTCTCCACGACTATCGTACTTCCGTTTTGATTGGTAGTTTCTTACAATCTTAGAGATCACGAGATTTTTAAACGCAATATGAACAATATTACCTTGCGTATTACAGATTCTTACGCCCAGATTTACGAATGTCCTGCGGGGAGTACGGAGCACCAACCAGTCCGTACACTCGGCTCCTTTTGTTATCAGTTCCATTTACTGGAGTCGAGAGAGTTTAGTGCTGCTGAGACAGCTTGTCGTGTAGATGGCGGAAACATCGTTAACATTAAGTAAGTTCTGAATATTTGACTTTTTCCAGAACACTCTATTACAACATTGCAGACTGTTGTTGTTTTTTTTTCTTTCTGAAAAGTAATCGCTTTAGAGAATCAAAAAATGCCTGCTTCGAGATGTTGTTTTACTCGATTTTGAATGAAAACGGATATTTTTAGCAAAGACGTATATATATATATATATAAAATTATATTTACTTTAGTTTGGACAGCCTGCGTGGACATTAATGAATGAACCAATTACTCGTGAAATATTTCTAAAAACCAAATTTCCTCTTAGTTCAACAGTCACAAAACACGCAAGAGTAACGCCATAAAATAAATAAACATATATTTCTTATAGATCATATTAATTTCTTTTGTCCTTTTCTTTTGGCTTATATTTCACGTTTCTTTATTTTATTTATTTAATTATTTGAGTTGAAAAGAGCACATTCTTCGTCACATAATCTGTCGTTGTTTGAGAGAATCACTGCAAAACTAATATGGTAGTCCCCCTGCAGACCGAAGTGGAAACTTTGAACCCAGGAAAAGTTAGAAGCATGTTTTAATTAAAGATTCATTAATCCAAAGAGCTCCGATCTATGAGTTTTATTTTTAATCTTGTATATAAAGAACCCAGGAAATCCAGGACTTTATCTACAACGCCCTTCGACACGAGTTCAATCTCCATGGCGCCGTGTGGATCGGGCTGAATGACATGAGTAAAGAGGGTCACTACGTCTGGGTAGATGGTGAGTTCTGTTCACATACACTACAAGCTGCGATTTTTTCCTCTTGCTTTCTTTTCTAAAATATCTTCTGCCATTATGCTCGTGTGACTGACTCTCATTATCTATCTTCCCGTATTTGTCTAGGTCTCTATTTTCTCTCTTTTATTTTTTCATTCGGCCAAAATCAATGTTGAATAATGTCAAGTTGCACAATATCCTTTAAAAAGTTTAAGAACCTAAAGTACCTTTGTGCTAGTTACTGTGTAGCACACGATTAATTTAAAGCTGAATTACGACAATTAATCGGTTGCCTTATCTTTGTTCTTATTTGACCTTGTCTTACCTTTTTTCTTTGTTGTTTTTTTTTTCTCCTTTTTGTGTGTCTATGGTCTCTTTTTATCTGGACGGAATGGCCGTTTGGTCTATAACTCAGTCCATCTGCACTCACTCCAAGCCTGTTCGTTTATCTGTCTGCCTGTCGTCTAGAATACTCAAACATCGTTTTTTTTCCAGTTTGCAAATGCTACTCGCATTACTGTGCACGTCACCCTTGGTCTTTTTAAACTACTTGCTCATAAGTCCCACCTCTGAACACCATGTTATAAATATCTAAGACATTCCTATCCAAAAACAATATCATGCTCATATTATTCAAAGCTCACGATGCCTATGAAACAGCAATAAAAGCGTCGCAACTAACCTGCAGCTTCTGTGTTTATATTTTGACCATTCGATTCGTTCACCTCAATAAGTGAATCTCAATTAAAACATTTCAGGATCTGTAGCATCGTACACCAACTGGGCCCCTGGGCACCCATTGATACTTATCAGCAGCTTTGAGGACTGCGTTATCATGGATATGGACAGCGGGAAATGGAAAAACAGCAACTGCGGAAATTTTCTGTTCTTCTCGGGATCGTATCCGTTCGTCTGTGAATACCGTAAGTTCTTTTAAATAATCTGTTAGTAATAATCGTTATTAATTTTAAAAAATGGAAAATGAAATGGAGATCATTATTATTTTCTCAACTACAGTCGAGAAACAAAGATTTTGTCCGTGTTCGTGTTCAAAATATAACGATCCTCCTCCCTTCCCCCTCTTTTCAAACACACGTGGGATAATCCGAGTGCAGTAATTAAAGGGAAGCAACTCGAAAAATACTATGAAAGCACCTGGAAGAGTTATAGACCTTCGACAGAGAGCCGCCGTCGTTTGCGACTTAAAAAATATCTTTAAAAGACGATAAATATTTTATTTTTATGTACAGATTTTAGAACAAAGCAGGTCCAAGTAGACCATTCATTTCATCCCGGTGTAATTTATTCATTTTAAATATTTGTGTATTTAAATACGCCTTAAAACACAAAAAGAAATAGCAATGTGTAGCTTGCCATCCTTTTGGTTTTTTTTACTATGTTCTACTTCGTTCTTTCTGCTTCTTTCTCGGTGTCTGTTTCTATTTGTCGGTATCTGTGTATCCGTGTGTCTGTGTCTATGTGTCTCTGTGTCTTTGTTGGTCATGTTGTGTCTGTTTACATTAACCCGTAAAAGACCTACTGTAGCAAAGAATTTAATAAAACCTGTTTTATTCTCTTTTTACAGACCTCGTTGCGAAATAAGAAATATCAAGAAATTTTAAAGAGCAGAGAATCATACTGTCGAAAAATCTTCTTCCTCGATTGCCCGCTGCCATGCCTGTTCATCAAAACCAGATACACAGTTTGCTTCGTCTTTGTGAAATGTTCCCACGATAATGAAACTAATGGGTACAAGACAAAGAATAGCTTTGTGTGGTGTGAAATTAAAGTTATGATGACTGTGTTGTTTGTTTTTAAACAAGACACGACACTGCTTACATTTTACAGGACGATAAAAATTAGAATATAAATTATAAAAACTGATTAAACTGAAGCAGTTAACACAACATTTAATGCTGCAATATAACAGCGAGAGAGAAAATAAACATGAATAGAAAAGCAGTCAGTTTGTGCAATGGATACAATGATTGGACAGACATTAGAACACACAGAACGATAATGTACACAGGCGGACATTACATCCATAAACATTGTTGTACACCCACACAAACGTACAGAAACGAGAGTAAAGAGGAGACGATGATATCATCAATGATCTTCTGTATTAGGATCTTCATACACTTCGGGTACGTAGTTATGAAGTGAGAGTAAGTCGTTGTTCCATTGCAAAAATAGAAAACTCAAGGAAAAGCGTCTTGTTTCCAAAGTTCAAAAGCAATGTCCAGTCCACGCGGGCATTACTTTATTTTCTTTTACCCAAGGGCACTTTTATCACTGCTTTATAACTACGGTTCCATGAGTAGAAACATCTGCAGGTTCTGGATATTGCTGTCTAATTTTGGAAACAAGACGCTTGTCCTTGAGTTCCCCACATCTTCCTCAGGGCAAAGACCATTGCTACCGCTCCGTAAGAGACTAAGCATACATGTGAGTATAAGAATTTCGACCAAAGCGTCAGTCACAAACCATGAGTTCTTGGGGTTTTTTTTGGGGTTTTTGTTTGTTTTTTTAATGATATGTAAGTGAAGGTCTGCTGCCTTTATGCAGTATCGAGAAATCAATGGCTGCTTCTCGACAAACTGATGTAGCATCTTCTCATAGGTCTTTAAATCATTGTTTATCTGTTGTTATGATACTTATTAATTTTGTTGATGTTATTAAAAATACACCTGTATAGTACATCCCCTAACTCTTTGCGGCGAGTACAGCACAAATGTATGAAAGGATAGTATAAGGATGTGGTCGTCTTGTGGAGTGAAAGAACAATTATAATCGACGTGGAAGGTTGTCCTTTCTACCTTGTCCAGCTTTTTCCACAATCCGGGATTTCAGATTTATGGTTCCGATCTGTATTCCATACAAAGTATGTCATCTGTTAACGATATCACAAACGTTTGCATCCTGTGGACTGTGTTCCAAAGAAAGTGTTTGCATAGCAACAACACCGTGTGGGTGCGAGCGATAATCTGATGGGAGGAAGCAAGGGCACAGAACTAAATTTTACTATCTTATCTTAGTAAACAATGCCTACACGATTTCCCTCTTCGGTTGGCAGTGTATTCATTTCCGCCATCAAGACAACTATTGTTTGAGATCAGTAATCTGTGATCTGTTAGTTCAATCGATGCCACAGGCATAATTGCCATGTACGGGCCTGAAACTTTCAACTATATTTGTTTCTAAACTCTTTGATCTATTTTCACTTGCGGAACCAGACATATGTGTTAATTTCTGAAGGAAACCAAACGGATATAGTGGATTGTGTGCTGTGATGAATTGTTAATGATGCTGAGCTTTCGTGTGCAGGTGGAGGCAGGTGCCAATCGACCGAAATTCCACATCAAAGTCACTTTCCTCTTACTATTCTTTTCACCATCCCATGACAACTCATTTAGCACAATTCAGATAATTATGTAATTTTTTTAAATTTAGCATGAAAGTCAGTAGTCCATAATCGGTCCTAAACATCATCCATCCTCAACACCAACGGTTACCAGACATCGAAAGGTGACTAAACTAGTCTCGAGAGATTCACACCACCAACGAGGGCATTTCACACACTGTACAGAATACTTTGAGACGAGAACTGTGTGAAACATTTTTTTAATAACGAGGTTTGCTTTTTCTCGACCCAGGAGCAGACAGAGGCGTTTCGCTGAATATCATCACCACAGTGCTTGTATGGTCCACTTGACGGAGTCAAAGCTAAGTTTGTTTGTTTATTGTTGTGAAAGAGACGAAGAAAGTAAGAAAAAGAAATAGACAGGCAGGCTGAAAGAGAAAGAGAGAGAGAAAGGAGAGAAGAAGGAGATAGGATGTTAAATAACAAGTCAACAATAAATAATTTAAACCTGTATACAATAAGAAAACAAGTGTCACTTTTTTTTGCAGCCGACAAAAACACAATGTGCAACAAAAGCAAGATATGTGATTTACAACTGGCAATAAGGGACACAACTGACAAATCTTCGAAATTGCTATTAACGGTACCAAAAACTTGAAGCAGGACAGTTACCAAAAGATGTATTCATAAGCCACATCTGTCATGCTCACGAGATCGGCACTAACAAAATAGAATCAAACAATTTAAATTTATGTATTCGTAGCTCAATCACTTTTCATCCCTTAAATTTTTTAAATAAACATATGTGGAAATATATGTCTTTATTTATGCAAACTATGAAAGTGAGAACTACCAGAAATCTAGAATGTCCATATCACAACGCAAGTAAAGGGATGCTCAAATACTGACATAAAACTGAGGAGGTATGTGAAATATAACCAAACAAATTGGAATCAGATTTCTAAAGCTTGCATCACACGTACAAAGCAAAAATACAACAAAATCACTAAAACATTTCAGCTCAAAAAACAATGTTTTCAATACAGTTCAAGCGTTTTGAAGTACTGCAATTAAAACAAGTTTATGACCATCACCATATAACCATAAAGTACTTGAATGAAGTGTGTCAGCAATTCTTATATTTTTATTTATGATTTATTTTTGCCTCATGGGTTGTTGCTATGAACCACGCTATTCACAGACTGCTTCTGTTTCTTTCCAAATTCAAAAGGAAAGATCTGAAAAATTAGAAACAATTTGCGTGGCATTTTCAACAAGGATTTCTTATAATCTGTGTTCAGAAAAATAAAATAGTGTCTGCTCTTCATTGCGTTTGCGAAAAATGTAGACACTGCTTCCCTTCGTCTTTAAACTCTCATCTTGGCCAATGCCCTCACTTCCGGCCCCACTTTGCAAAGTGTCCGTAACTTATTCTGTCGAATCGTTTGTCTTCTGATCTCCTTGGGCGTGCTCCCATAATATTCTCGCTTTCTTGTTCAGCAAGGGCACTGTAATACTCCTTCAGCAGCATGGCTAAGGTGCAGATAGATACGTAGTGCAAGCTTCCTCTGACATTGGGTGGCGCCAGTTCTGTTTCATATCCGAACCTCTTGCGGAACCGAGAAAACCATCCGTGTCCAATACGATCCAAGCGCTTGAACATCCGGTGCGGGACTTGAAGATCAGACCTACCAAGCCTGTAGGAATCTCTCCTTACAGGTATGTTCAAAGGGCCACAGATGCGGTCTAAATACCTGATCCATTTAGGCCCGGGATAAACTGATTTGCCCTGACCAGTAGAATAGTCGCCATCAGGGCTGTCAGGGTCCAAGTCGATTTGTTGGAGATCCAGATAAGGTTCTATCGTGCTGCGCTTCCCGAAGGACCCAAAGCCTGTAAGATATCCTATCCTGGCAAACGGACGGTGGGTGATGACAGGTCCTTGTAGCTGATCGTCTTCCAGATCGTCCTCGTCAAGAGCGCTCCGTTTACCGAACTTGCCAAAATTGCTGGAAGTACCGATGCGATCAAACTTTCGTTTCGTTTCTTCAAACATTTCCTCATCGTCATCATCTTCGTCGTAATCTTCGTCATCAGTTACATCGGGACTAGAAAGGAAATCCTCATCATTCTCAAACAGAGATTGGGAATGTGGCTCACGTTTTCCAAAACCACTGAAAAAGCTGGATGGAGCTATGGTGTCCAGTGGGTATTTTTCTTCTATTCTCTTTCCTAAGCCTCCAGAGTCTCTGTAAATGCCAGGGGAGTTTAATCTTCTATACTTTCCGAATCCTCTGGAGAAGCTAGATGTTCCGATTGAATCGAATCCTCGTTTGACACGATGCAGTGTGGTGCCTAAAGCATCACTTGATTCTCTTTTGGTCAGCGTTCGAATACCTTCCTCTCCTGTCCCGTATTTTTCGGGTTGCTTGGTGTCAGCCATTTTGGACACGTCTGCGCTGAGGTTATGGCTGACTGTAGACTGTCCTTCAATCCCATCACTGCTTTGCTCAGCTTGACCATCTTGTTCGTCGCTCTTTCTAAGCGAGGAAACCATGCTGGAAATCCGATCCAAATTACTTTTATCCTGCAAAGACTCACCGTCACCTTCTTCTGCTGAGAAGCTGGAATGCTCCCCGAACCTTGAAAACGGAGAAGCAGCAACGAAATCCAGTTTGTTGTTGAATTCTGTTGAATCTGTACTTCTTTTGCCAAAAGAAGCAAATCTCGATAAACCGATCCTGTCGAAGTCCTTCTTAGTTTTTAGAAAGCTGTGAGGTCCGTTTCCGATCCTGCTGAACGAACTGGCCGAGGATATGCGATCAAAACTGCGTTTGGCTAGTTCATCGTCGAGTGGTCCATCAGCGTACACATCACCTCTCTTGCCGAAGCCAGCAAAGTTAGAAGCAGAAGCTATGCGGTCGAATGCTCTCTTCTCATCCACCCCGTCCTTAAGCTGTGACGAGTCCACCCGTTTGCCAAACTTAGCAAAGGCGCTGCTCGCGCCAATTCTGTCAAAAGCCCTTTTGGCTATTCCGAAGTACTCGGGCGAGTTCTCTTCAAAATCCGGAGACAATTCATCCATTCTTTTGCCAAACTTACCGAATCCACTTGCACTGGATATTCGGTCAAATCTTTTTTCGTTTTGGCGTTTCCCAAATTTAGAAAATCCGCTGGCGCTTGAAATCCGGTCAAATCTTTTGTCGGCCCATTCTGGCAAGTTTTCCCGTTTGCCAAATTTCGATAACCCGCTGGCACTGGAAATTCGATCAAACCTTTTGTCGTCAAGCTCGGGAACATCGTCGTCTCTTTTGCCAAATTTGGAAAATCCACTGGCACTGGATATTCTATCAAATCTTTTACCAAATTTGGAAAATCCGCTAGCGCTGGAAATTCGGTCAAATCTTTTGTCAGCAAACTCATTATCATTTCTTTTGCCGAATCTTGAAAATCCACTGGCACTGGATATTCGGTCAAACCTTTTGTCATCGAGCTCGGGAGCATCGTCGTCTCGTTTGCCAAATTTGGAAAATCCACTGGCACTAGATATTCGGTCAAACCTTTTTCCAAATTTGGAAAATCCACTGGCACTGGATATTCGATCAAACCTTTTGCCAAATTTGGAAAATCCACTAGCGCTGGATATTCGGTCAAACCTCTTGTCGATAAGCTCCTGGTCATCGTCTCTTTTGCCGAATTTTGAAAATCCACTGGCACTGGATATTCGGTCAAATCTTTTGTCATCAATCTCGGGAACATCGTCGTCTCTTTTGCCGAATTTGAAAATCCACTGGCACTAGATATTCGGTCAAATCTTTTGCCGAATTTTGAAAATCCACTGGCACTGGATATTCGGTCAAATCTTCTATCCCTGGCGTCTAGATAATCGGAGTCATCGAGATGTTGTTGGCGCTTGCCGAATTTAGCAAATCCGCTGGCACTGGAAATCCGGTCTAATCTTTTGTCGTCGACATCAAAAGCGGCTTCGTCGCCGTTTGCCTCATCAATGTCATCTCTTTTCCCGAATTTGGCGTAGCTGGTAGCACTGGAGATGCGGTCGAAACGCTTATCTTCTTGTCCAAGGTCTTCGCTGGCGTCTGGCCGCTTACCGAACTTTGAGAATCCGCTGGCACTGGAAATTCTGTCAAAGCGTTTGTCAAAGTCCTGGTCACTACCATCGAGAGGATCCTGGCGCTTGCCAAACTTGGAGAAACCGCTGGAGCTGGAAATTCTGTCGAACCTCTTCTCCTCGTCGCCGCTGTCCTCGGTACCTTCCCATCTTTTGCCGAATTTAGCAAAACCGCCGTTGGCGCTGGAGATTCGATCGAACCGTTTGCTTTCGGAGTCAGCCTCATCTTCGTTGAAATCCGCAGGACGCTTGCCGAACCTCGACATGGCACCCATGGTGGAAATCCTGTCGAATCGTTTCTCGTCTACCGCATCGTCTGCATCGTCGTCTCGCTTTCCGAATTTACTGAAGGATGTGGCACTTGAAATGCGGTCGAACCTTTTGTCGTCTGTTGCTGTGTGTGGTTCGGAGTCATCTGGTTCATGGTTGTGATTCGAGTCCTCTGCTCCCTCAGGTCGAAATGCCTCTGCGGCTTTGATTGGTAAACTGGGCAGCTGCGTTTGTTTGATCTTTGCCTGCAAATGTAGCAGTAAGACAAGGATGAGTTTAATTAATGTTACTTTACCTTAGCTTCCTAATTGTTTTCTTGATCATTGCCTACAATCCAGATCTGTAGCAAGATAGTAAGATGAATGGAAAGCATGGAGAAAAACAGAGTCACGTATGTCAGCTAAATAGATTACCTTAAGCAGATTAAAGATAACATGGAAACAGCACTTTTTTAAGGCGAGTGAGGTGCAAACCATTTTCTAATGATTGGACTAAAATCTGTGCAAGATATTCCATCCTTGAAACACACACCTACAAACATCTTCATGCAGACCGCAGCGTGTGAACTTTAACCTTTTATTTAACCTCGGGGCATCGTTAAGGGTCTGTACAACTTGTAACCAGAACGGAGCAGAGGGAACGTCTGTGTTACTCGGGTGGACATGCTAATGTCTTCAAGTACCCGTAACATGTGTCCTTCTCGCGCCAACAACTCTCATCGTCTGATGGATGTACTACAACTGCTGCTACCTACTTTTTTTCTTCGGGGGGCATCTTATCCTACGGCTACATGATCCTATGTATGTGTGACAGACCAGAGAAGAATAAAGACTAGAGGCCGGTGAATTTCGTTCCTTACTGTTCTAATGAAGGAAGTTTCGAAGTATGTGAAAAAATTGTCAACATTTTGGTCCTAAATTTTGATAATGTATTAGAGAGTATGCTCATTTTTGTTTTTGTAACTGGTTTCAAATTTTAATGTTGACGTTTTTATTTATTTTATTTTTGTATAATTTGTGTTTTGATTGTTTGGGAAACATGTCCGTTCTAATATTTTAAGACTGTTCTCTTTCAGGGAAAACATATCACCTGACTTTTTCTTGTTTACAACCGAGTCCAAACTGCCCGAAGCAAGTATCTTCACAACAACCAAAGGTTTTGCTTTGTTAAAACTCTCATTATTGCCGATGCCATTATTCCGCCAGTTGATTGTAAGACATGTAGCACCTCGCTTACACTGACAATTTGTCAGGTTTTTTCTATTTTTAATTTGTTTGCAGCATCTCTTAGTTTGCTCACTCATTTTACGAAATGCTAAAGAATGTCATTATTTTATCTTACAAAACCTGTCCGTTGGAACACGTGGTCCCTCAGGCTGTTATTACCTTTTCTTCCACAGCAGCGCCACACAGAAGCAGTGACATCATGAGCCACACGTGACACGCGCTTGTCCTCTTCATGTTGATGTAGTCCGGATCTGTAACACACCATGGCGACACTGGTCAATGGGGGCTGATACTTTAAATTAAGGGTTCAAGAAAAAAAGGTTTCAAAACAATAAAGACAGACGGCAAGAGATTCAAAACAAAAAAGAGAACATCCACAGATAGACAGGTCCTAGTTTCGACGATTTTCTCACGACGATGACGATGAAGAATACGACACGACAGTGGCAATAATGGCAAAAAGTTGTCGTTGTAGGATGTACAGCATAAACGCCGACGACGACTATAATAAAAACCTAAACAAGAAGAGAAAATTTACAATAGTATAAATTACTCTTTTTCTCTCTCGGTCTTTCCCTGCTGAATTCATCATTTTATTTGCAAAGTTCATAGTCTGGGTAATAATTAGTGCCAGGGGAGTGTAAGCTTCTGGCTGACAGAAGACCTTAAACAAAGAAGACAGTCACACCAACTCTTCCACCACCTGACCTCCAAGATGAAGACTGTAGCTTTCCCTTAGGGACCAGGACCTGACGAGGTTTGTAGGATTCGGAATTCGAGCTTAAAGTGGATGGAGTGTACAAATAGTAAGCTTGAAAGGTAAAGAATCGGAGTTGTACAAACAATACGCCGAAAGTGGAAATGACCACAACTGTAAACTAATATTCCTGAAATGAATATGGAGCTGAGAGCAGACGAACAGGTTATGTAATCCTTCAGGGAGAAGCAAACAAGCGGTTCATCTTAGAAGAAATCTGATTATGAAAAATGGTGTAAGGGAAATGGTAGGTCCACCCACAGATTACTTAGTAGACGATATCGGTAGAAGTCGAGACAAGAATCTACATGGCGCCATTGTGTCGCTAGAAGCCAAAAGTCGTCTTGAGGGAAGCTGAAAAGAGAATTTTTGAGTACAAGACCTTTGTGTACCGCAAAAATGAAAGACAGTTGCTAACAATTATCAATTACGAAACTATGGTGAAATATTACTTTGTTTGTTTGTTTTTTTGGAGGAAGGGTATAGATGGCGTTCTTGATTTCCTCAACTTTTTATTATCACTTGCGTCATGGAAACTAAATACACAGACTCCATAAGTATGGATACCTGCTTAGGAAAACAGTTCGTACCTTGGATGATACCAGTCCAATGAAAAAAAGATATACCTGTTGAAATGCTGACCAATAGAATGCGATAATCTGAGAACTTCTAACATTTTCTTTTCTGAATGTTTTTGGATTCAGAATATTTTTATTAATAATATACTAAGCGTTTAACATCAACATTGACCTAAGTATCCTACATCATCGTGAGTTCAAATTTCAGTTTGAGCACACTATTTTTTTTCTTTACATGTGATCCTTTTCTGTAGTTGTTGTCTCAGTATGAAATAACGATTTCCATCCCACAAATTCATCTAGTACTAGAACTTTAGAGAAGGAAAACAACTTCAGTAAGAAAGCATGCAAATAATAAAATATATTTCCGAAAGAAAGGCAGACAGATGGCAAAGAAAAGAAAGAACGAAACAAATGAAGCAACAATAAAAATTTGTTTTGTCCTATAATTGCAGCGTTCTCTTCACACTGAAGAAAGACCTGCGATAATGTCCAGAAACTTTTATCCCTAAAATGAAAGTCCTCGCCAGTCAAAGGTCATGAGTAGGTGGAGTAGTCAGACTTGCACAAGATTCTGAGGTCGCGTGGGGTGGGATGGTTGAAAAGAGGAGGGCAGACATGTTCCACAGTACAGACACCAGACACAGCAGCCAAACTATCGGTCGTCCTCGACCTCTTTCCTCCCCGTGCCATACCACAGGTCACGTGACACTACTCGAGAGTTGCGAGAAGCACGGCCTCATCAGAGCAAAGACTCGTCTAATGAAACTCGTCTGCTCCGCACTGAAGGAAGGAGTGACCGGTCCGCGACTCCTCTCATTAAGTCTCGAATATTCCGGAACCAATCTCTCGATTCTGTCACCTCCGGCATCTCACAGGCCAGCGGAAGTGGCGAAAAGGAATGTCGAGGCTGGTTAGCGAGGTCGAGACCGAAGTTTCGGAAGAAGAAAGAGCCGTTGATTGTGGTTTGAATTTTTCAGACACTTCGCGACCCAAGAAGCCAGCGCAAAGTTTAGTCCTCCCAGGGAGGCACTGACAGCATCTTTTGTCTGTCGCCCACTTTATTCGGTTTCTGTCTTTGTCTACTGCTTCTTTAGGTCTGGGTACACTCAGTCACACAGAAAATTATGAGGCTACCTACCCTCTGGTGTTTAAATCCGTGACTTATCTCATTATTTAACCATTTTTATCTATGGACTATTTTTAGTTCAAAAAAGAGCGAGAGAGGAAATTATTTTATATTATTTGAATTAACATTTTCCTAAGTTGATAAAGTGACAAACTTATTGAGAAAGAAATATTCTGAGAACTAAAGATCCTGGCAGCTGTACTTGAAGACCTTTATAAAATAATATTTGGGGGATTCTGACTTATTAGTAAAAACTGAAGAATACTTGCTAAAACTAAGCTCTAATTAAAAGAATTTCCGAAAACTAATCTCTAATTAAACAAAGCTTATAAAGAATAAAAACAGAAATAAATACGAAATTAAAGAAAGAAAAAAAAACCTGTACAAATAAAATCTTGAGAAAGTTTAGCCACAGACATCAGTTTTTTTAATCCCACAGCAACTTCTCACCGTGAGCTGGATTATACAGATACAAATTTTTTATTTTCGATTTTTCATATTTTCCTGTGATGTGCAAGGTGGGCCATGGGCGGATCTCAGAAAACGGAAAAAATGTGATTGAAGTCATGGATCAGTTTTTGCAGTGTTGGATGACGACCCCATTTGCCTGGGCGCGAGATTTATTGAATTGGAATATGAGGGAAATGTTGCCCAACATATTTTTTCTCTGGGTACTGTATTTGATGCACACAGTACCTGAAGCACAAGAGTATGGTAGTGAAAGTCAAAGGTCGGGAAATCTTGTTTACGAGACTGCAAACTGAAGAATATTTCATAAACTGTTAAAATAATTATCAGCAGTGTCATGTTAGTGTTCTGAAATTATGATGTAAAACAGGAAAATGAAGACTAGACATTTATCAAAAAAGTAAATCAACTGATTTGTGAGGTCTGCGACCTTTTGGCTTCAACTGAAACTCAGAATTTGCAATCACTACGAAAAAGAAATCCCTCTCAACCTATAAATTATTTTCATTACCGATCTGAAACAAAATTTGACTCAATATTCACGTAAAATAAACATTATTTAAGATGTGTAGCTCTAAAGAATTTTTTTCGGTTTTGAATGTAGCAGTTCCTGAAGAGCTGAATAAGCGAGGTGGATGGTCGGAGGTCGAAAGGTAGTGACTGATGGTATGCGGGAGGGTGGAGGAGAGGATGATGAGGGTATAAAATGATCAGTCAAAGCCGTTCTTCATTAACCACGGGTTAAGCCCACTGACTCCGTTCCCTGGCTCTCCCGGGGACCTTTGTATCGGGGCCGACTCTCTCATAATCCGATCACAGTATTGTGTAGTTGTGTCTTTGAAGCTTACTGCAGGGTCAGACGAGAAGTCCCCCGTCGAGAGCGAGCTCCTTGAATTAATTAGATTCTTTGTGCGCATGCGCGCGCAGGCGAGTGAGTGCACCGGTTGCAAAGACAGCAAAGGTACAGAAAGGACGACTGGTAGAAAAAAAAAAATCCTCCAGCACGACCCCTTGACTTAAAATGTGACTGGTATGAATCAAGAGGTGGGTTATAGTTTCCTTCAGGTATCCATATCCCATATATTTAAAAATCACACTAAAGGAACGGCAACTATTTCGTCCAGACTAGCTAGAATCTGTAAACATTATTCTTGTTTATATTTATTAACAGCGTGAAAATCTAATCGTTTCTTTAGAAAGCTACTTTATGAACGGATACACAGTGAAGCAGAGAGCCGAGTGGTTGCAACACAAGCGTCGGAACAAGAGCGCCGGTTCGATATCCGGGTAGCGCAGCAAACTTCCAGTTGACCCAGTGGCGGAAATGAAGACTGGGGACCTGACTACACAGGGTTGGAGGAGGTGCAGAAGCGAGGAGGGGAGCTGAACACCATCCTCACGGAAATAGGGCCCCGAGAAAAGTGAGAGTTCTCCCCAGTAACCTGAAAAAGGTTGTGAAACGACCTTTTCCTTTAATAGATCGTAATGTAAGTAGGGACAATTACTAGCGTTTCCGTGTTGCTCAATATTATTAGTCTTAATACCAAAGCAACAACAGTAGAAAAACTCTTGTTTGCATTTAATGAGATTTCTGTTTGATGAAAGTCGTAGCATCCTTTATTCTTTCATCTTCTATTTCTTTGTCTTTTAAACAGTTTCGTTTGTTTGAATATTAAGGTGATGTGACAATGTCTGTGCGACTACTTGGATAGCTATTTCGGTGTTAGCTAGGACCAGTGTTTAATTTTTATGTAGCTGAAGATGTATGGCTAAGTGTGTTAATTACCTGTCTAAAGCCGGCCGCAGACGGTGCGACAACACTGAGTGATCCTGGTTTCCTAAAACATGTCCGACCTTCCATAAGAACACCCAGCTTCGGAGGAACAATTTTAATCTCTGTCTTAACTTGGCTCCGAGAAGGATGTAGTAACAATATTGTTTGCAGATAAAAATTGGATGTAGAAGTGGTGACGACAACCATAAAGAAAACTGTACAGGTAGGTGCACTGCTGTGTGAAAGAGGCCAGCGTGGTTCATGAAACCAGAAAAGAAATTAAAAATTAAATCCAAGCTATAAAAAATTAAGCATAGGAGTTCAATCAATGGAGATGGGGAGGTTCGCTGTCAGTAACAATTTCGTGATGGCCTATCGACACACTCCAGAATTGTTAACGAAAACATTCACGATTGACAGGTCCAGAAACAGTGTGCGTCATCATTTTTCAGAAATGTCTAAAAATACATCTCGATGACAATCCTAACGCATGAAACGGAAATCAAAATGCGCAAAGGAGGGAAAAAGAGGGGGAGGAAAAAACTAGATCAATGAGACAGACAGACAGACAGACAGACAGACAGACAGACAGACAGACAGACAGACAGACAGACAGACAGACACGCTGTCTATGCCATGTGAACCTCATCATCCCGAAGGTCAAACTTTCTCTTAACTGGTCAGAGATTTCCACAGTTAGCAGCAGGCGTGTCCTCCCTTTCACAGATGAACCCGAGTTACATATCTTCACTTCGTATCTCACGCATCCAAATGTCAACGAGCGTTTGTCCACCTCGATATTACAGTACTGTTATAGTAGGGCATGTGTGTGTGTGTGTTTTCTTCGAACTTAAGTTTGTGTTAGGGCTTGTGTGTGTGTCTGTGTGACCATTTGCAAATTTAGACAAGCAGACCAACTGCAATATGGCACTTACACAAGCGTTTCCACTCTTTTTTCTTCTTAATTCCCATCCAACACTTCTTTTCCAAGAGTATGTTCTCGCTGATGACATCTGTTTTTCATCTTCTGAGTTTTTTTTTTCTCTTTTTCCCCAACCTCCTCCCTTTCACATCTGTTGAAAAATATCTTCCTAGTCGACAAGTCGATGTTTCTGAAATGTATAAAAGACTTGTTCAAGAGGTCACGGACAGCTCACTGAGGAGAAAAAAAGAAAGACATTTTCTTGATATTTTTTACTTGTTTGATGATTGTCGTCGCCCACACCACCCGACAAGCGGCTCAATAGCAGGATGGCAGAGGAATGCACTTATGTCGGGTCCTGTCATCGGGCGGCGAGAACAGCGAGGGCGATGAACCAACGGAAAACACTCGACATTTCCGCTGCTCTTCTTGAAGTAATGACTTTTTTTCCACTGATGGGAATCGGTGATCACTCCTGTGTGGAGCGTTTGTTGGTGTTGATCTTGAGTGAAGAGTAAGAGTGTCAAGCATCCAGAGGAAACGATCACAACGTTCATAAACGATATGTGAGCGAACCTTGTCCCCACGTGGAAATTGTTAGTTTTACATGATTAGTCTGTCGGTCCATCCATCCTCAGATTGTATATATATATATGTAATAAACACATGCCTAGACATATAAATAACGAAAACAATATAATTAATTTGAATTATTTTTTTTAAACAGCGATAACCTCCTCTTCTCTTTTGGTAATTTTCATGGAGAAGGAGAGAAAGATAATCAGATATCTAGTTAGATAACATGATAGACAGATAGATGAATTAAAAACGAAGAGAGTATAGAAAAATGATTGCAGCTTAATTTGATTAAATTCTTAAAAACTTTCTTGGAGTTCCATTGTTTCAGAGCAGTTTTATTTGTTTCTAACTGCTTTCTGAAGACTCACTGCTATAAATGTTTGACCTCACGGCCTTACATTCGGAAACATAAAAAATTGGAAAGAAAAGAAGAATCTTGATGACAAAAATGCTATGAATTAATTCTACCAACCGTACAATCGGTATCCAGAATGTTTTTTGGAAAAAAAACATCTGTGTGTGTCTTTCAAACAAATGCTAATGAACTTAGTTAAGCAGTTCCATGCATGTAACGGAGGAAGGAAGAAAAGAAAAGGTAAGAGCAAAGTATTGTAGAATTGATTGCTGGATGCCACATTTGCACATGTGGTTCAGAATGAGAAATGTTCTAGAAAAGATTTTTGATCACTCCACCACGTCATCCCTGCACAGCAGTCGAATATTATTTCTCAGCCAACATCAGAAACCGCATCGATGCGACATTAAAAACCTTGGGAAAGGGCGTGGCGAAACTCTGATGAGTGAACTAAATTTCCGCCTCGGCTTTCTAGAAGGTGAACGTGCCCTCGCTTCTCCTCCTACTTAGAAACATCCTCTCAACCCTGAAAGGCAACCGCTCTTCGGCAGAAATATTTCACAATGAAAAAAAAAGTTTCCCCATAAACATCCTTTTTTTTCTGACAACTGCGAACGTGACAGCCACATGCAAATAGTTTGAGGTGTTTACCACCAAACATTAAGGTTAAAGATAAGAGAGCACTCAAAAATAGGATTTAGCAATTTTTATCTCAGAATAAAACTTCGATATCCATGCTGTTAGAAAATGTGGACCCTGCTTTGTAGTTCGTAGTTGAAGTCAAATAACAAAATTCTGTTTTTTTTTCGATCATTTTTTTTTTCTCGTGATGTGTCATAGTTAAAACTTTCGATCGTTTTGTTCCTTAAAATGTCTCTGATCGACAATACAGGGAAGGACATTTTAAGGACTTGCTTTTTTGAAGCATCTCTAACTCCTCCCCAGCAATAATAATAATGCATAAATAAATAAAACATAAATAAAAGAAGCCCCAAGGGACGAGGGGAGAGAAAGATTGTTATCGAAGTCAACAGGGAAGAAAAGAATAAATCGTCTTTATTGTGTCAGTTTTACTCTTAAAACAAATCTCCTTTTATTATTTCCATTTCGACATCGGCCATGCAGCGCGTGCAAACAGTTTGTGAAAAGAGTCCCATCATCCTTCGTGTCCACTTCTTGGTTTTTCGCCCCAGGAAGACCAACAGAGCAAAAAATGGAGACAGCTTTTGTGGAACTTTGCTTCCAAACATGTGACACTCCACCAAGCTATCAAGTAGTTCTTCTCATCATGGTCAGTGTTAGCCCCCCGAGGGTACGGCAATCGCAATGGACCGCTGGCTTTTGCAGTCAGCATTTGTTTGATTTTTCAGGAGCCATTCGCTGGATTTTTAAAATTGCTGGCAAATCTTGTTAACTTCAACATTTTGCGTGATTCTTGTTGTTGAAAGAATACACTACTGTTGTTAAGTTTATTTGCGAACGGCAAACGAGATAGGATGAGAAAGAGGAAAGGGAAAAAGAGCGAGAAAGAAGGGGAGGGCAAGGGGAGAGAGCGGGGATTGGGGAGAGAGAGAAAGAAAATATGTTCATGTTTGTGCCCTTATTATCCTCGTTTTATATATATAGTTTATAATTAACAAATCTCTGAAATGGATTTTGATGAATTTTTATTTCGAAAAATACATTAAATAAATTTGTTGACGTGATCCTCACTGAGGTGGTTTTTTTTTTTTTGCCTCATCACGAGCGCCACCATTAGCACAGATATCCTTCCGCATCTCTAAGGCATTCAGTTTTTGCATTTGATAATGAGAGTTGATGATAGAGGGATCAAACAAAGTTTCTTTATTCGTTGATCTGGTGTCAGGCTCAGAGTGGGACCCTAGTCCTCATTTAATAAAATTTGCTGCTCAAGTTTCATGGGAGAGTTGTACATTTATAATGAAATCCCCTTAATTAATCGCACACTGTTTTTTTTTTTCCTTTCCAATGTCTCGCTCGTCCATGTGTATCTTAAAAAAAAACTGATTCTGACTCCTTACTGATTCATCAGTGCCATAGGTTTCTTTCTTCCCATGTTCTTCAACGGTAAATGTTTGGTGCCCAGAGCCAATTACTCAGATCCTCCACGACCTCTTCAGCTCTACGAATTTCTCACTAATCCAGTCTGGAACTATTTTGAAAGACTGTCTTAAGCATCAGATTAGATGAGGGCCCTTCTTTGTAAGATACTTTTGAAAAGAGTTCCTGAAAAATTGACCATTAAAAACGTCCATGCCTACCTACATTTGCCTCTCCATCAACTGTACACTAGTCTGCAACAGACAGTTGATTAGCGATAGAAATTTGCATATTACCGTCGGTGATGACCATGCTAACGAGACTTGAAAGATGCCGGGCATGATTGTTATCTCCTCTTTCAGTTTGATACAGTAATTTCCTTTATAATACCACAGGAAGACGTGAAGACAACTGATGAGAAAATGTTGATGGTGATGAAATCGAGGATGAGACGATGAAAGGAAAAAAAAAAGGACTTGGAAGACTGGAAGACGACTAGCAAGAAACAGAAGCAACATTAAACGAGACGAATATAGAAAAAGAAGAGAGAGAGAAAAAGAACAGAACAAAGGAAAGAAAAGGGGAAAAGAAAAACGGGAAGAAAGGAGAAAAAAGAAAGTAGTAGAAAAGAAGTTGCAGAAATAAAAGAATTAACAGAAAAGAAGAGCTAGACAGACAGAAAGAAACTACTAAAGAAGAATGCGACGCTGCGATACATCGATTCTGCTGCGGTCACACAACGATACATTGTAACGATAGACACCATCAGGTGGAAGGAAGCCCGTATGCAGAACAAAAGAAGTAAAGGGCATCAGATGTCTCGCAGTTTCTCGTGAACGCGGGAAGTGTCATGGCGTCACTGAACACGTGATTAATGGCGGCGCAGGTAAAAACGATGAGAAATATTGCTGGCTTAGACCTCAGGTGCGCAGGTACTTGAGAGTCGCGCGCATAGTTTGTGTCAGTCGCAGATGAACACGAATGTCCGAGTTCGATACCCATTTGACGCAACATCTTTTCCCAATGATATTATGATCTCGGAGTGTTGGGGAAGGAAAGACAGAGAGACAAGCACTGGACTTGCTGACTATTGTTACTTGTAATAAGATTGTTACTACAACTAATATTGTTACTGATAATTACCTTTGGTTCGCGACAATTTGAAAAGAGAGTCAAGCAACTCATTCAATCGAGATTTGAAATTATTCTCCGTGTGGGGTCTGAGGGGTTTCTTGATGTGCACCTGTTCAAGTCTCTCTCTCTCACTCACGCACGCACACGATATACAGAAAGAAAGAAGGAAAGAAAGACGGAAAGAAAGACGGAAAGAAAGACGGAAAGAAAGACGGAAAGAAAGACGGAAAGAAAGAAAAGAAAGAAATCTTAAACCTGAGCGTGAGGGCGTGTCATTCGTAGAAGTAAAAGTATGCCTGTGTCGTCCTCCCACTGTTCTCTCTTCTTACTCTCTGTCCTTCTAGACTATTTCAAGATACAATTACGATAAATTAATAATCATACTCATTATAGAAAGCTTAGACGATGCAATTCTGCACCAAAGGAACCCCGTCAAAAAATGCAAGAAAAGCTTTTTTTCTCCCCATCCTCAAATACTTCGGTCTATAAATGATTTCTAAATTTCACCGACGGAGAAACTTTAATTTGTTTGCACATTCGCCATCTTTAATCGGCCTTTTTCTTTCCCGAGGCTGAGAACTTTATCTAACGACAATTAAACGGTCATGTACTGACTGCCACCAGAGATGCCATTAACAGATGAATGACTGCAATAATCAGGAGTACAAGAGAGGACATTGAACTGAAAGGGATTCAATAGACCTCAGGGCTTCGCTCCAAATGAGTGTCTGAGTATGAGAGACGATGTAAAATGGAAGCGACTACTGTCAATCTTCTTCTGTGTTTGGCTCCTCATTGTGTCTGTTTCTTCGTCTCCAACTTCATCTTGCAGCGATGTGTGAATGGGACACGTGGCAGTATACCATCTCCACCTTTCTTCCTGCGTTATTTTAATTGTGATGTTAAACTGTATTTTTCTCTTCATCGTCTAATGAAAGGTCAATGGTGTCTATTTGTCAATCGCACTTTGTCTTGTCGTGTCTTCGTGCGACAGGCCCCAGGTCTTATCACAACATTAAGTGAAAGTTGATCGTGTTTGGTTCCGATTTCTTCCTGCTCTATGACTCCTGGCTTAGGTGTGGTTGACTTCTAGAACTAATTAATCTGAGTTTGTTTTTTGTTTAGAAGCCTCGCTTTGTGAAGCTCGAAGACGGCGATAAGAATAGGTAAAGGTGGGTTTTGCTTTTTTGTGACACGATCTGTCGGTGATACGATAGGGAATTTCAGAGAAAGGACGGAGTCACTCCATGATGAATACGAACCAGGAAATTTAAGTTAGAATCAGTAGAATATTATTTACTCATTTGTTGTTGAAAGTGTATCCTGATGGCTGGAAGGAGAAATGAAGTGTTTGGACGGTTTTTTCTCAGCGACATTTACAACTTGGCTTTTGTTGTGTGGTTTGTCGGTTCAGAACTGAATGTCGGCAAGTGTTTAACATTTCCAACAACATTTGAGTAATGTTCAGACTGTTTACGACAAGAGTGGTTCACGGTGTAAGAGCTATCTCTTACTCGTGTCTGAAAACAAGTGGGAAGTGGGAAGCGATTACTTTCAATCTTCTTCGGTCTTTGGCCTCTCGTGGTCTCCCTGTATCTTCGTCTCTCGCTGGGTCAACATGAATACGGCACGATACCACGTGACCTGCTCCTATAATGCTTAGATTGAGTTGACAGATCTGTATTTCTATCAACTGTGTTTCAAAACAACGGACAAAAAGAAATAAAAAGAAATAAAAAATAAACAGAGGAGCGAAGAAAAAAAAAAAAAAAAATAACAAAAATAAAAAAAACGCAAAAGAGAAATGGACAACAAAAGAAAAGAAAGAAAAATGAAATTGAGAAAGAGAGAAAGAACGAGAAAAAAAAAACCCAATCATTTGAGGCGACCAGCAGCAAAACTTCTTCTATTTCTTTTAAGTTGTTGACAGTGAAGTCCTTATTTTCTTGAAGAAAAACATGAAATCCAATATCTGTTACTTTCTTTAAGGAAAAACAATTCAGAACTGATTTCTTTCTATTGAGCCATCCACCGAAGATATTTTTCTAGTTCAATTCTTATTTGGCATGTAAAACAAACAGCTTAACAGAAATATATAGGTATCGTACTAACACCACCATACAGGTATCGTAATCTCAGGTATACAAAATGCTCAGGTATCGCTCATCACAAATATACTCGTATCTCAGGGTTAATAATATCTAGCAGGAGGAAATCTGATTCCTGATTTGAAAGGAACTTTTTTTTTTCTCACTAGAGGCGTAACAGAGGTCAGAATAATTACAGTTCACTCCACTGACAACATGTCTTCTCTTGCAAGCAGGTCCGGACATCTTGTTTGTACTCAGAACTCCGAACTCATTAACAACTTCCTTTACGACCGCGCGGCCTGGACCACCCGGAGCACCCTGCGGCGTGACATTGCGAGATTTACCCGTTTGTAAGAAACTGTTTTCTCCCTTCGGGGGGGAAGGGGTGGACCTTAGAGGACCGCTTCCATCGCAAACTTCGATCGAGTATTTTCTGGTCCACTGAAGCGTGGGGCTCGACGCGTTGCTGAATCCCTGGTGAACCCCGATGGGGCTGTAATTGGCTTTTTATTTGTTCACTAACACCACAGTCTCATGCCGGGTAGAAAGGAAACCAAAGATTCATTTCCTAGTGAAAAAATATAGGGATGCGGCATGCTTTCAAATAAAGTTCGTTTTCATTATTATTTAATGCTAGCCCTTAAAGTGTAATATATCTCAACATTCGTGATGGGGAGAGCGAGGTAGGGTGAGTGGAGGAGGCTGAGGTTGGAGAGGGTGGGATTTTTATTTATTATTTATTTTTACAGAACCAGCTACTAAGGCTGTATCATGGCAAAACAGACAAACAGAAGAGATTAAGAAAAAGGAGGTAAAAGAGCTGTTATGGTGACATGAGTGTGGTGAGGGAGGAATAGTTTGAAATATGGGGTTTAGGGGGATAATTCATCTTTGCGCAATGGAGGTGTTGTCAACATCTATGCGGAGTATATGACATATTATCATCGATAATTACTCCCGCACACAACGTGTAATGGTTTGTGCGAGACCTGCTTGATTATCACTAAAAGCTGTCCATTGTGAGTGAGAAAATGACTTCCGAGTTTGGTAGGCTATTAAAACGGCGAAAACCTCAGCGGAATACGAAGTCTGACACTGAGCGGCGCTTAGATTCACTCTGCTAATGGTTTTCGATCGTTCCTGCTGGTTCAAACCTCTCTCTCCCCCACTTCCCACCTTCCTTTTCCCTCCCGAAATTTACCTCTGACTCTCGGAGAGATGCTAAAAGGCACAAAGGGATCCGAGTGCTCAACGGGATCCGTCGACGAAACCGGATCAAGTTGACAGTCGGGTGGCACCATGAGTGAAAACATGTTACAGGGATACTCAGTATGCCATGCAACTTGTCGGGTGCTACAACACTTGTTCCGCCTTTAAAGGGGTGCTACGATGCGTGCTTCCCCACCGGAAGGGGATTTGATAACATTTCTCACCCATGTTAAGGGGGTTGAACGGAGGTATTCGGTATGATCCCATTGAACATTCGAGAGCGGAGTTGAGGAGATAAAACGGAGGGGTACGGGGTGTGGAGTTGTGTCTCGTTCAATAAACTTCTTCTAATAAACTAGTTAATATAAATTTTAGATATTTCGCTGAGGTTAAAATTAGGTCCGTTAGGTAAGGCCACCTAACCCCGAATAACGCTCTGATTTCTAGTAAGTTGGGTTTTTTTTAACCCCTTTCCTTTATAAATATTTTTGCATTTTTTTTATGTGTTTTATGTGCGCGTGCTTTTGGGAAAAAAAATGAATGGCTACACCTAAACAGTTTACATAACCTGTTGACAATGGCCTTATTGTAAGGTGCGGAGTGGCTGTCCATGAAGACAGATGACGATGGCGACGGGTGGGGTTGGGAAGGACGGGGTAGGAGGCTGCTTGACCTTCTCCCTGCTTGCATCCCCGACGTGCGCGGCTTTATGATCGAACCTGCACGTGCACTGCATGCTCCACACACGTCATAGTTTCCTGCCGCCTGTTCTGTTTTTTGAATGCTTAGGATTAAGAAAAAATGTTGTTTTGAAATATTTTTATTTAATGGAGTAATATCTTTTTGTGTCCTTGTGTTATGGTATGGAACATTGGCTAGTCTCAGTATTCATATGAACTCATCAAGGATCACGTGTTTCGATTACCCAATCACTGTCACGAGATTATGAGCTCAGGATGGACATTTTGAACCGCAAAAGGACATCATAAGCCGTTTATCTCGCGCAGTCGGATATTGAAAGGAAGAAAACAGAGGTTTATTGTTTTCATGCATCACTTGATCCTCATGCTAGCAACAAGTCTTGTGGACAGCAAGGAAGCAGGGCTGATGAAGAGAACTCATGATTGACGAAGCGGGAGGATATTAGAGAAGTGAAGCGAAAAAAAGACGATAAGACCAAAAATTTCGATATTCTACGCCGAAAATATTACAGCAAGTGGGATTCCCTAAAACATCTGAAGAAAAGAAAACAAAGACAAACAAGGAAGCAAAAGATAGAAAAAGGAGAAAAGAAATAAGTACAGATAACAAATGAAATGCTGCTACCAATGATGATGATAGTATCTCTTCTTGTCAAAAGGCTTTGAAAATGATTTAGGCTCAAACAGTCTCTCTTGGTACGAAGCCCAGCCATGCATGATTGAGACCAGCACACCTGGTGCACCTTCCGCTCCAGCAGATGAAGCGATGCGATGGCGGCAACTACATCAAACGTTGCCATCAGCACACGTGACTTGACTCCTGGGACCAAAGAGGACGGTGCCGCTGACTTTGGTCTCCCGAGTGGAGCTCGACTTTAATACTCATTGATTGGCAACTTGACTGGAGCTGTGTCGCTGCCGACGGGCGTAAATGCCGGGTAAGTCAGCTTGTGGCTCTCTTTGTTCGGCGGTCTGGTCTCGGAGCCAGCCACGTCAGCAGTCGGCGTCTGCGAAACTAGCGCCACCTGTCACCTACGCGCGAACTACTTTTCCTGCCCGGATTTTTCCGTCAGTTCTGTTTACGGCTTTCTGAAAGGTCTGGTGGGATGCGACATTTTTGTAACGGCTGGGTAAAGCTCGGTGCGAGATAGATGTTATTTCCCCTAAGTCAGGGTGATATATCTCACCCTCTTTTTTTCTTTTACACACACGCACGCACGCACGCCCACACACACATCAAACTCATGACGTTTGTACACAAAGAAATCTTAAAAAAACATGGTTTCAGCTCTTCCATCGACTATAGCCCTGTGAGCATAAATATATCTTAGTACAATCATGACGTCAGTCTTGACCTCTTTGTGTGCAAGTGATGTAGGCGTGTGGGAAGAAGAGTGAGTCGGTGTGTGTGTGGTGGGGTATAGAGTGAGAGAGAAAGGAAACTCTCTCAGATTTGGGGAAATAATATCTTCTAATTTCTGGGTACAACTAAGTACAAGATATTATTTCCCCAAATCTAGGGAGTTGCCTTTTTCTATCACTCAAGAAATTTGAACCTAAAGAAACCTTGAACTTCGCTGTTCCCTTTGGGAAACGACCTTCGGCGCCACTGTCCTGCTATATGAAGGGGGGATAAAACTTCTCTCAGCAATTCTGTTTTATTATGGTAGATGTTTGCATCGAGAAAGGTAACTGAAACTTTTCCTGGACTGTTAAGTTTCAGTGAACTCGGCAACACACAAGCACAAAATTTTGTGGTCTAACGACATCAATCGTTCGGAGAGACATTTCAACTTTGCTTTCCTGTCGCCTCCACACTGCAGAGGTAATGCAATTCCGACACTAAAAGAATGAAAGGTTGTTTAGAGATAACACCATGCCAGACTATTGCCTGCGTGTAATGTCTGGAATTTTGTTGTACCTTTGTTGTAGTAATCTGTTCTCTGCAAACTTTTTCTGTAACATCCATGTACTTTGTCCATGAATTTCTCTAGATACATAAGCTGTTAACTTCTCTAATAGCAATCTTCTTGCTTAGTTTTCAAATTGAAAACGAATTGAAAGTCAAATGTTCCGAGATTCTGGTCGTTCAGGTGTGTATTTATCTTATTGTACATGTGTAAGAGCACGTGAAGACTTGTATGCCTACATCTGTATATTCGTTGTCCATCTGTTATGGAAAAAACGCGAGAGAGAGAAAGAGAGAGAGACAGAGAGATGTCGCCGGACAAAAGATGATGTGGAACTAATAAAGAACGGTATGACGAGAAATTCAATACAAGCAATTGCCGGCTAATCTTATCAAGGTACAAATGTCTGGACTGCTCCACTAACAGCCATGACACCAGGCCACGCAATAACCACACCCTCCAATTTATCATGTCTTCCGCGGTCATGTGACAGCCGGGCTGTGTGCGCCAGTCTTTGCCAGCAAATGAAATTCCCAGCCACCTCATGGCACAGTCTAAGAATATTTTTCATTATTTTTCCCTCTCACATGAGAGAGAATTCCTCAGACCTTGTTTTCGTGACAAGGCACTCGTGGATGGCCGGCTCCACCGACATCAGTAAGTCGGCGATATACTCCTGGTTTCGTTGAATGATGAATGTTATGCAATTTTGTGGGACAGGTGACACGTGTTCAGAAAATCTTTGTAGTTCTCTCCCTCTCTTGTTTTAGATTGAGGAAGGACTGGAATCAAAATCTTCCTTCTTGCCAAGCACTTCACAAACTCCTAAACTATATAATTAAAATATATTTTTCATAAAATTTGTGAATGGCTTGTTACATATTCATCTTCCATTTATTCAAGACTGAGTTGTTATTACACTAAGCTCAAGAAACTGCAGGGAAAGGGGACTGGAGTCTGAGCCAACAGTCAGGTCATGGACGCCGCCTTGTGGCCAAAGTCATCATCAGCTTGTCCAGCTGAGACTTACGCGAGAACACCAACACGAGCTGCAGACAACGGCGGAGGAAGGTTTACTCTTCTTTTGAAGTGGGGCGGCCGTCAGTTGTCTCGGTGTAATGCTCGCTGATTCCCTGTCACGTGTACGAGGGCCTAGCCTTTAAGTGATACAAATGCTTTAATTACGGTGTTGCAGGATTTGCAACTACACAGCTCTCGATTTAAGAACCTCCAGGTAGCTCACTCTGAAGAGTAGGTGTCAGTTGTTAAGACCATTGCCATCTGGTTGTGGACGTGGAGGTAACAACGCTCTCTAGTTCGCACCTGCGTACTCATAGACAGGTATACACGACTGATTCCTCTAATGACCACTTTCCTAAGTTAAGGATGACAGGACCAGGCTTGCACTGGTGGAGCCTTTGGTGTTAAAGCTTTTGTCATCAAGAGTATGGTGGGATCGTGAGATGGAGAGTGATGGACCTTTACGTTGTAAATGAGTAGATTTTTGCCTGTTTCCAGTTACAGGACACTTTCTCCCCTCAAAAAAAAACCCCCAAACAAACAAAAAAAACAGCAAAAAACAAACAAACAAACAAACAAACAAAGAAAAACCAAAACAACAACAACAACAACAAAACCCAACAAACACAACATTTCTGTTAATACCTAACCGCGAGGTAATGTTATCTCTGCTTTATGACTACGGTTCCACGTGTGGATTCTCCACCCGAGACACAGGAAGAACTAAAGCACAGGCTACGCTCTACTTTATAACACGAAATGCAATACTCCCTTAATGACAGGAACAAACCTCACACCATCAACAAATGTCTCCCCCACACCACCCCAACATCGCTCGTCAACCGTATTTAAAAGAGACTCCTCTGCCTAATGGATTAACTGAGCAAGGTTCAGAGAAAGAAAGAGAGGTTAATGCATTTATCCAGTTTCAAGTTTGAATTCGACGAGGGTACTGTAGTCAATAGATGAAATGGGGTGTGACACGTTCCTGCAGTGTATGCTCTTTGTCAAAGGTAGTGATCCGTGAGTCGTGCTGGAATTATTTATTTAAATCTTGATTTACAAGCACCCCGTAGCTTTGTCACGCAGAGGTTTGCAGGGAACTCTTTTGTGGACGCCACGTGACGACCCACGTGCCTGACTTGCTTGACTTCCCTTCCAGATTAAGTTTGTCTGCGGTGTCGGATATTAGAGAACTGTTCCAGGGATTCATTGTAAAATGTCACAGCCATCGGCATCTCAGCTGTACAGCGGCCATTTCTAACCGCGTCCAGCGTCTGACATCTGACCTCGATGGTGAAGACCGTCGCCGGTCTGTTAATCCCTGGACACAGGATTTTCACTGAAATGAAACTTTTTTTTAAGTTTTGCCGCACTTTTGTAGCAGACTTTCTGAAGTGTGGATGTAATGGAGGTTAGAAGGTTGTGATTTTGTTTTCATGGGATCTTACATTGTGTGTATATCCATTTCCTTACGGCTGGCTTGCACAATGAATATTTAACAAGTCGGATGCCGCATATAAATACTTGTTTCGAGAAGGTGAATGTGTCGACAGTGTAACCCTTTCTGACTCGTCAACGCGATCGGATTGAAAGCTTCTTGTCTGACATTTCATGCATGGCTACATCTCTGTTATGCTTTGAATAATAAATAGACCTCGTGTTTATGTGTGTACATGTATGTGTGTGTGAGTGGTAGCAAGCAGACACAGGTCTGAAAGAAAAGAAAAGAAGGAGAAAAGGGAAGGCAAGATTGCTCTCCAACTAGACAAATGGCGGTTTTGACTGAAAAAATACTTGTGAAAAAAACTTACTGGCACCAGAAAAACATGAGCAAAGACCGAAATTTTCCAGTTTGTAAGAAAAACCTTGATGGGCAGAGCGGACTGACCTGCTATGGCCACACAAGCTCAGACAGATAAATTGAGGTGAGGCCGCGAACAACACGACAGCGAAGTCTGGCCATCTTGAATTCCATGCCAGACAAAATGGCAGCCAGTGCAGATCGTGCAGAAGTGTTTGACATGATCGGCCTTCGCTTGTGGAATACGGTGTTAACATCTTCTGGAGCTTGTCGACCAAAGGGCCAGGGACATCCAACAGAGAGTTGCAATAGTCGAGCCTGGGCAATATAAATGTTGGTATAAGCTGCTTGGTGCAAGCGACTGAGAGGCCATGGCTGATGCGTCTGATTCTGAGCAGTTCAAGAAAAATGGACCTGCACACTGAGCCAACAGTATTCTCGAAGGACAATAATGTGCAGGAAATTGCTCTGAGATTTCTGACAGACTGGGAAGGAGTAATGGTGGATCCAGATAAAGTGAGTAATTAGCTTGTAAAATAGTTTGTAGAATATCGAAGCGCCACAAGATGACGAGCGGTAAAGCAACAAGAATATATCTGAGAGTTCAAGCAACCTTAATATGTTTTTTTCAACAGATTTCTATCCCGCACCTTTGTACATTCAAAGTTTCCAAGAAGACCTTGCAAAAGCTGAAACGCCCTGTTATTTTTTTCTCTTCCTCAACTTTGACGAAAACATCTGAATGTGCTCAAGCACTACATCAACACTAATAACCTTACAACAAATAATAACAAATGTCATCATGGTTATCTTTCACTGTCTTCAAAATTTCATCACAAATTCAGTACACATGAATAGATAAAACTTAGATAATTAATATAAATAATACATAGCACAACACAGAAACCGGAAGCTGCTTGTGCACACCAAACAAAAGACCTGTCTACTAAGGTCTACTCCGCAAAGCCCCTTGTGAAGCCAGGTGTCTATAGTCTCTGGACAGCAAGGATACACATCATGGAACAACATCAGAAGCAGCATGGCCTCCTTTTAAACGACACCCTCGATGATATAGAATATAAGCGAGCGGAACTTAATGACAACGGGCACGGCCGTCACGTGACTGGGTGCACCCGCTATTAATGTCAAAGGCCCAACTCACCTGTGAAGCTTCTTCTTTCTTTGATGGAAATGACCACACTGCTCATGGCACCAAAGAAGGAAGTGAGTCCTGGGCGGTCCAAAGAGCAGCAGGAAGGAACGGAAGACTGGATGGAAGAGACGAGTTCGGAAGACAAGATTTCAAGGCTGGCGTTAGTCCGCGAATTTGTTTTCTCTTCCTGTCGAGAAGAAACTAGCCATGGCACTTCAGGAAATGTCGCAGGCCTTCCAGGAACCAAGAAAGGCGGAAGCTACTTGTGGCGATCAGCGGGAATGTCTTCTAAGTGCAGAGTTAATGTTGTTTTGATTTAAATTAAAAATATATATGTTTCCGAAAAGGCACCAAAGAACCTGACAATTTGGGAATGCATTAGGAAATAAAGAAATACTAACTCACGAATCGGATTAATGGACTTAAAACAAAACGAGACTTGGGAAAATAATGGCTTAGCTCAAGAGTGCTATAAGCCTGCAGGCGACACACTTTTGGGCATCTTGACACAAACCAGTATGATTGAATTCAATCTTCAGGACCTTAGCTGAGTATATGAGCTCACGCAGCATAGTCATCATGGGAGGGCGTGGGAGGGAATTGAACTTGAAGAGTACAACACCTTCTAATTGCTTCTGTCGAATCGGAAATGAACATAGTCCGAGGACAAATCACAGAGAAATCACAGGGAAGAGGCCAAAAATAATAAACGTGATATCGTTGTCTCGATATCTAAAACTAGATGTTGTTCTGTTGGGGTTCATTTCCCAGTCTGGACATCTGTGGACCCAGTCTGTGTTTGCTCATCCCTGGCACGGGATTAGAAGGCGTTTCTTGTTTCTTGCTTTTTCTTGTGGTTTGCTCTTCCAACGCCAACAACGAAACCGAGAATCTGATCGGCCACAGAAGTCGCCGACTTACAACAAACCGCTCTCCCCGTGTCTTTGGAACGAAACACGTGTCAGGCGGGATTTACGATATGTCGAGGTCCGCGAATATTCGCGTACCGGTTTGGTGGCGCCTGTCATCAATACAGAGATGAAACTTTGCAAACATGCACATCAGTTGTTCATCAAGATCTCGCCTGGACACGCTGTCTCACCTTTTTCTGCAATATAGGACATCTCAGGTTATGACGAGAAGGCAGATGGAATCTGCCAGGCTTTGTCTACTAGACATAGACAGTTGCAAAACCCGACATCGGCGTAAAACACCAATATCCACCCCCTGTCCATCCCCACCCCGTCAATATTAAAGGAACAGACAAGGCACATTTGTATGGAATAATCTCTTAGAGGATCCAAGGACAAAACATGGACCGCAAGGCCACGTTCTGCCTGTGCCTGTAAGCATGCCGACACCCGCCATTCGCCACCCACCCAACCAACCCACACATCTGCAGGTCCACACCAGTAGCACCCAACTTCACCCCCATCCCGAACATTTTATTGTCTGTTCGCCTTTCCTTTCTGCCATATACGTGCAAAACACGGTGACAACCTCCACTGTTGCCAACCTACGATCAAGCATACGCACAGCAAACAATCAAAAACACGTACAACTCTGCCTTAAAATTCAATTTACGCGGCCAACGCATGAACAGTATAAAGTACCGGCACCTCCTAGATCACCAAACCAGCGACAAACAAAGGTGAAGCAGAGCATACATCACTCTCGCAAAGCACTCGCGACGTTTCCTGCCGAGCTTTCATCGCAGAAGCACTGACTCGAACATAGCCACAAATAGTCAACAGCGACTGACCCCATCCAGGTACCTTGAACCACTTCTCGATAGCTTCCACGTCTGGCAGAGCAGAGACCACGAAAAGAACGCCACAAAAAACACTCAACACAAACCACACAGTAGTGAACCCAACCAAGAGGATGCCCATAGTCTTTCCATTATAGAGGTTTTTTTCAGTAGATACATATATATATTGTTCCTGCGAAGAATATTTACTTCAGCATTGACTATTGCAACAGTCGACAAGCTTTAGTAGAAAAATCTGGCAAGAAATTTAAAAGAATATTCACACAAAACTCACAAGATGGACGCAACTTGGGAACAGGACAATTTATACTTCTGATGCTACCCGTGGCGAGCGGAGATGGTTAATATACCAAACTTTTGCTAGTCTGCAGCACGGAAGCCATCTCTTAGTCATGGAAGGTAACTCTTACTAATCAATATATGGTATGACCACAGGTTAGGTTTGATTTAAATGTTCCATAAAGCTTATTAAAAGAAAGGTAAGACAGAAAGTGTAAAATTGGTGGAAAACGTGGTTTGTCAATCATTCAAAGGTGAACAAACACCACGATGGCAGCAGCCTCATAAATGGTGATTTTCTCGCCCTGTCACCTCCAGCTTTCACTTTTGAGGGGCGGCTATCTATGGGAAGTTTATTTCTTATTCGTATGTTGTCTTCCTCATGATATACGAACGAGAGGAGTAAATAATTTAGTTGGTTTGGTGTCGTTTGCCAAATTTGTTTCGGGGACACAAACTCCAGACAAAAGAAAAAAAGGCCAGCTACCCGTGACACGAGACTCGGTCCCAAACACGGTGAGCTAAAGAAACTGAAAGGTGGACTACTAAGTCCCTGAGTGTTTACTCTACAGTTGAGCTCATGCTTGCTCCGTGCTTATCTTCGACAAATATTTGTTATGTACTTATGAATAAACCATCAGAATCATTTGATATTTTCGACAGTGAATTAATAGCATATAAATTTGCACTGACGGCAATGAATTGCCAATCAAACTACACCACACCCGTGCGCACGCAAGCAGGCGCGAACACACACACACACAGACAATCACAGAGTGACCTGAAGCTAGATTACTTCGATGCAAGCTCAGCGACCCTTTTAACAACAGATTAAATACATTTCTCCCTCAACCAATAACCAAAATATACTAAAAGCATGATACAGAGTAACAAAAAGATGAAACATACACACACAGCTCAAATATCATCATTTGCCATCACTTAGCTTATGTTTTCTCTCAATCGAAACCTCTCTCTCTTCTCCAAGAACACACAGACATACGATGGCGTGTAACCACCTCGAGCCCAAACACCCAAAATGAAAGCTCAATGAAACGATGTAAGCACACTCTTTTCTTAGCCTTTCTGTGCCGCCTACGCCAGCACTCATCGTTACAATGGTTTCACTGTCTCTTAACTCCCAACTTTCTCTCCTCTCTTCTCTTCACCGAATCCATTCCCCTAATACCCCTCTCTCTAAAGCACAAACTCTAACCGCGTTTTACTCTCATACACCTTCTCTGAATAATGAATTGCGATAAACACCAATTCACAATTGTTCTAGATGAAATGGATCCCTGTTGTGAAATAAAGTCGGATCTGTGTCCAAGTCATTCGGAGTAAATATCGACCGTCCCCCGCTCTTTCTCCTTTCGCTTTTCTCGTGAGAATAACGATTACCAATGCGACATAGTCCCATTAAACAGCAACTTCCGAACAAGCAGAACCCAAGTTCATGTGCCTGGTTCATTGTCATTGAAGGCCAAAAGCAGTAGCGGATGATAATAGCTTGCATGAAGAATCAAATATTGTTCTTCAACGAAAAAACTCGCTGCACCCTACTCTCCTGGCGCCTGCTAACTAGCATTTATTTCGATCTTTTTTAATTGATCTCCAATACACTTGCCTTTACCACCCGAAGATAACTACACCCTAGCGAAATACCGCCAGAAATGTCAAGCTACTGATTATTGACAATTATGTTACCTAAATAATCACACAGTCCACGCCAGAAGAAACATGCAGAGAGCACATCGGATCCAAAAGGCAAACACAACTTCAGAACCTTCGACTTTCTTGGAAGCGAACTTTTACCCGAACACAGCCAGCGGAAATATCATGTAACTCCCTGTAATAATAGGTTTATCTTTTATATACCACTCGAAATCCACTCGGACTAACCCAAAAATCCCAATTAACTACACCAAATATGCGACAGCAGCTTCGCGAAGAGGACAACAGCATCTGTTCTTGTTCCTAGCTTCAGGAGCTTGCCATAAAGTTCTACAGCGCCTCTGGACAAGTGAATTTAACGAGCACCACGATGAAGATAAAATGTACTCGAGCTTCATCCTGCTACCAGTCTCCTGTCCTTCCCTGAAATTAAGGAAAGCTAGACGGTAGTCCACCCTCTCAAGGGTTACATAGTGCCGATGCCCGTCAAGTTGGTCGTCATGGCCTTATTAGCCTGATTATACAAACCAGTTCCCTGTAGTCGGGTAGGGTGTACAGCTAATCAAGCATACTGCTCATCCGTTATCGACTGACCAATCAGTTTACACGGGTGCCATGCTGTCTTTCTTTGGACTACGGCCGGTGTAGAATAGAAGTAAATCCTCTGAAATTTCGCTTGTAGGTCTCTGAAGATGAAGCAGACCTCCTAACAACGATTTCATTTCATCCCGATATCGCACTTTGACCTCTGGGTCAGGCTTTGCTGCCGTGAATTTGATGACTTTGCCCTGACTGACATTATTAACTCCCAGGGTGCTGGTTTGGGCGCACAACTCGTCACACATCTGGAATCAGTCAGTGAATGACAGCGCGAGCAAAGGTCGCCAATGTCATCCCTCTACTCCAAACTGAACGATCCACGTAAACAAATACTCTCCGTGGTTTCTACTTGATGCGTGAACACACTCCCCTTCGCACTAAAGAGAGTTTGTGAACTGACCCTAGACAGGAACAAATATCTCTCTAAGGTTTGGAGATATATCGATACCCTTAGATAATTGAATAGATAAAGCATCTAATAAGGAGGAAGTATTCTCGTACCTGATTTTAGTTGCTGGAACATAGTAGTTAGACTTAACCTCCCCTGTCAACAGAGTCTCGCAAACATTTTGGAATCCATGGTTTTTATAAAGGGTCATCGTGTAGTCGGTGTGTTTGATAGACTATCGACCTGCTACATTCAGATCAGAAACAAGAGAAAAAGAGAAAGAAAGCGAGAACAACAACAACAAGACAAAGTAAGCAGACCAAAAAAAAAAACAAAAGCCAAAAACAAAAGGAAGCCAAGAACAAAGGAAGAAAATCCAAAGGCCAAAAAAGAAACAATACAAAATACATCCAAGAAGATAAAACACAACAGCAAAACAGTATAATTAATCATAAAAGTTATTAAGAAACGATAAGCCCAAAAACAAAAAGGAACGAACCTTACCTGACAAACAAAAACAAAGCACAAACACCCATAATAAACCAAACACAAACTAAAACCAATCCGCTAGCAGACCTCCTGTCAAGAGTAGTTTTTAGAAGAAAGGACAGATTGCCGATCAGACGAATTCCAACTTTACGCATCGAGACATGCCGCCGACCGGTTTTTTAAGCAGACGGCTGGAACCCGTGTAAGTTCTTCCATCAGGTCGCTGCATTGACGGTAAAAACACCTTGGCACGACAGACGATACTGTAGATTGCTTTCCACTCGCATGCATTGTTTTGGGCCTACAGTTCCAATGAAGGGATCAGATGTGCCTATGAACAGTTGGAGGAAACGTACAGAGGGCTAGGAAGCACCGAAAAAAGAAATGAAAGAAGTTGGTCGTGGCTTGAGGTGAAGCCGAAAATTGTCATGCCTTGCAGACTGCGACTTCTCGACGAACTACAAGACAACTTAGAATCAGACAACCCAACAAGAAGAAATCAGTCGTCACCAAGCAACAGAACGACAAATGTACCGACCCAACAACAAGCACCTAACTCCAGGCGACCACCTATTCACAGTATTTTTTTTTTAAACAAATAGATTGTAGCCGTCTTAGCAGTTTCTCCATTTTCGATGTGTC